>NW_025335549.1:905692-957692 GCF_004798865.1 Varanus komodoensis
GCATGGGGCAGGGAAGAGGAATGTACGAGGCTATTGGGTGAGGAAAATGTGGTAGCAGTGGAGGGAGTAAGAACCCAGGGCTTCTAGAGTTATGTAGGACATGCATTGTTAGCAAATTGATGCTTCCACATTCTCCCACACCCCGTTCACAGGAATTTAGGCAGGGAGGGAGGTGGGCATGGCTGGCAGTGAATAGGTTGGCTAAGAGAGCTTGGAGAAGAGGGGATGCTGTTTGAAAGTCAAGGGGCAGTGGGGAAGGAGATATGAAAGTGAGAAAGTCTTTGGGTGAGGAGGGTCTGCAATACATTCTTTGTGAGCAACTTGGCCCTGGGTAGTGCCCCTGCTCAGTGGCATCTTCCCAGCTGGGCTATTGCTATTATTATTAGTACTACTAGTAGTAGTATTTAATGGGGGTCCTGCTTTCTCCCTTCATGCCTCCCTGCAGGTTTGACTGTAGGTGCCGAAACTGGGCTCGACAGAGCTTAAAGATGCTGAGGGCTGTTTGGCTGCTCAGCGTGTTCACAGTGGCTGGGATCTCTCCGACAGAGAGCCGCAAACCTGCCAAAGACATTTGCAGCAAAAGCCGCTGCCCTTGTGAGGAGAAGGAGAACGTGCTGAATATTAATTGTGAAAACAAGGGATTTACTACGGTCAGCCTCTTGTTGCCTCCGCCATCCAAGATCTATCAGCTCTTCCTCAACAGTAATGCCTTCACCCGTCTCTACCCCAATGAGTTTGTCAATTATTCCAACGCTGTGACCCTGCACCTGGGAAACAACGACATGCAGGAGATCCGAACTGGGGCCTTTGTAGGCCTTCGAACCCTAAAGAGACTGCACCTCAACAACAACAAGCTGGAAATCTTAAGGGAGGACACATTCCTAGGCTTGGAGAACCTGGAGTACCTGCAGGCTGACTACAATTACATCAGTGCGATCGAAGCTGGAGCTTTCAGCAAGCTCAACAAGCTGAAAGTGTTGATCCTCAATGACAACCTCCTGTTGTCTTTGCCTAGCAATGTGTTCCGCTTCATTCTGCTCACGCATCTGGACCTCAGAGGGAACCGGCTGAAAATGATGCCTTTTGCTGGGGTCCTGGAGCACATTGGGGGCATCATGGAGATCCAACTTGAGGAGAACCCTTGGAACTGTACCTGTGACCTCCTGCCGCTGAAGTCTTGGCTGGACACCATCACGGTCTTCGTTGGGGAAATAGTGTGTGAGACGCCTTTCAGGCTGCATGGCAAAGATGTCACCCAACTCACAAGGCAAGACCTCTGCCCTCGCAAAAGTGCAGGTGAGTCCAACCAGAGGGAGAAGCACCCTTCCCACTCCGACACACACATCCAGAGGTTTCCTCCGACAGCTAACTCTGCCGTTGGGGCTACCAGGGCTCCCAAAGCCAGCCGTCCACCCAAAACAAGGAACCGCCCAACCCCACGGGTCACAGTGTCTAAAGACAGACAGATTTTTGGGCCTATCATGGTTTACCAGACCAAATCTCCTGTGCCGCTCACTTGCCCAGCTGGTTGTGTTTGCACCTCTCAGAGTTCTGATAATGGGCTGAATGTCAACTGCCAAGAGAAAAAAATTGGCAACATCTCTGATCTGCTCCCCAGGCCTACAAGTCCAAAGAAACTCTATCTGACAAGCAATTACTTGCAAACGGTCTACAAAACAGATCTCTTGGAATACAGCTCACTGGATCTGTTGCATTTGGGAAACAACAGGATTGCAGTGATCCAAGAAGGTGCCTTCTCCAACCTCACCAGTTTACGCCGACTCTATCTCAATGGCAATTACCTTGAGATTCTGTATCCTGCCATGTTTGAAGGGCTGCACAGTTTGCAGTACCTCTACTTAGAATATAATGTGATCAAGGAAATCCTGCCACACACTTTCGATGCACTGGGTAACCTTCACCTCTTATTTCTGAACAACAACCTGCTGAGGTCTCTGCCTGACAATGTGTTTGCGGGTACTACCTTGACAAGGCTTAACCTAAGGAACAACCATTTCTCATACCTGCCTGTGCGAGGGGTCCTTGATCAGCTTTCAGCTCTCATCCAGATTGACCTCCAGGAAAACCCTTGGGATTGTACCTGTGACATCATGGGGCTAAGGAACTGGATCAAGCAAGTGACAGACCAAAACAGCCAGCAGTCAGGGGCCCCTGTTGTTATAAATGAAGTGATCTGTGATTCTCCAGCCAAGCACACTGGAGAACATCTCAAGACCCTCAGCAAGGAGTCCATCTGCCCCGAGAATCCCAACCTCTTGGATTCGTCTTTCTTGCCACCAGATGTTAACACCAATGCCCCGCAAACCTTCAGCATCTTCCCCAGCTCCTACCCAGAAATACGCACTGAAGTCCCTCTCTCTGTCTTAATTCTAGGCCTTCTGGTTGTGTTCATTTTGTCTGTCTGTTTTGGGGCCGGTCTGTTTGTCTTTGTTCTCAAACGCCGAAAGGGCATGCCAAGTGTGCCCAGCAGTGCCAACAACCTTGATGTAAGTTCTTTCCAGTTGCACTATGGGTGCTACAACAGTGAAACACAGGATAAAGCGGAGGGGCATGTGTACAATTACATCCCACCACCTGTTGGCCAGATGTGCCAGAACCCCATCTACATGCAGAAGGAGGGAGACCCTGTGGCTTACTATAGGAACCTCCACGAGTATAGCTATAGCAATCTTGAGCCGAAGAAGGATGAATCGGCTAGCCTAGCATTTACGATCACTGCAGCAGAGACGCTGGAAAAGCAGACCTTTTCCAGGGAGCCGGAGCTGCTCTATCAAAACATTGTGGAAAGGGTGAAAGAGCTGCCCAGTGGAAGCCTCGTCCATTATAACTTTTGCACCCTCCCCAAGAGGCAGTTCACCCCTTCCTACGAGTCAAGGCGACAGAACCAGGACAGGATAAATAAGACGGTTTTGTATGGGACTCCACGGAAATATTTTACAGAACAATCCAAACCTGAGCTTCCTTTACTGCAAGGAAAACTCCAGACTGAACCAGACTACCTCGAAGTTCTGGAAAAACAAACTGCCATTAGTCAGCTGTGAAAGGGATGTGCGAAGGGGAGGAGAGGGGAGGGGAGTGGAGAGGGGAGGGGAGTCATTCACTGGGGAGGAAGCAGATTGTTCAAAACAACTAACCCTATTCCAAACTTGACACTCCGGAGTTATTTGTCACATCCATATGTTAGCATATGGAAGAGTTTCTGTATGTTAAATTCTCAACCCTCCTACAAGGCTAGGGCAGCAATGGGTGCTTTTTGCTGTATTCTCCTTTAAGTTATTCCTTGCCTTTGAGCCTGTACTTCTTGGCCTTCCAGCAGGGGCTGAGTGAATATTTCTACAAGATATTTTGTCTAAATTTAATTCGAGGGGGAGCAGGTCAGTGGAGAGAAGGACAAAATTCACCTCTTCCCCTGCTGCCCCCCCCAACACACACACACACACACACACACACACACACACACACTCTCTTGAAAGGAAAAAATGTATTCAGTAGATCATCTCTAAATATTCTCTCTCCCCTTCCCTAGATTAGAAGATTTCTTCCCTTCTCCTTTCCCCTCTTTCTTTCTTTCTTTCTTTCTTTCTTTCTTTCTTTCTTTCTTTCTTTCTTTTGTAAATAATATTGTCAATACAGCTCTTTGAATTACCAACTATAGCCACTGGGTGTCACCTTTTGTGTGTGTGTATGTGAGTGTGTGTGTGTTAAAGTGCCTTTGCACTTGAAGTTCGTTATTACTTAACTGTTGCGCTTAGCTTTGATAAATTGGAATCTATTTTAATGTATCGTATTTTTGAAATTAAACAAAGCAAAAACATGTACAATAGACCAACATGTCAGCTGCATTCAACTGAAAGTGGCTATTGCTTCTTTTACTGTAAAAGGGGTGCATCTCTAAATGAGTCTAATTCTAAGAATTTTTATATGCTGAATTCTACATTCACCCTTCCTCAGTCTCAGCTCATCTCATCTCGCCTTGTCTCATCTCATCTCATCTCTCTCCTTCTGGCTTTGATTTACATGAAAATTTGGAATCAACTAAGAATTTAGCAGTGGCATTTGGCCGCCTCAGCTGGGAGGGATAATTCATTAATAAAATATATATTTCACATGGAAGTCAAACAGGTTTCTCAACGGATGTCCAATCATTATGTTGCAGCTCCAAACATCACCATCATGGTTAGAACCTCCCCCACCCGCTGGTTATTTGCCCAATTAAGATAATATCTCTCTCTCACACACACTGCATTAAAGTTAGGTATGTGTATTCATTTAACAGCAAAGGTTTACATTTTCCTGTGCTGGGGATGGGAATGAAATGGAACACACCCACACCCACATTTTGCTTTCCAGGTGTACTATTTGGTAAACATGAGTGCCACGAGGAGTTTCTTAGATCACCCTGAAAGGTAGGATCTTAGCTACCTCTGAAAACTTTACATTGGCTATATCAAAATAAAGAACATTCCTTTCTCCCCTTTTATTCCTCAGCAAAATAACAAGAAATTACGACTAAGATAGATCAAAGTGGGGCAGAATAAACTACCAAATCACTCAGTTGTGGGTTTTTTCAGTCCCATTGATTTGCAAGGGAAAGAGTTAAAGATGTACTTTTTATGCCAAGCGAATCAAAGGGCTTTTATTGCAGAGGTGCAAAACTCCAGATGTGTGGTAATCGCTATCAACTTTAAAAAGAGCTGGAACACCCACTTGCCAGAAGAGAACAACTGGGGGTAGTAACTGGCTGCAGAATAGCCATGTGACCATTTCTCGGAGGACAGTTCTCTGTTTTGAAGATATCCCCTATGCGAAAGGCTGTTTAGCCTAAGTCCAGGTTAAGGAACCATCCGAAGGAAGAACTAAGGGCCCTTGGAGGTGTCCACCCACAGCACCCGGGCAGCAGCCTGGGCAAGACCCACAGGTCATCTGGTCACAGTCTGCCACATGCTGGTGAGAGGTACCATATTTCTATTTAATCATGGTAACTTTTCCTAAGTATGGTTCTATACCTAGAAATTAGCATGTGCAAATGCTATGCAAACTGAAGTCCATTTTTACATGGAAAATCCACAAGTGGCCATTCTTGCTCCAATCATGTCTAAATATAAGACATTGGCCTAGGCTGGAGGAAGGACTGTGTCCGGCTCTGGCTCCCAGTTTGACTGGAGCCCTTCATGTCTCAGTTAAGAGCTGCCCAGGACAAGAAGGGAAGAGGAGGGGCCAAGGCCAGGACAGAGCGATCTCAAGGCTTTTACTCTTACTGGAAAGTTCAGCACTGCAGTCTCCAGCCTCCAAGCTGCCTCCTAGAAAAGTAGCAGAAAAAAATGGGAGCGAGCAGACTGAATCTGGAAGAAAGCATCCCTGTGTATGGCAGAAAAGTTCAATCAGCATGTTTTGAGCTCACTGTGCTTCATCTGGGGCTTTTTCGCATGCACTTCATGAAAGACAGATTATGTTCCTGCTGATTGGTTGTTGTTTTTTGTTTGTTTGTACATAACAAATAGCATCTTTTTTTATAGCACCTGGGATTTTTTCCTTGAAACCATAACTAAATATTACCATCCTCCAGTCATTAGTTGAGTTTGTCTGTTAAGAAAAGAAAGGAAAAGGCACCAAAACTTTGCAAAAATGAAAAATAAAAAAACTAAAAATTGCTATATGCCTTATATACCTCTTTGTATTTGATTTTAGCCAGGTCATTTACTTAACGATCTATGATTAAGCAATGCCCAGTATTTCTCATTTATCATTGAGCTGTGAGTTTGTCTTCACTTTAGTTTTTATCATGGCTGTCTTCAATCTTTATTTATTTGCCTAGCCCATGCAACCTGTTTTAATTAACAAAAGTCTTATACATCCTTATTAGCCTGTAAATCATTTTCCCCTTGGTATAAACATAATTGATTATGGAGACTGGTCTCTTCTCCTTCTCCTTCTTCATCATCGTCTTCTTTTCCCAACAAATTGCTCTTATTTACAACAAAACCAGTTTTGTTTTTGCCTATTGTAAATCCTTATGCAACTGGAATGGTGCTCAGCATATAAAGTAGGGAAAGCTTTTCAATTCCTTATTAAAGCAATTGATGGCTTCTGAAAGGAGCCCTCTGTTTCCTTTTCATAAATAGGTTACCGGACATAATAATCCTTTTATTATCATGCGGGTACAGAACTGGACCCTGTTGGATGGGATTTTCAAGCTTTTGCAGTTACTGATGATATCTTATCTACCGATGGGAAGGAATCTTAAACAACAGGATTATTTTGATGATAAATGCTGGCAGTCAATGCTGTTTTAATTGGAGCAAGGCCAACAGGAAGTCGCCGTATGTTTCAACGTGAAATGTGGGCCTCGCTGAAGGCGGCTATGCAGCCTGTGGCCTTCTCATTACTTCTGTGACATCCACAGAATTGCTAACATGTTCATTCTCTGCATTTCCCTGCCGTAAATCCCACCCACCCATTTCGCCCTCCCCACCACCTTTCATTAGATCAGGTTTCATACTGGCAAGCCCGTTGGAGAATCAGTCTCCAAACAATGGTCTTGCTTCAGGCACCAGAGCGATTCGGCAGTAGTCGAAACTGGAACCCTAAACTGGAATAGTGTCTGTTCTTGAAAGAAAGCGTCTTCTTAATGGTTATGTTCCAAGCTTTAGCAAATTGCATTGCTTTCTTAAAGTGCTTGAGAAAACAGGGTCTGTTTGTTAGTTCGTTCGTTTGTAAAGCACTTTGTGAGTCAGCTTGCTACAGTTCTTCTTTCCAAACATGTCATCTTGCTGTCTTACTTGAGTTGGCTGCTTTGTCACCTAGAAAGAGTTTCACATGCATCAGTCTGTCTGTCTGTCTGTCTGTCTGTCTGTCTGTCTGTCTGTCTGTCTGTCTATCTATCTATATCAGCCTGATAAATCTACAGGCATTTGTTTTTCCTTGTTCCATAAATAATCAGAGCTCACTTGAGTCTGTTGGAGTCAAAGACTAAGTATGGTTGGATAATTTGATGAAGGATTTCGGTTTTGCTTCTCCAGTTGTGGCCCACTGGGGTCAGAAAATGTTCCTTCCCCTTTCATTTTTTAAAGTTAATCCTCCCCTCCAACACATACACACCCCTTTCTTTCAGGCATTAGGGATAGCTTATGATGTTATTGGCTTACTCCCCAGTGATTATATGTCTTAGGCAAGGTTTTGTAGACAAGCGCTGTAGGCACACAGATGAGATGGTAGAACTGCAGGAAGAAGGCTAAACTAGCACAATTGTCTCTGAACATGTGTGTGGAAGGGGTGGTGAGAAGCATGCATAAATAATCTCTTATATGGAAGAATATCTGATTTTCCTCCCACAGTCTAAAATGGTACAATCGAGGTATAGTGCTACCTGAAATATGTGTTCATCCTCTTTCAACTGAGGAACTAACTCCATTTTGGGAAGATCTTGAGTGGTCTCATTCTACTTGTGGGTGAGGTCAGAACAAAAGGGGATGGCCTAGAAAGCAAAAGAATGGGAAAATATTAACAGTTTCTCAAACTCTGGCCCATTTTTGCTTAAAGCTTAAAGCACTAAGGCATGGAAGAGCCATTTTGACCTTTCAGAATACTGGAAAAAGTGTGGAAAAGCCTGGAGAACATAGTTGTGGGAAAGGTGTAGGGCCAAAAGAAGAGATCATGGCCATCTGTGGAAAACTGGAAGGCTGGATTAGGAGTCAGAACTGCCAGGTTTGACCATGGGCGAAACATCTGATGGTGCAAACTAGACTTTCTTCTTCTGCATACAATTATTGTCTCTCTGTGTGTAGGGTGGATATATACATGCACTGTATTATTTAGGAATTTCACATTAAAAATACTAGGACAAAATAAATACTCATGCTATATTTACATATTGTCATGAACGCCCTCCCCACACTTGCTGGAAAATTTCTGTGTGCATGTGTCTCACCAGATGGCATTGGGTTTGGTTATATCCAGTGGAGTTAGATATTTCCTAGTGCAATTTTGACCTCAGGCTTGCTGGATAGTCTTGTTTCAAAGTCTTCCATATTATGGTGTCAGATGTCCATTCTAAACACACTAGTGGCTCTTGGAACAATGACTATGCATAGTTTGCTGCACTAGAAACCTTCAGCTTTAATAACTAAGGAATAGCATAAATAAGTTCCTTCACTAATTGTATAGAAGGGGGAAAGTCAGTGATATTTATACATCCTTTCACATTTTCTGAAGAAGGCCATAAGCAAAATTATGTAATTGTTCGAACCAAGGTTTCCGCCAAGTTCATTGCTAAAAGGAATGCATTTTATGAGGTGGCTGCTTTGGAACTCAGAATCCTGGAGGAACTATTGAATCATTTTTGTGGGTCTTGCATAGGCAGGCTGAATGCTTTTAATGGTTAACACCTGTCCCTCTTTCTGGTTATTCCCCCAACCGGCAGGTTCCAGGTAGACTTGTCAACTGCCCCCCGGGCCTGTCGGTGCTGTTGCTTAATGCCAGGTCGGTCTCCATGCCGAGATGGTTCTAACCGGGGCGGCTCAGGACTTCATGGCCTCCATGGCGGCCATGGGGCTGTCTCAACACGTCAGTGGCCTGACCCATGAATGTGGACATGCTCTGGACCTGGTTTTCTTGACAGGGCAGGAAGAGGGTGATTTGAGGGTGAGGAATTTAAGTTTGACGCCCTTGTCATGGTCAGATCACTTCCTCGTGAGGTTTGAACTCGAGAGCGGCCTTTTCCTCTGTAAGGGTGCGGACCAGATTGTATTGGTCCACCCCCAGAGCTGGATGGATCCTGATGGATTCCTGAAAGCTTTGGGGGATTTTCCGGTTGACAAGGCTGGTGATCCTGTCGATGCCCTGGTTGAACTGTGGAATGAGGAGATGACCAGGGCTATTGACACGATTGCTCCCAAGCGTCCTCTCCCTCCTGACAAAGCCCGTCCATCTCCTTGGTATACACCTGAACTATGGACGATGAAGCAGGTTGGGAGACATCTAGAGCAAAGGTGGAGGAGATCATGGGGTGAATCTGACCGAACACACTTAAGAGCCCATTATCAGGCCTATGCTGTGGCGGTGAGGATGGCGAAGAAGAAATTCTTCTCCACTTCCATTGCCTCCTCACAATGCCATCCGGCAGAGCTCTTTCGGGTGGTGCAAGGGCTGATACATCCAGGCCCAAAGAAAGATCTCATACCACCCTCAAAGGCCCGCTGTGTCAACTTTGCCAGGCATTTCAGGGAGAAAATCGCTCAGATTTGTCACGAGCTTGACTCTACTATAGATCCAGATTCTACAGAGGAGATGCCAGTGACGCAGTCGAGTCCACAATTAATGGATGAATTTCAGTTGTTGCGGCCTGATGATGTGGACAAGGTGCTTGGACAAGTACACCCTACCACCTGCTTACTAGACCCATGCCCATCTTGGCTACTTAAGAAAGCCAAGGACGGGATTGGCACCTGGATCTTGGAGGTGGTCAACACCTCTTTAAGAGACGGTCGGGTACTGTCCTTTTTAAAATACACGGTAGTCCAACCAGTCCTAAAGAAGGCATCCCTGGATCCAGAGGTGGCCGTCTATTATAGACCGGTGGCCAACATCCCATTCCTGGGCAAGGTGCTAGAGCATGTGGTGGCGGGACAACTCCAAGCATTCTTGGATGAAACTGATTATCTGGACCCATTTCAGTCTGGTTTCAGACCCGGGTACAACACTGAATCTGCCTTGGTCGCCCTGTATGATGACCTGTGCAGGGAGAGAGACAGGGGGAGTGCGTCCCTGTTAGTTCTCCTGGACCTCTCAGCGGCTTTCGATACCATTGACCATGGTATCCTTCTGAATAGGCTGGCGAGATTGGGAGTTGGAGGCACCGCGTGGCGGTGGTTCCGCTCCTACCTCAACGGCCGATTTCAAAAGGTGGTGCTGGGAGACTATGGCTCTGCGCCATGGCAGTTATGCCATGGAGTTCTGCAGGGGTCCGTTTTGTCCCCCTTGCTATTCAACATCTACATGAAACCGCTGGGAGAGGTCATCAGGAGGTGTGGGCTGCGGAATCATCAGTATGCTGATGATACCCAGCTCTACCTCTCATTTTCCACCAATCCAGGTGAGGCAGTGGCTGTGCTGAACCAGTGCCTGGCTGAGGTAATGGGCTGGATGAGGGCCAATAAACTGAAGCTCAATCCAGACAAGACGGAGGTCCTGTTGGTGGGTGGTTTGGGCTTCGGGATGGGGGACATGGGCCTTGTCCTAAATGGGGTTGCACTCCCTCTGAGGGACAGGGTTCACAGCTTAGGAGTGCTCCTCGACCCTGAGCTGTCTTTAGAAGCCCAGGTGACGGCGGTGGTGAGGAGGGCTTTCCTTCAGCTTCAGCTGATCCATCAGCTGCGTCCCTTCCTGGAGAACGATTGCCTGGCAACAGTGACACACGCATTGGTAACTTCCCGATTAGATTTCTGCAACGCGCTCTACATGGGTCTACCCTTGAAGACGGTCTGGTTACTTCAATTGGTGCAGAATAGAGCTGTCAGGCTGCTGATGGGGACTGGGCATTGTTCTCATATAACCCCAGTTCTCTGTCAGCTGCACTGGCTCCCGATTGAAGTCCAGGCCCAATTCAAGGTGTTGGTTATGACCTATAAAGCCCTCAATGGCTTGGGCCCTGGGTATCTAAAGGAACGCCTGCATCCATATATGTCCTCCTGCCCCCTGAGATCAGCGGCAGATGCCCTTCTCTGGGAACCCTCCATGAAGGATATTAGGAGGGTGAGTACCCGGAGGAGGGCTTTCTCTGTGGTGGCGCCCCACCTATGGAATGCGCTCCCCAGAGAGGTCCGCCTGGCGCGGTCGTCATTTGTTTTTCGGCGCCAGGCTAAGACCTTTTTATTTAAAACTTATTTTAAGTGTTAATTTATTATGGAGGATTTTAGAAAAAATTTTAAGCCAAGATGCACCGGGTTTTAATATTTTAGTGTATAAATTTTTATATGATTTTGTTTGTTTTGTTTTTGTTGTGACTGCCCCGAGGCTTTGTTGCGATGGGGGCGGCATAGAAATGTTTTAAATAAATAAATAAAAAGGAGTGCCTTACAGAGAGACTGGTGCTTGAGACTTATATAAATAGGGCAGAGCTTGGGATTCTGTTCTCGAAGAATAGGTGATGGTGATCCCTGGTGATGGCAAGGGGATCTCGGTTGACCAAGCCCAGGGAAGTGCCAACCTGGAAAGAACCTGCAAAAGCCAGTGCCTCCTCCTCAATATGCTCAAAGCTGTTGCAGGAGACATTTTGTGAATTCACTCTGTTGCAAAACAACCCAGCCTTTCAGGCAGTATGCATAAGAGATGGGAAACTGTTCTTATTAGAAGAGTTCTGCCAGTCACAGAAGCACAGTGCGGGAAGTGTTTGGAAATGGGATATTTGACTAGCTTGTGTCGTACCAGATAGTGCAAGAAGCACCACAACTATGCATGGCTTCCCCCACCCCGTTCTTAGATTCCACCTTGTTGTAAAGTCCCTGGCTCTCACTGTCCCAAAACAGCATGTTAGGGGCAGTAAGTTTAATTTACAAATACATGAGGGACCAGATGTCAGGTGGCACCTTTCAGGATTTCAGGACCCTTCCAAGCATTCCTTAGGCAGAAACTTCAACCATAAGCTGACCAGATCTGAGGTAGTGGAGATGAGCCAAAAAGAGATCTTGGAAGTGGGATAGACATCATAACGGAAATGCTGATCCAGTGCAGCCACCGTGTGGGAAGGCAAGCTCTAAGCCAGTGATCACTGGGAAAGGATTTGCAAATAAAACTGCCGATATCCTGTTACCTTTATACAAATCTAGGGTGTAAACAACACTTAGAATGTTGTGCACAGTTCTGGTTGCTGTACCTAGGAAAGGATATTGTGGAGTTGTAAAAAGGGCTGAAAAGGGCAACTGAAATGATCAAGGAGTTGGAACAAGTCCCTTCTGAGGAAAGGTGACAACAGCTGAGATGGTTTAGCCTTGGTCTGTAAGAAGAGACATGGTGGAGGAGTGCAGAATGATTCACGGTGCGGAGAAAGTGGATAGGGAGACATCTCTTCCCTGTAGTACTAGAATCCAGGTCATCCCGTGAAGTTGTTTGGTGGGAGATTCAGGACAGGTAAAAGGAAGAGCTTCTTCGCATAGCAGAGATAAATTATGGAATTTGCCTCCACAAGATGTAGAAACGCCCACCAATTTGGACAGCTTAAAAAGGGGATCCAATGAATTCCAGGAGAGGAAGGCTATCAAAGGCTACTAGTTCTGATGACTTTAGACTACCTCCATCAACAGAGGCCTTATGCTTATGGATACCAGTTGCTGGGGAACATGGGCAGGCGTGCTTGTGTGATCCTGTGGGCAGCAGGGTGGCCTCTCTGTGAACAAAATGCTGGAGTAGATGGCCCCTTGGCCTGATCTGTCATGGGTCTTATTTTGTTCTTATATTGTACAGAGCCCAAGGGACATCCCACAGTATTCTGGATAACATGCAAGCACGCTACAAAGAGATTGCTTGTTTGCTGTCTGTTTTTACCATGCATTTGAGATGAGGTCATAATCTGGATAATCTTTTCAATTGCAGACTGGTTGCCAGAATGGAATTGCTGAAAGGGCAGAGGAGGGTGCACTGAAGGCATCTTTGGAGGTGCTGGGGGACTAGTGATTGATCCTGCAAACACTGGAATCCTATGGAGGCATTTGGCCCCTTGTGTGGAGGACTGCAGAGTGGAAGGGGACTTGGCACACACACAAGGCTCAGTCTCAGCATCCCCATGTGTATGGCACTAGAAAGACCTTTGTGCATTGAGCACAAATCTTGGAAGAGGGTTGTGTGAGTGTGTTTTGGCCTTATCAGGGAGAGTGCAGATCGGGACCACATGTGTGCCCATGTCTTCTCTGTACTTCAGCCCTTCACTCAGGCAGGTGAAAGCTTGGAGGAACTTGATGGACGTGATATCAAGCCCATCCTATGACAAACATCCTCTGCAGAATCCTTGCCTGCATGTTCATTGGAAATGAAGCAGGAGAGGATGAAGGGACATCAAAAGGAGCTTCCTTCCTCCCTTTTTTCATTCCCAAATCCCACACACACTACACCCCATGGTGAGGTTACAAGGAAAGAAATGCTCGAGTGATTCTAGAAGGGACTTAAAAAGAAACAGCAACAGAGCCAAACTCTGTGAGGGGTGAAATTCTGGAATGAAAGCAGGGGAGCCCGAATCCCCACCCCAGAAATCACCATGGTCCCAATCCAAATGGAAGTAGCATATGCTTGCACTGGAGTAAATCGGCTGCTCATGCCCAGGTCTGATTAGCAGAACATTTATTTTGTGACTAGCATTACAGAATGGAGATGCTATAGGGCCAATTATCCAGGTCAATCTTTACAAGACAAAGGCACCAACAGTTAAATGACTGAAATCTGCTAGATCCTGTTTCTGGGAAACTGGAACTGCTTATGATCACCAATACCTCTGTCTTTCCATTTTATGCTGCCAACAAGCCTGGGATGGTTAGCAAAGGTGCAAATAGCTGTGGTGGAGCTCAGAGCTGCAGAGCCAACAGAGAAGACACAGAGCTCAGATCAACACAGAATGTCAAGTGACATTCATAAAGAACTTCGTAATTGGGCAAAAGATTAGATTGACACAATTGAAGGAAACTAGGACCACTAAAACTTGGACAAGACCAGAATGCAGAGAATGCAGAGATGGAGAGTATTTGATTGTCGTAGACTATCTAGGGCTACATTCTGTGCTTAACATTATCTTCCATCCACTGTTGCAGAATTGGAGAATTACTTTGTTCACTTTGGTAGAACAGATAAGCACATGAATGACAGAGCGACCCAATTCCTGGGAGCACAACTCCAGCCATGCTGGACAGCTTGCAGCTTTCTCTGAATTACCTCGATCCTTCTCTATCCTCAAGCAAATGGAAGGGCAGGTGGCAGGAATCCAGAAGGAAAAGGAAACAGAGAAACAATTGAAAGAGAACAGCCACAGCTTCCAAAGACCTGGTATTGTTCTACAACAGGTTCATTTCTCCCTAGAATGACTAAGATATTATTAAAACACACAAAAACTGGCATGCAAATTGGGAAATAAAATAGGAACAATTCTTGACTCTTAAACTTACACTTTATGTCATTGTTTCAAATAGGTTTGCCTACTCTTGATAAGAATATCACACTCCTGCGTTCAAACAACACAACAAGCCATGGTGGCACAGAGAAACCAAAGAGCAAACCATTGTTTCTTGTCATGGTCTCTAAAGACCAACCATCACGTGGTGACTGGTTTCAGACAACTAGGATAGACGTACAATGGTAATAACCCACCATGGGTGGCTGTGTTGTCTGAACCCAGCCTATGCGTACTTCTGTGATTGGCACAATTCAGAACTATAACTGCACACTTATAAAATGGAAGGCAGAGCTCATATGAGACTTGATGATGAAAACTCTTGGCAGACTTCAGCTACTTAAAAAGCAGAAAGGAATATGAAATACCCAGATCAGGCAAGCCTTCTTGAACACAGTGCCTTCCAGAAGCTTGTGATCAAAACTATCACCATTACTGACCATTGGGCCATGCTGGTTGTGGCTGGTGGGAGGTTTAATCCAACTTCAGTGGGGAACAAGGTTGGGGAAGACTGGACTAGCTTGTACTGGGCAAGATGGACTGATGTTCTGACTGATACAAGTGAATGCAATGACACGAGTTCACGGCTGCTTAAAAATGAAGAAAATTTCTCTTGTTCTCTCAAAGATATTATTTAGCAAGAAACACACTAAATTCTCTGCTTGGCATAGTCTTAAAGGTCAGACTTGTTTTTCACTAGTTGCAGAGAGGAAGGAAGAAAATATCTCCTCCACACAAGGACAGTTCCACCATTCTTAGTCCTTCAAGTATGATGAGCCAGCTAAATCCAATACTCTGGAAAGATTCTAATGTGGGTACCAGACAACATTTCTCAGAGAGTTAGTCCAGGCAGAGCACCAAAGCACGGGTTGTGGTGAAGTCTGAACTAGGAATTGGTAGGCCTGCCAAATCTGGCCTCTTTGAATTTATTGCGTATGTTATTACTTCTGATTTCCATATGAGTTTACAATCATTTTTCTTTTACTTATTTTCTGTCTGCATGGAAATTCATTCCAACATCTGTATGCATCTTTAAAGGCATGCATTTGTGGATGCCTGCACCCCATTGACCAAAGAATTTCTTTGCACATTTAGGAAATGATACATTTTTCCTTTGCCCCTGCTTCAAATGTGTGATGGTTAACTAAGGCCATGCATTCAGGGCTATCACAGAACACACCAGAAGCTCAGAAATGCATGCACTTCTGATCACGGTTTATGCTGAGATCTATGAGCAGCAAATGAAAAAAACTAGAGTTTTAGACACCTCAAAGGAGCAGCGTTCTTCAACATCCCTAATCAAAATCAATACCACCTGCCTAGGCAGGGTTTGAAATTCTGGAGCTTGTAAAAGTCCATCCCAAATGAGAGATGATCTTTTAAAAACTTCTGTATTCTTATCTCTCTTGAATAAAAATTCAAGCTATAAAAGACTTCCTGGCTTTCCATCCATAGTGCACCTCACTGTCAGGTTGGTTTACTTAAAAATGCAGACTGAACAAATCCTCAGGCAAGTCTGGTATGCATTCCCACATGTAAACTAAAGGGGCATTCTTATCCCCTCCAAAATAAAATCTCAGCACATCCATCATCATTGTCTCCTAAGTGAGCATTCCATATAAAGATGCTTGATTTTGGCCCCCTTGTATGGTGGATCATCCCATCCTCTTTGCTCTAGTTTGCAGAATCTAGGAATAAATTTCCAATCCAAATGTGCTGCCTCACCACAAAGTAGGTTTTTATAAAGGATCTACACAGCAAACAACTTTCGATGCTTCCATGGTGTGTAGATCCTTGCCTGTACATGCCTGATAGATGATCAAGTGGTTTCTTTGCACATACCCCATCAGAGACAACATCTGAAATTCAGTCCCACTCTGCATGCCTGAAGCAGCTGCCACATCTCCCAGGGGACTGTGCAATGGTATCTACCAGGACCATGCAAACCATGATGCCAGGTTCAGAAATCCAGAGAAACCATGGTGAAGCATAGCAACCATGGTAGTGCAAAAGGCTCTGGATAGCAGAATATGAACCCCTGCACAAGAAATCGCCATGGGTTGTCATGTAAATCTGCCCACTGAGTTGAGTTCTTGGTGCAAACAAATTCTCTCTTATAAATGCAAGGCTTCTTTCAAGAGAGTTGACCTTCCTTTAGTATACAAATGCCAGATTTTCAAACTCTTCATGAGTGAAATGAGATAGTGAAAATGTTAATGAAAGTGTTTTCCTTTTTCTTTTTCTTGCAGGATAATCAGAGTTACAGCTTGTGATTTTTTTAAATCACCACTGCAGTATACTGTGAATGTCACTTAGTACTGTAGGACCTGGAAGAAAGCTTTTTGAATTAAATAATATTCTGTGTGTGAAGCAGGGAGAGTTCCTGCAGTAGTTGTTAAACACAAAACAAAAAGCTTGGCAGAAACACAGAAAAAAAATTTTTTTGATGTGGTATTATTAAGCCTGTTTTGATGATTCTTTTTTTCCCCCTGATTGGGTGCAGAGTCAGATGAATTTTATTATCTTAATCCAAGCTGATTAGCAAGTTGAACTAACAAGGTTTTTTAAACATTTCTTCTTAATTGTTCTTTAGTAATAGATGTTTGTTAGCCTCTGAATTCGTATGCTTATTGGTTTGTCTAGCCAGAATTATACAGTAGCTATTGGCACTGGCATTGTTTTGTTCTTTTTGGTTGAGAAGAGCATTCATAAGGACACAATGCCAGACATCTTTTATAAAGGTGATTGAGAACAATGTGCTTCTTTTAGAGGAAATGGCAGCATTGCTTGGTAATGGGTGAGACCAGCACTAGGCTCATGTATGTATACCAACAATGTCTTGGTAGTAGAGATGGGCTGAGCCTGTGCTTCCCATGCATGAGATCCCAGAATCTGCGTAACAGAAAGGATTTATGTTAGAATTCTAGGACTGGTGGGAGTCAGTATAGTAGCTCAGTCATGGCGACCTCCCCTTGCATGCTCAATGTCTTTGGTGCAGTTCCCATATTTCCAGGTGGGAACACACACATGCAAATCTGTAAGGGATTGCAGATTAAAGCAGCCACTCCCGGGACCATAGCTGGACCCCTAACTCTACAGCCTGTTCAAGAAAAATAGAAAGGACAAAATGGGAGGTGGAGTTGCGCTATATGTGAGAGATACATATAACTGCACAGGAATTCAAGAAGAACAACTTAGTAGCCCCATTGAAAGCATCTGGCTAAATTTAAAGGGAGCAAAAAATAAGAAAAACATAGTTGTTGGCATATATTGCCGTCCACCCAGTCAAAAAGAGGACAAGGATGCAACCTTCGAAAAGCAACTTGCCAGCATTTCCAAGAAGAATGAAATAGTCATTATGGGGGACTTCAATTTCCCTGGTACAGGCTGGGAGACAAATTCTGCCAAGCATGATCCTTCCAAGAGATTTCTGATATGTGTTGCTGACAACTTTCTCCAGCAGAAAGTAGAGGAAGGTATGAGAAGATCAGCTATCCTCAGTTTAATACTAACTAACAGGGATGGGCTGGTGTACAAAATAACAACCGTAGGAACTCTGAGGGAAAGTGACCATGTAATACTTGAATTCTCAATTATGAAGCAGCCAAACCAGCATCCTGGACTTCAAGAAAGTCAACTTTAACAAACTCAGAAAAATGATAAGCAAAGTGCCATGGCGACACACCCGTAAGGGGAAAGGTGTCCAAGAGAAATGGGAAAACTTGAAAAGGAAGATCCTAGAAGCACAACTACGAACAATTCCATCAAGAAAAAAGTGTACAAGACAGTAGAGGAAGCCCATGTGGCTCCAGAGAAGGTTAAGTGGCAGCCTGAAAGGAAAAAAAGAACATGTACAGGAAGTAGAAACAGGGCCAGGCCACAAAAGAAGAATATAAACAAATAGCAAGGAATTGCAGGAATTGCATCAGGAAGGCTAAAGCAGAAAATGAACTAAGAATAGCAAGGGATGCTAAGCACAACAAGAAATCCTTTTTCAGATACATCCAGAACAAAAGGCATGAGAAAGAGAAGGGTGTCCAGCAACTTAGAGTGGATGGCAGTGTGATAACAGGTGACAAAGAAAAGGCAGAGGCGCTCAGTTCCTACTTCGCTTCAGTCTTCTCCACAAGGAAATCTGCAATGAAAAGGAAGTTAAAACTGGAAGTGAAAGATGGCAGCCCAAGATTGACAGACAAATGGTCAAGGAACACCTAGGTGGAATAAACAATTTCAAATATCCAGGGCCCAATGAACTCCATCTCAGAGTCATAAAAGAGCTAGCAGAGGAACTTTCAGAACCACTGCCTATTATCTTCGATAAATATTGGAAAACAGGAGAAGTGGACATCAGGAAAAGAGAAGACTGGACATCAGGAAAAGCTTCCTCATGGTCAGAGCAATATGACAGTGGAACTAGCTGCCTGGAGGTGGTGGGATCCCTCACACTAGAGACTTTCAAAAACAACCTGGGCAGCCAACTGAGTGGGATGGTATAATGTAGTGTCCTGCAACAGCAGGGGTTGGACTCAATGGCCTTCACGGCCCCTTCCAACTCTTCTATTCTATGATTCTGAGAAAGGTCCCTCTAGTGGTCGTGATCTTCCTCCTATCTCCTTTTCTTTCTGTACTATTTAAAAAGAAAGCCAGAAGAGAGGAGAAATAGAGCGAGGCAATCTCAAGAAGAACATGGCTAGTTAAGGCAACGATTTTTGATAGAAACAGAGTACATGGCAGCATTGTGTTGAAGATCCAACTAGTTCCATAGCCAATTCCATTTCCATCCTGCCCTTTTTCCATGCATTTACATGGGAATTGGGGGAGGGGCGGGATTACCAGCCACAAAGCACTGTGAATTGCTTCTTGATGTGCAATTATTCAGCTTGGATTCCCTTTGAAGGATTTCAGTCTGATGCCCCATTTCTATCGAAGAATGGTATGACTGTTGCCACGTTAGGCTTTGAGGCACTAACATCCTGCCATCTCTTGGGAAATGACACCAATCCATAATGCACCACTTGACCTTGAAAGCAAAAGCCTTTCACACAAACCAGTGTTGCCATTTGTGATGACTAAGATTAATTACTGTTGTCTTCACTTGAAATTGCCTTAAAAGGTGATTATTAAATGTTTTTGCTGCCTGAGGCTTATTACACTTGTCTAATGCTGAGAAATAAGCTTGGGATTGTGGCTATGGGGGAACCAGGTCCTTCTCTGCCTCCCGCCTTCGTCTCTGTTCCTCTGGGCCCAGAGATGCTAGTACCTAATTAAAGTTTATCATCTTCTTGAGAGAGACTCCTTTTTATTTTGTTCTTCCTTTTTTATGGGGAGAGAGTTTCTTTTTTTAACTAGTCCATCACTGGATGCTATTCTTTGGATATCACGGTAGTTTCAGAAATTTATAGGACTAGGACAAAATATGTTCTTAGATTTTACAGTTCTGGTTGCAAGCAATGAAAAGCAGGCCAAGTTTTTAACAGGTCTGTGCTGGCCATGCAAGATATGTTGCAAACTTCTGCCTATCCTGCCTATCCCTAGGATAGCCTGCCCTGCCTGACTTGTGCTTCCCCCATCATCTGTTCAGAATGAGAGCAAGCAAGATACACAAGAATTGGTTTCCATTGCATTGCATTGTGGCCATGGTGCCTAATCCAACTGGTCCTTGGTCACTTACATCATCAAGCTTACAACATGATAAGAAGAACCACACCTGAGGATGAAGAAGGTCACAGAAAGGAAGAAGGAAGTCCTGTGTTTCAGGAGAAGACAGTCCTCTTGCACAGATATTGCACAGATGAAAATAAAGCAAGATACTTCAGGGAACATTTTTCCCAAATGTTTTCCCCACCCCAAAATAGTACTTTTCCATGCTCTCCCTTCCACCTTAAAAAAGTTTCCTGTAACAGTCCGTTAACATAGCCTATCCTTTGTAATTAGTCATGGTTGTGCCAGGAGTATGTTGTCCTAAATACCTGGTAACTGCAGCACATTCTCTTTGCTTTTCTACATTAACTTCTGAGGTACATTTCACTCCTAACAAGCCTGAGTGTTTACTCTGAGACAGTCTAAGAAGAATTGCCTACTCTGCTGAATTGACTGCAGACCTGGTAGAACCTCCTGTTTTAAGAGGGCCAAAGCTCTGAGCAGTGACTTATACAAAGACGTACAGGACTTAGAAGAGAACTAGAACACTCTTGTGGCTTGGAGTAAATGCTGGATCCATTTAAAGTAGGATGCTGAGTATAGTTCCAAGTTGAGGATGGATGAGGTCAGGATGGAGGATGAGCTTTCCCACTTCCCCTGAAGTCACACTCCTTGGCTTGTCTCCAAGGCCTGCTTGCTGGGAAAGCTTTTGTGTGCAAAATCGAAGGGATGGAGCACACTGTAAGTGAGGTGCACACACTTGCTACTTCGATGTGGGGTGTAAGGGGAGGGGGGACCCGTGGGCCAGTTTAAGCCCTTTGACTATTTGCCATCATTGCCTGATATTTCCACCATCCATGCACCCTCCTTTTTTGGTGCAGCAGAAGCTCAGCTGGGCTAGGTAGGGGGCTTAAAATGTTTGCTCAGCAGACATATGGGTCAAGTTTTCAGGGAGTTATTTTTTTCAACTATTTTTACCCTGTGATCTAAGCAACACAGGTTAAACTGTTGATCCCATTCCAGTTCGAATCTGCATGACGGGGTGATGCCTGCTGCTTTGTCCCAGCTCTTTTATACCTAGCAATTAGAAAGCATGCAAATATGAGTAGATTAGGAGTTACCACTTCGGTGGGAAAGGTAACCTGTTTGAAACATACAGGTACGTGAGGGGGTGCCACACAGAGGTGGGACACGACCTTTTTCCCCCCTGCGATAGAGGGCAGGACATGTTCAGGGAACCAAGGTTCAATTTGGATGCCAGGAAGTACTTCCTGATGGTTAGAACCCCTAGTGTATGGAATGGGCTTCCATGGGAGGTGGTTGAGGCCCCATCGGTGCGGGTGTTCAAGGATAGGCTGGACATGCACATGGTAGGCATGTCATGAACAGAGCTGGCTGGAGTGGGGGTCAGAATGGATGGCCCGGGAGGTCTCTTCTGACTCGCTCTGTTTGTATGTTTCTATGGAACAGCATTCCGTGTGCCCCTGCATTTAGTCATGTCAGCCACATGACCACAGAAGCATCTTTGCACAATGCTGGCAGTTCAGCTTACAAACAGAAATGAGCACCGGCCCCAGAGTCAGACCTGCCTAGCACACAAGTATGGGAGTCCCTTTGCCTTTACCCTGTGATCTAGGTTGAGATTTTGTTGGTTGTAAGTTAAATCCTGGGGCGAAATGCTCTTCTAAATAGGATGGCTTGATCATATTTTGCAGGAATCTGCAGGATAAGACATGCTAGGTAGGGATATGGATAGCACTTGCAGGCACCTTGAAGGTGATGGGGGATTGTGGATACTTCCCAGCCAAGGCTGTAGGGTGCCAGTTATGGGTACAGTGTCCCATTGAAGCTTACACACTTCACTTACTCACAGACACCTGAGCAGGTAAACTTTCTGCAAATGAACAGTGAAGGACTACCTCCAGCGCTGGGACTGGGTTGACTCACCCCGCTGCAGGTACATTGAGTCCACATAAATCATCCAGTCTGTTGCAGGTGAATAAATTATTATTATTATTATTATTATTATTAGAACATTTCTATGCCGCCCCTTGCCGAAGCCTCGGGGCGGCTTACAACACAATAAAATACAATACAATATAAAAATAACAATATAAAATTAAAATTAATAATATAAAATAAATAAAAAATATAAATGATATAAAAGAAGTTATAAAAGAATAATGAACCCCCATTTCTATGTCATGTACCATCCTGCACATGCATAGAAAAAGCCCCCTTTTATGGCTCTCCCCCAAACAAGCAGGAAAGTATAGGAGATTCATCTTATTCCCTTCCACCCACTCACAAATATATGCTCGCATTTACGTACAAATGTTAAAAGTATAGTCAGACCTAGTTATCAAATCTAGTCACATCTCACTTGTAGTCAAATCAAGGGCTTCATTTGAAATGTGTGTCTCTTATTTACGTGTATGTGCTCTCCCTCTCCCTCCCTCCCTCCCTCCCTCCCTCCCTCCCTCTCTCTCTCTCTCTCTCTCTCTCTCACACACACACACACACACACAGAGAGAGAGAGAGAGAGAGAGAGAGAGAGAGAGAGAGAGAGAGAGAGAGTTTGTTAAGAGCTATCTTATGAAATACTTAATTATTGTACTGAGAAATCTTCAATGTAGCACCTCTGGGATGAACTGCTGTAATGGGCTGAGATGGATATTTCAGGTTGAGAGATTCACTCTCAACCTGAAATAACCCTCAGGAGTTTGAAGTTATCAGGCAAGATGGTCTGCTTTCTTCACCTTGCTGACCTTTTCTTTCTTGCTTTAGGGCCAACGGGATTCTCTCTCTCTCTCTCTCTGAGACTTGCTCTGGCTTTTTGCAAGATCTCTTCCTTTCCTGTTAGCCTCATTATTTTTTAAGTAGTGCAAATAAGAGTCTCAGATTTTTAATCTTTTTCTTTTCCTCTACCCCTGTTGCTTCATTCCGTGGTTTAATTTGTAAACGGAGCATATGCAGAGATATTCCTCCTGAGTCCCTTGGAAAGATTTCATGAAGCTGGACCTGGAGAGAATTTTGGGGAAAAAGATCTCTACTATGCAAGCAAGAATCTCGCTTGGTGTCTTGCTGAAAGTCATTCATTCCCTGAATTGCTCTTTATTATTCTCAAGACAGTGATGCATAATTCAGCATTACAACATAGGAAGAACAGGGCTGGATCAGATGCAAGGCTCATCCAGCCTTGCCTTTCTTTCAGTGACTTCCACAGGGCTAAGCCAGTGTCACAGCCATTTTGCAAAGCTGTGCCAACTAGTGACTGCCATTACAAAAGAGACAGTAGTGGAGACAAAACGATGGCTTCACTTTGGAGCTGGATGAGAATAATACTGCATCCTCCAGTTGTATTTGCAACATTGCTTGGGAGAACTTGCTCAGCCTAAGGAAAATGGCATGGCTGATTTACGAGGGATCTTCAAATAGTTTCCGCACTTTTATATTTTATAAATATATTTTATATCTTTTTTGTGATGGCATTAAAAAGTTGATATGATGCTGGGAAAAATATATTGCAAGGAAGGTGACTATGCAGAAAAGTGATGTGCTTTGTTTTTTTAAATTCTTAATAAATAGTTTAAAAAGTACAGAAACTTTTTGAAGAACCCTTGTACCAATGTCCTTTACGTTGCTGGCCAGTACAGGAGCAGTTACTGCAGAACATTTTACAGAACTGAAGCAGCAGGTCAAAACCTGCATGCAGCAATGACTTGATGGGGATCCACTTCAGACAGTCCCGGAATAGGGCTTACTCTCCCAGAGAAATCCCAGCCTTCTCATCATACTTTCCGTCCTCCACTGCTTTCATTTCTAGGTGCAGGGTTAGCTTTTATTACCCCCACAAAAGGTGCATAAATGTAAAGAAATATTCTGCCCAGCTGCTTCCTGCAAAGGGAGAAATGCTGCACTCTCTGATTGTCCTGCTAGCAGCCCAAAGGAGGAGGCAGAAGGCTCTGGTGTTGCCAGAGGTGGAAAATCTCTGCACACCTGGATTGTCACTGAGCACTGTGGGAAACTCTGGTGACTCAGCTGCTCTGCCCATACCGTTCTGTCCACAGATTGCCTAAACTGGAGTGCGCCCTTGGGGGGCAGGGAAAGTGCATCTCTGTGCTAACCCGGAAAGGGACGCATATCCTTGCAGCATGAACAAGTCCAAGCAGACAGACAAAATGCAGGGTGCATCTACACTGCAATAGGAGCAGATGTCAGGCCTTCTTCTACTGGCTCCAGTGATAGGGAAGGGTTTAAGAGGGAGCTACTGTGAGCCTGCCTTTGTTCTGAATTTGGGGTGAGTTTGGGTGCTCCATCCACACTACCCCCAGTGGCAATGTGAACATAGGAACAGAGCGAGTCAGAAGGGTCCTCCTGGGCCATCTAGTCTGACCCCCCACTCCAGCCAGGGAAAAAAGGTCATGACCCACCTCTGCGTGGCCCCCCGTCACATACCTGTATGTCACTAACAGGTCCCCTCTGAGTCTCCTCCTCTCAAGGCCGAAAAGACCCAGCTCCATCAGTCTCCGCATGAGAGGGAAGCCATTCTGGGTGATGCACCTCTGTCTCCTTGGAACCCCTTGTGGCAAGGCGGCTTGACTCTACAGACCTGTGGCAAGGCGACAGATGTGACCTCAAGGCTGGAAGGACACACGTGTTTGTACAGTTGCATGCATGTGGGTTTGTTGGCTGGGGCTAATGCACATCCCAGTGTGGTTTTGCCCCCTCTCCCTCTCTTTCCGGCTTCATTTTCATCATTCCAGTGAAAAGATTTGCTCTGGGACTCCAGTGGTAGCTTCACCCACCTTTATCTTTATTTCTTAATGGCCCGGCCTCCCATTTCAGGCTCATTCATAATTTCATGGGTTCATTTCCCCTGTGTCAGAATGCTGCAAACAGAATGCTCTTTCTTTCATTCGACCCCCTTTCAAAGGAAGGCATGTGGGGGGGGGGTCATCCTGGCTTTATACAAGTGCAAGTCAGGAGTGATTGCAAGTAGTTTTGATCATCCTTTGAAATCCTAGATTGAGCAGATTTGCCACAGTCAAAGGCTTCCTCCTGAACCCTTTTGATTTTTATTCTGCATTTGCTTAGAAAGCTTCTTTTCTTCTGTGCCTTATAGGCTTTTTAACTGTGCCAAAGGATATTTGTTCTCTGAGATGCATTTCTGTGAATGAAAGTCTTGAGCCTTCCACATCTCTCCTTTTGACCAACATTTACTCAGTAAACACAGCAAAGGGGCTGCAGCAAGGGAAGTGTTGATCAGAGGAAAAGAAAAACTTTATTTAGCATGTGCCATGAAAGCCAAGCTTTTTAAGTGTTCAGCATTAAGATAGGTAGGTAGGTGGGTATGTAGATGATGGATGGATGGGTGGATGGATGGATATATAAACAAGAGAATGCAAAAGTTTGATCATGCTTTATTATTTTAGGTTTTGTTTCTCTGCAATTATACAGAGAACTTGATATACTCAGACAAAATACAACCAAAGCTGATTTTTAAAAAGTCTTAATAGATTATCCAAACAGGAATGGCATTTACTTATTACATTTCTAACCTAACCAGTAGCTAAAGTTCTCAAGGTGCCTCACAAAAGTCAAAACCCAAGAGTGCAGCATGGCAAAATATGATATAAAAAGTTTTGAAAGTTTAAAAGAGAATAAAAACTAGCAACAGGGAAAGAATTAAAGCAAAAATTCATGTGCAAATTTTAAAACAAAACTGAAGAGCACTTGGGAATTATTACTTTTTAAGTCTACACCTGGTGCAAAAATTCTTCAGTGTTTGTGCTGGGTGAACTCTCTTGAGGATGTTAATCCACAACAGGAGTACAAGTACCAAAAAGAACTTCTCCTTGGTGGTCCCCCACCTCCCCTCATTTGGTAGGGGCATACAGCAGAGGGATTATGAATATGAGCTTTGGTTCTGGGCAGGTAGATATGGAACGAGGCAATTCTTCATGTGCTTTATCTCCATATCATGTAGGGCTTCAAAAGTCAATGCCAGCACTTAGAATTGGGCCTGAAAACTGGTTGGAAGCTAGTGCAGATCATGTGATCCGGATAATAGCAGTGGGTGTTCTTTCCCACCTCCTCCCAAAGATAGTTCTTGCTGCGGAATAGAAGTTGCTGGTGGTGCTGCAAATTGCCTTTTGTGTGAATGCTCATGTCGTCATAGCATGGCAAGAAATCAATTACCCATTCCACATGGTCCCAATCTTGCACCTCCACCCCCCAAATTCCATCCCTGTGGCTGCTTTTGAACAATAACAACAATCCAGGCAGGCGTGCAGTAATTTTCTATATTTTCCAGTTCATACCTAAGTCATGTTTGCGAACCAGAGGTAAGCAACTGTTCTGGTTGCTGGGCACATTTGAAAGTTGTCTTGGGCACCACCACAAAATGGTTGCCACTGAAGTTGTGGCAAAGGACAAGTAGCCTGCCAAAAAAAATCTCAAGCACAAGGCCACCTGCACTCCTTGGAAGCACTGCTTGTTGTGCTAACAGAAACTTATTTCATAGCAACCCAGTGGCTGGTAAAATCATTTGATTGAAAGAAGACAAAAAAGTAATTGTCTAGGATGGGGAGGAAGGAAACTCCTGGATGGATGCATTGACACCTGTGGGCATATTTTCCTGCTCTTAGTATAGGCCTTCCAAGATCTAGGATGGGATTTGTGATCTGTATTCCCATACACCCATAATACTATTTCTTTCAATTTGGAAGGGGATGTGAAGCAGTTTTCCTAATATAATTTTTTTTATTTATTAAAACATTTTTATGCCGCCCCATTCGCCGAAGCCTCAGGGCGGCTTACAACAATAAATTAAAACATCACATATAACATTTTAAAATATATACATTAAAATAAGATACAAATATACAATATAAAATAAGCCGCCCTGGCCCAATAAAATTCAATAATATTATCATTTAAAATGCTGCTTGAATAAAAAGGTCTTCGCCTGGCACCGAAAAACAAATAACGACGGGCCAGGCGGACCTCTCTGGGGAGCGCATTTTATAACTTAGGCGCCACCGCTGAGAAAGCCCTCCTCCGAGTAACCACCCTCCTAACTTCTTTCACGGAGGGCTCCCGGAGAAGGGCCTCTCCCGCTGATCTCAGGGGGCAGGAGGGCATATATGGATGCAGGCGTTCCTTTAGATACCCAGGGCCCAAGCCATTGAGGGCTTTATAGGTCATAACCTACAACTTGAATTGGGCCCGGACTTCAATGGGAAGCCAGTGAAGCTGACGGAGAACTGGAGTCATGTGAACATAACATCCAGTCCCCGTCAGCAGCCTGGCAGCTCTATTTTGAACCAATTGAAGTATCCGGACCATCTTCAAGGGTAGCCCCACGTAGAGCGCGTTACAGAAGTCAAGATGGGAAGTCACCAGCGCATGTGTCACTGTCGCAAGGCAGTCGTTCTCCAGGTAGGGGCGCAGCTGATGAATCAGCCGAAGCTGGAGGAAAGCGCTTCTCGCCGCTGCTGTTACCTGAGCTTCCAGTGAAAGCTCAGGGTCGAGGAGCACTCCCAGGCTGCAAACCTTGTCCCTAAGAGGGAGTGCAACCCCGTTCAGGACAAGGTTCAATTCACCCTTTCCGAAGCCCGATCCGCCAAGCAACAGGACCTCTGTCTTGTCTGGATTGAGCTTCAGTTTATTGGCCCTCATCCAGCCCATTACCTCGGCCAGGCACCGGTTCAGCCCATATAAAATTATTCTCTCTGATGTGTGCATTCATGGGTTCATTTTTACATTGCATTGTATTGAAAAATCTCACTGCAAAATTCAGATATGGGTGAATTTTGAAGAATGACTGAATTCCAGATTGCATCAATGTTTGAAAAGGTAGGTCAATTTGCATGGGAATGTGAACAGAGCAAAATTCTCCCCCATCTCAATCTTCCTCTCATGCCACAAAATTTTCATTGGAGTTGGCTATGCTACATTTGACTTGTAGTTAAAAAATGTTGTATGATCTTAACTGTTTAGCTTCCAGCTGGGAATCAACAGCCCTGTTGCCAAATGAAGCAAAGCCTTAAACAAGCTGGAATGGCATGGTTTTGCAGGGAATGAAACAGCTGCAGTCTATGGAAAGTTATTGCCTAGATTAAAATGTGACAATTCCAAGCTACTTGCTTACAGTGACGTGCATCCCACAGCAAAGTCAGCCTTGTCTCTCTTTTACTTCACCTTTCCAAAGCTGTTCTTAATTGCTCCCAACACTGTTCTGCCAACTGGTACCTGATTCCATGAAGTTATCCCATGTCTAATTAGCTCAGTGTTTAAAAGGAGGGTGAAACATGAGTAATTGTCATGTAAAGACGGTTCACTGATGAGGGATCAGTCATGTTCTACAGCCATAAACTGTCCCATTGCAGCTGACTTATTTTGGGAAATGCCTGGTGGACGTCTTGCTCTTCACTCTCTGTCCAAAAGACAGGGTAGCACAGAGACAGGGAAGATTTCTACCACCAAAGGAAAAACCTACTGCTATGGCAAGCATGGTGGCAGGATGTCTGAGAAGCTGCCTTGTCCCAGATCAGATAATTCACCGCAACAGGCCACTGGCCCTCTGATTTTTAAGCAGCACTCTTCTCCAGTTCTCCTTGTAGATACTAAAGATTGCATAAGACACCTTCGGTATGGGAAACATCCGGCATGGTCTGATCCACTGTTACATTTCCTTCCCAGGAAAACTCAGTGACGGTCTGTTCCACAGACATGTTCAGGTCAGCAGTTCACTACCCTGCTTTTCTAGTTAATCTCACTGGACATTTCAATAGGATCAATACTGATCCTGATGGAGAACAACAATTTTCTCTTCTGTTGTAAGTGATTTTAAAAGCCTTCTGCTGTTAAATATCGGATTTGGGTTCTGAGTTTTGTTTTTCATTGGCACATCATTTGTAGCCCGTGGCATTGTTTGCTGTATAGAAATCTAAGCTGCTGTAAAGACCTAAATAACTGGAAATAATTGAATGTGTTTAAGAAAGAAAAGGCTGAGCTCTGAGGCTTGGATAACAAAATCACATGCAAATATTGGTGTTAAATCTCTCTCTCTCTCTCTCTCTCTCTCTCTCTCTCTCTCTCTCTCTCTCTCTCTCTCTCTCACACACACACACACACACACACACACACACACACACACAGAAGGATCGACAGTTTAGATAACAGTTTGCAAATGGGGGTTATACTTTATGCCCACATTTTTGTCAGCATCATTGGTAAGAGCCAGCTTTTATTTTTGCCTAAACTTTCCAGAGTGACAGCAAGTCAAGGCTGTCAGCATCAGGTTGGAGTGAGCTATTTCAAGCCATTTGATGAAATTCAGGTCTCCAGGCTGCCTGATCCATTTCTGTAGGTTCTCCCACAGCTGCATGGTTCTCCCCAGCTTATGCTGTCATACTAGCCAAGTTTCAGGTTACAGAATGGGGCAGAATTTCACCAGTCCTCTTATGTCCTCTGTGTTCTATTGCCCAAGCATCTGCCAGCTTGAATATGGCTGCCTGGCATTTCCAGATTACCCAAAACAAGTGCAAGTGCTCATTTTGGGAATGAAGGAGCAAGAAGCATGCACATAAAAAGGTTTGTTTGTTTTGAACCTAAGTTTATTGTCCTAGCCAAAGGCCATGATTAAAATATCAAACAGATAAACACACACACAAACACACACACAAGCACCAACATTTCAAACCTCTAAGTGAAATTTCAATTTCATATAAAGTCATAGGAATGAACTAAAGTGTACTGTAGACAAAAATCGATTTTAATGCAACTCTGAATCCCCAGTGCGGTTTGTAGCCATTTTGTCTAATTCTCCCTTCCTGATCTTTGTTGCTCCCAAGGTGGTAAAGCAACTGAAAGTTCACTCCTGACAAAATTGAGTAACTGTTCTTTTTAGTTTTTTAGCATTATTACTATATCACATTTATATCCCTCCTTTCACCTCTTGCAAAGAATCCGAAGAACTTAGAAATTTCTCATCTTTCCATTTTATCCTAAGAACTACAACCCTGTGAGGTAGGTAAGGCTGAGTCTGTGATAGTCTCAAAGTCATCCAGTGAATTTCATTGTTGGGTGGTTGAGGACTAGAGTTCAGACCTCCCAAATACCAGTCCAGCATTCATCCCACTATAACCACACTGGCCTTCCATCCAGCATCACACAGCATTTAAACTCTGGCTTGTTTCTTCTTTAAAACAAGTCCTCTGCTCCATTTTATCCTCACAACAACAAAGCTCCAGGATGGGTTAGGCCAAGAGTGACTGACGGACCCAAAATTACCCCGTGAACTTCTTGACTGAGTTAGGAATATAACCTGGATCTCCCAGGTTCCCAGTTCTACACTTTTGCTACCACACCACAATGACTCCCTTAAAGTTTTGTTTTCATGATTCATGTGCCCCTTTTCATGTGGCTTAGCAGACTAAAACAATAATAGAATAGATAAATATGGATGCAAATTAATAGGAAACATGCGGTTTTATCAATATCACCTCAAACCAGCAACAGAATTGTGCCAAATCGGAATGTTCAGTGTGTCCCCATTTGGCAACATGGGCCTATTTCAAAGTAAGCAGGAAACAGCAGATGTGAGTAACCAATCTTCCAACAAAAACACAAACTTTAAAAACACACAATTCTTCTGGGTTTTCAGATGAATTCATAAATAGTGACTCTGCAAGTTCTGAGAACCACCACCCAGTTATTGCGAGTAGGAGCACTTTGTGGGTTCTGGGAGAAAACAATCCATTAGCAACATGGCACAAAAAGCTTTAGAATCCAAATAAAGCAGAATTTGCTTTTCAACCAAATTGTAAAGAAAATAACATTAGCATGCATCTGAGATAATTACATTCATTCATGAGACAGTGGATGTTCTATCAAAAATTAATGAAATGAAGAAATTGGAGAGTCTCTTCATATTGTATTTTATTTTATGAGTCCAAATAGAGCACTTTCATTTGTAAGTATACATTTCAAGCGAATATGACAGAATGAGAGTATTATGCTTCCCCCACCTCCATTTGGGAAAGCTTGCAAAGTCTGTAACAGTCACTTTGATTTCTTCTGGGAAAACGACAGAGAAGAAATATGCCACCTTTAAAAAAAGAGTACAGCCCATGGGGCTTAAGACGTGGAGGGCGAAAGGATCTCGGTTTGAGAGAGTGAATCATGACAAGGTGCTATTTCAAATTATGATGGATCTATAAAAAGGAGAGTAAGAAGGATATCAAAGAGTTTATACAATTCTGCATGGTACGGAAAAAGCGGAAATAGCTCCCACCACTGCCATGCATAGAATTACAATCCTTCACTGCGCAATTTTTAAAGAAGAGTTACTTTCTGGGAATTAAGATTATATGGAGAATACAAGCTTTGTCTTGTGTAATATGAGAAGCAAAAGCTGTGCTAAATTATTAGATATGACAACCACAGAATTCCAATGTACCTGTCTGATCTGCTTTATGGAAGGAAAACAAAGGCTTTGGAACCTTTCTTAAAAGTGATACCAGGACATTGCTTTCCAAAATGTGTCGCAGATGGTCCTTCATATTCATGGGGTGCAGAAAGTGGAAACATTGGAAATATCTGCACCCCCACCCAAACCTTGAGTCTTAAACCTGGTCATCTGCTAGGAACTGGTTGAGGTGGAACACCAGCCTGACCCATTGTCCCCATGAAGGAAGACCCGGTGACACCTGCCATAGCTGGGACAATCTACAGGAAGGGCCAGGTTTGCATGCAGAGTCGACTCAGTGCCCCCCCCCCCCGCCCACCACCCGGGCAAGCAGAACCAAGAACCTCTTCCTGCCCCGGCTCACACCCAGCTCCATTCCACAACCCAGCCTTCCAAAATTTTTTTTAAAATCCCATTTAATTATTGCTGGCAAACTCATGAACAATCAAATGCACAGAAGTTAAATCCACAAAAATCAAGGTTCAACTGTGTATGGAAATACCATAGATGTGTGAGAATACATCTGATAAACCCTTAATTCAGCAACAAAACGGACCAAGATTTGCAAAACAATCTTCATTGGAACTGAAAATGAACTCTTCACCCTTCGACTCCCAAAACAACAGTAATAGGTCTGGGTGCGCCCTTTCCAGTGATTTCAGCCAATCGGGAATCATCCAATGAAGCAGTGGGCTAAAAGGACCCTTCCCATTAAACAAAGCAAGCCAACAAGCAAAACAGAATCAGGACAACACAACCCATCCGGCCACAGAATTATCTGTGAATCCACACTCTTTACATTTGAACACCACAGTTCATAAATATTGCAGATGAAAAGCATAATGATACCTCTGCCCCACCTCAATTCTGAATTCTCTAATGGTTTTGTTTTTCATTTTAAAGTGCTTTTCATTGGCTAGCAAAGGGGCTCCCAGTGAAAGGTCAGCAGCATCCTCTTTTGCAATGAGTAACGGTAGAATGGTAGAATCGGCAAGCAGCGTTGATATGCGTTCCTTCATTTTATCAAGCAGCAAGCTCTGTTTATGTTGCTTATCTATGGTAAATTATACTAAATCACTGGAAGCGATAGCTGTGATACAACTGAGAGATTTGATAGCAAATCGGCCCAAGAAAACAGAAGCACTGACATTAAAAGAAAAAAGCAATTGGAGTGTGACTGAATGTTCTCCTTCTTGCAGCTTCAGTGCTTGGGAGAGATGAATGATTTTGCCACTGATGAATGGTCATTAACAATATCTATATACGAACACTGGTTCGCTCAAAGCTATCTTTCATTGCTTTGTTTTCGGCACTGTAATAATTTAAGGAACAAAGATGAATTTGTTTTTCTCAAATGTGAAGTTTTTTATATCTTTTTTATTAGGGTGAACCTTCCTGAATCAGAAAATTAAAATATTTGGGATGTGTGGGGGGGTGTTAAATCTCCCTAGGGTGATTAAAACAACAGCTGTGAATCACATAGCTTTTATTATGATTGAATCATTTTTTAAAAGGCTCGCTAAGCCGGGGAAAGTTGTTTCTGTTAATGCAGAAAATAAAGAGTTGGGGGTTCACACACTGGGCCGATGCACATTTTCATGGTGAGGAGAGAAGTGCTAGTCGAACTCATGAATTTCTTCTCTTACATATTGGTCTAGATTCCACCAATATCAAATGAGGAAGATGCGCGAGCGCACACACACACATGCATGGAGCATCTGTCGTCAGATTTCAGAGTACTAGCGGTGGCTTTCATGCTTTGATTCTCCTCAGTACAAGAAATATATATTGTTTCACATAGAAAACTAGTTCCCCAAGGAGAAAGGTTGTCTTGAAGTTTTCCGGGGGTTCAGCGGTTCCTGTGGCAGGAGCTTGATTCTCCACGGAGAAATGTCTGATCACCTGAGCTCCCACCTGCTCTCAGGAAGCTCAGAATCAGAGTTATCCTTTCAGAGGCAAACTTCAGAACTGAGACTCCAATCAATCCACTTTCATCCCATCCAAAATGGCACAATCTGATCAAGGGGCTATCCTGGATGTTTAAAGTGTCATGCACCCCTACATGGCTTAGGACCAGGATTTTGAGAGATCACCCTCTTCTGAAGGAAGTTCCCCACCCAAACATAGCCTTTGATAGATGTCCTTCTAATGCCTCAGGCTTCCCATGCCTTTTCACTGGTGGTGGCCCTTATGTGGAGCTCCCTTCCTAGGGTGGTTCACTTGGCTCTGTCTAATTTAATTTAATTTAATTTAATTTAATAATTTAATTTAATACTTTGCTTTAATAATTATTTTATTTTATTTATTTTATTTTATTTTCAGGGTCAGGTAAAATTTCTGTACATACTCACACATGCACACACCCAGCCTTGCAATGCTGTTCTTTCCTCTATGCTGAATTTTTAACAGTCTGTTGAATGTGTTGTAGCAAGAGATTTTATTGTTGTTGCTGCTCGCCTTTTATGCTGTAAGATGCTTGGAGAGCCAAGGCTGAAGAGTAGCCAAGAAGAGCTTTAAACAAACCAATAAATTTAAAACGTCGTGGTACTTCAGCAGCCAGTGAGGCAACGGCACGCTTTACAGCTCCAGCTTGATTCTCGATTCTAGAGCTGGTGCTGCCAGAGGAGAAGTATGGGGCCAGTGTCCGGGTTGCAGCACTGCTCCGGCACATGGGAGAAGTGCCTTGGCTAAGAGGAACTTCCACAGCTGTCCCTGCCAAGTCTCCACAGCCTGTTCCTACTTCTCTTGGCTCAAAGGGCATATGGGTATGGCGGCTTTGAGCCATGTGTCCTCCGTGTGATGGCTTATCAAAGAACTACTCTTTGTTTGAAATCCTCTTGTATCTGAACAACTGTCTGATCCAGTTGAAAGAACAACCAGGAGAGCTGAGACTTGAAGGTCTCCGTCAGCAGCAGACTGGGCAAAGCACCCCAGGGGACAGTCTTCCTTCCGCCCTATGGTCTATCCCCTTGTCATGGCCAGATCACTTCCTCCTGAGGCTTGAACTGTTGGCCTCTTTCTCCCTCTGTAGGTGTGGGGAACCCATTAAGTTGGTGTGCCCCCAGAGGCTGATGGATCCCAATGGATCCCAGGCAGCTCTGGGGGATTATCTGACTGGCATGATAGGCATTTCTGCTAATGCTTGGATAACTCTGTGGAATACGGAGTTGGTCCAGGCAGTTCACATGTCTGCCCCCAAGTGCCCTCTTCCCCCTTGCAGAGCCCAGCAGGCTACTTGGTATACACCAGAGGGTGACGAGGCAGGAGGGAAGACAGCTGCAGCACAGGTGGAGTGATGGCTCCCGCCTAAAAAGCTGTGGTTATTTCACCACTCCTGAAGAAACCTACCCTGGGTCCAACCAATGTCACCAATGTTCAACCAATTACCAGTATCCCCCAGGCAAGGTGATCAGGCAGATTGTGGCTAGGCAGCTTCAGGGTTTCCAGGAGGAAATGGATTGTCTTGACTTTAGGCCTGGTTCTGGGGCAAAAACTGCCTTGCTCACCCTGGGGGATGACCTCTGCTGGGAGAGAGGCAGAGGGAGAGCAACCCTGTTGATTCTCATGGACCTCTCAGCTGCTTTTAATACCATCAACCATGGGATCCTCCTAGAGAGTTTGGCTGGAAGGGTGCTGGGGGCAGCACCTTCAATGGTTCCACTCCTATCTGGCCGACACTTTCCAGATGGTGGTGCTGGGGCCTCTGTGTCCTGGCATTCCACAGGGCTCTGTTTTGTCCCTTTTTAACATCTATATGAAACCGCCAGGGGAGGCCATCTGGAGGTTTGGGCTGAAGTGTCATTGGTACGCCGATGACACTCAGTTCTGCCTCTTGTTTTCACCACCTCCAGGGAAGGTGCTGGCAGTTCTGAACCAGTGTCTGAGCTCAGCAATGGGCTGGATGTAGGCCAATCCAGATAAGACAGAGGTGCTGTTTGTGGGGAGTCCATCTTTTCAACTGGGGAGATTTCAACCTGTCATGGATGGGGTTGTGCTCCCCGCAAAGGAAAGGTTTGCAGCCTTGGGGTGTTCCTGGATCCCAAGTTGTCACTTGCTGCTCAAGTGGACTTGTTATCCAAGAGTGTTTTAATAAGCTTTAGCTGATGTATAAGCTGTGTCCCTACTTGGATGAGTGGAGCCTTGCCACAGTTGTCCATGCGTAGGTAACTTTATGTATTTACAGTTTTTGTATGCCGTCCCCTTGCTATATAGCCTCAGAACGGCTCACACAAATAAATAAAATATAACACAGATACAGATAAGACCCGGAAACTCCCCACTTGGATTATTGTAATGTGCTCGAAGAAGGTCCAGACATTGCGACTTGTTCAGAATTGGGCAACACGCCTGATGACAAGGACTGGCGCCTGTGAGCAGATCATGCTGGTCCTGCTCAGCCTGCTCTGGCTGCCGGTTGCTCCCCAGGCCCAGTCCAAAGTGCTCTCCGTGACACACAGAGCCCTGACCAACCTGGGGCCATGCTCTCTGGTGGCGCATCTCTCTCCACCTACACCCTTGCGGTCACCCAGGTCCACACCTGAGCCCTCCTCTGCGTTCCTTCCCCAGGCGAAGCGAGTGGGGAGCTGGCAAGGACAGGGCTGTTTTCCTGTATTGCACCCCAGCTACGGAATTCCGTCCCTCAAGGGATCAGGCTGCAGTTGACATGGGACTCTTTGGACACTAGCTAAAGATATTTTTAGGTGTTTTAGGCAGGTAGTTTGGAGGATGAATCTTTGGGCTTGATTTTAAAGGGTTGTTTTGAAGGTTTTCGTCGTTGCTACCATTTTAATTCTGTAATCTTATGGGTTTATAATTTTATGGAGCTGTATAATTATTTTCTATTATTGGTTGATTGCTTTGTATCCCCTTCTCTATTTATCATTGTATTTAATTTACTTTTAATTACTATAATTTTAGGGACTGCAGGTGGCGCAGTGGTTTATTTATTTTATTTTATTTATTTAAAACATTTTTATGCCGCCCCCATCACAACGAAGCCTTGGGGCGGCTCACAACAGAAACAAAATAAATAACAATATAACAATAAAAATTTTATTTAAAAACCTTTGGTGCATCTCGGCTAAAAATTTAAAATCCTATAAATACAAATAATTTAACAATTAAAATAAGTTTTAAATAAAAAGGTCTTAGCATGGCGCCAAAAAACAAATAACGACGGTGCCAGGCGGACCTCTCTGGGGAGCGCATTCCATAGATAGAATTTAAACTGCTGTGCTGCAGGGCTGGTAGATCAAAAGGTCACCGGTTCAAATCTGCACAATGGGGTGAGTTCCCGTTTTCCATCCCAGCTCCTACCAACCTTGCAGTTCGTAAGCATGCAAATGCAAGTAGATAAAAAGGTACCACTTCAGTGGGCAGGTAACAGCATTCCATGCACCTCGGTGTTCAGTCATGCCAGCCACATGACCACGGAGACCGTCTGCAGACAAACGCTGGCTCCCTTGGCCAGGAAACGGAGATGAGCACCGCCTCCAAGAGTCAGGCATGACTGGACTTTAATGTCATGGGAAAACCTTTACCTTTTTACTATAATTTTATTGATTTTACTGTTATCAGTGTTTTATTGTATTGTTGTTTTTATTGTGATTCTGACTGTATGTAAGCTGCCCAGAGAGACTATGGCTAATCAGGCAGTAAATAAATCAAATTATTATTAAATAAATAAATAAATAAATAAAATGGTGAGGTGTTCTGCATTGCCCATAAAATTATGATCATTCTTTCTAAATGTGCATCTATGCACATAAACCAGCATATGCAAATTTTGCAAAAATCAGCAAGCTCTTTTGTCCTCCTTTCAGACCATCCACAAGTGGTCGCCCTATTCACACACCTCCCGCCTCAGCAATGGGTGCTACATGGTTGTGCACAGCAGCTTTGCTTCTAACGCTGCTACGTATACATGCCACAGTGAAATACTGGGATTGACTTTGACTCCCACAAAGTACAGCTGAGAACAACCTCTCCCTGTGCTTTTATTGGCGTGAACACACAAAGATTTGGCAATGGTCCCAGAGGCTGTAAACCATCCAGTTCATTTTTTCCTTGGTCCATTGGTAATCTTGTCTGCCCTCTGACTTAGGAAGTTCCTAACTGTAGCTGCATCACAGGTCACCTGAATGCCACAGTTCCCATGGGCAGGATCTGAAATCATAGTAAAAGTGTTGTTGATACTGTTGTTGTTTTAAGAAATTGGAATGCACAGAAGCAAGGAAAACTCAAGTGTCTATCCGGACTGAGTGTCTATCTGAATTAATTACCATTAATTCATGCAAATCTTCCCTGGAGGGTGTCCGGAAGGAAGTCATTATGGAATGCAGTTAGTCACACTGAAATTCCCAGAAAGGGTCACTGATTACATCTTGTGCCCAGTTTATTGCTGCATGCCAAGTAGATACTTCCTATAGTTGGTCATGTGCTAATCTGTTGCTCCAGGACTGGCATGATCCTGCGCTTGAATGAGTGTTTCAATTGCCAGAAAAGGCACTTCAAGTCATTGCATCAGCTGGGAATATATCCCATTTAGGGCTGAGATGGCAGCACATGCTACCTTTGTGAATGTTTTCCTCAGAAAACAAGATGAGCCCTGCTTGGTCTGTGAGAAGTCCTCTCTCACCCAGCACTGGGCTTCCACAGTGCCACCACCTGTCCCACAGTGCAATTGTGTATCAGATAGAAACCTGTGAACAGGGTATTGCTGCACTTCCCACCTGCATTCTCCAGTTATCCTCCCATCCCTTCCCTTCCCATCCCTTCCCTTCTCATGGTCCACAGAAGTCTCTTTGTCAAAACGTATGGTTCAAATATCATAAAATCAATAGAGTTGGGAGGATCCCTATAGACCACTGAATCCAACCTTTTGCTCAGTTCAGAAGTTCTGTGCAAATAATGTATTTCTTGTTCAAGTCCAATGTTACAATGTCCTCCCCTCCCCTCCCCTTTCTGTTTGCTTCAGAGAATGTTTCACTGGTTAGCATACCATTATTGTTTGGTTTGTTGTCAGTGCGACCAGCACAAAGTCAAATGTGATCAGTTTTGTAGGGCATGGTGCCATCATATATGGACGATGATCCTTGCTTTTCTAGGAACTCAAAACAAACTAATTAGGGACCATGAATTAGGGGTGTCTGAATCAATAAACCTCAAGCTTGCTGAAAATATTTATATTTTTCCTTGAAGCTCATTCCAACTGAAGTCCATATCAGATTAGGTGGCTTTTTGGAGGAAGTGGGGGATGAAGATCCATGCATATCTACAAGCATATTTTTTTCCAAATGAATGCATGTTTTGAAGTTTGTGTTCTTTCTCCATTAATTAACATGTATTTGTGTGTATTTTTCAGAAGCATGCTTTTTTTCCAAATGTACAGATACTGCCAGACTGGCGGGGTGAATTTTGGAAACATATGGACTTCAACCCCAGATTGTGCCTGATTTCATGTTCTGTCTGGAAGATGTGACCTAGTTCCAACTTGATCTGAAAAGCAATTGAAGTTAATTTTCAACCACCCTTAGCCCAGATTAACTGCTTTTGCCCTTAGTAATATCAGCATGTAGGCAACATAGCATAATGATGCTGTCAGTGGTCACTCCATTGATGGGCTGGGCTCATCCAAATAAAGCATAGAGGAGACAGAAGCCCTGGCAAAGAAAGAGGGAGAGGTGGTTCAGCATTTACAGAAAACCATGTTAGGATTGAGAAAACAAATGGGATAGAAAAAAGTGGAATATCCTCACAATCATTGGGGAAATGTTTCCAAAATTCTTTGTATTTGCATTTCTTACTGTACTGTACACTGGAGCATGAATCATGTGGCTTTTGTTTCCAAAGTGTAACCAGTGCTGTAGGAGTCTATTCTTTCACAACTAAAAAAAAGTGCAGAATGGTCTGCATGTACAGATTTCCATAGGATGGATCTTTTTGTATGTTTCTTTCTTTTATTCTTTCCTTCAGAAGATGGAAATGGTGTCCATAGACAAGGGCTTGCTTGAGCAGTGGAAAAAAATCAGTGAGGACTTTTTGCTGAGCAGGAAGTTACTTGAGATGACACAGAGGACAGGAGGAAAAGGTTGAAAGATTCAGTGGTGCTGTTGGCAGATTAGAAGACCTGCAAATCACATACATGTCAAAATGCATGGGCAGAGGCTAGAAGAACTTCCTTAAATGTGCAGAATCGTGCAAGGCGCAGTCTGTCTTCCTCTTGCCCTGTGAATCCCTCAACATTGCTCCTCTACAGGGAAAAGTGAGCCCATAGATTTTAGTTTGGAAAGCTGGGAGAAAGTTAGAATTGGATGAAAGCTGCATCTGTGTGATGACAAATAGTATTTTTTTAACATCCTAACGGGATAAAAATAGGGCATCTTCATAAATACAGGACCTCTTCATAAACACAGGCTTACCTTTGTGAGATATGAGGTGGACAAGGGATCTTCATTTAATGTTCGGGCTACAATTCTGGGGGCCTGGGCTGGAAGAGGGCCCATAGAGCATAATTCCCCATGCCCCCGCCCCCAGCCCAGTCCCAGGAAACATGGCTAGGATATTACACAGCATGGGTGGGCAACTCAGGGTATATTTTTAGCCCATAGCTGTGTCCCACCTACCGCCACAGATCTAGACAAAAATAAAGCACAGAATGCATCGTACCGAAGGAGGAGTGCAATTCCAGTGGAACCAGGCTGGATTGTCTTGTCTGCTGGATGCCTAGTCTGCCTTCACTGCCCTGTCTACAGGCCAACAGAATCTCTCCTTGTTGGATTACATGCACTTCTTTGCTGCTACCAGCCAACAGATCGGGATTTCTGTAGCTTCTTTGGTATCAGTTGGAGAAACAGAGCTGAATTTCATCAGCTGAGTGATGACAGCCAACTTCAGATGTATCAGTCTTTCACTAATACATAGAAAGAAACCCTCCAGGTAGAATGTATTCTATGTACTATGGCCCAAAAAAGCAAAAAATGGAGGGAAACTGAACAGATGATGATGATGATGATGATGATGATGATGATGATGATGATGATGCCAACAACAACAATGCAGTCCTATTCATGCTTAGGCAAGGTGGTGGAGGCCTGGAACTTGAGATATTGTAGGACTTCTTTCTCTGTCTGATCCTGAGTGTGAATGGATGGTTGGATGATGATGATGGATTAGATATATGATAAATTCATAACTGAGTTTCCTTTTTCTGGTACATGTGAGTTCAGTACATAGTAATTGTCATCACATGTAGGCTTATGTGTATGTCTCTACATGGGCACAGAGCTTATTATTAGTGACCATTTTCAAGCAATGCATATCGTTCTTGCAAACATGCTAGTTTTGTGCAGCAGGGGCCATTGCTTTGACAGCAAAGAAGGGAATAAGCTGTCCATTTGCAAAATGGAATATGGTTGATTATTGTTCAGTCCCTGGTGACACTCCCACAGGCCTATAGCCAAGACGAACCATCGAGACACCCATTCTGCTAGCTGACTAAAAGATCAGCAGTAGTGTCATTTGAAATGTATCCATTTTGCCTGGTCCTCTTTACAAAGATGTCAAATAACCTGGTGGGAGGGAAAATTGTCACTGCAGACTCTGCAGCTCAGGACTGACATACAAGGATATATCCGGATAAATTCTGCTAGTACTCTGCCTCTGGGTAGGAAGAAACAACATCAGGGAAAGGGGAAGAAATTGTGGGGGAGGGGACAGAAAACTGATACAGTTATTAACTTCAGTTCTGTCTCAGGCTTTCCCCAGGAAACAGGGTAACCTGCATTGTCGACTCGTCTGATTGCCAAACATTCTCTCATCTCTGGAGTGAGGGATACTGTACCAGATTAGGAGCTGGCATGGTAAACAATGTTAGCAACTAGTTTTTGGCAGCAAGCTTTAACAGGAATGTCTGGAATGCAGGATTTATCCTTGATCCTGAGTCCAGAGGTGGGAGTAGCACTGCAGAGGCACCAACACTGGAAGAATCAGTGAGTACTGAGCACCAGGCTTATGTGGCAGAATGAAGCTCTCAGCCAGAGGAAGGACATCATGAACTTGCTGGTTCTAAAACACAGCAGCAGCAACAACATCCATACCAAAGAGCTGTGTTGACCCAGTGAAGACATAGAAACAGAGAAACAGAGTGAGTCAGAAGGGGTCTCCTGGGCCATCTGACCCCTGGTCTAGACAGCTCCACTCGTGACATGCTTCCCATGTGCATGTCCAGCCTGTCCTTGAACACCCTCACCACTGGAGCTTCAACCACCTCCCATGGAAGCCCATTCCATGCCCTAGGGGTCCTAAGTACCTTGTCAGGAGCTACTTCCTGGCATCCACCCTAAATCTTGGTTCCCGCTCCATTGCAATGCATCCTGCCCTCCACTGCAGGGGGAAAAGGGGTCATGACCCACCTCTGCGTGGCCCCCCCTCACATACCTGCGTGTCGCCAACAGGTCCCCTCTGAGTCTCCACCTCTCCAGGCTGAAAAGGCCCAGCTCCCTCCGTCTCCCCTCAGTGCCTTGCCCTGCAAACCAGCCACCATCCCAGTGGCCCTTCGTTGCACTGCTTCCAACCTTAAGACATTCTGTAGTCGTTTGAACAACTACACAAGCCTTGCAAAAGGCCTCCAAGAGAGGATGGATGACCGAGATTGGCCTGCAGTTTCTCCCCTCACGAGGAGTCCCTCCAATAATTCTTGCAATCTTTAAAAATCATGGACTCAAACACTACCTGAAAGTTAGCAGAACATCTTCTTCGCACTAATGCACTTAATACTCTCAAATTTGGTACTTAATAGTCTTGTGTTTTGCATGCATCTTTCTTTGGGTTTTCCTGAACTGATCTTGTGTATGAGAGAGAGAGAGAGAGAGAGAGAGAGAGAGAGAGAGAGGAAATAAGTACATATTCAGAGTTCCCCTGCCAATCTCTTTTTACTGCATAGACACAGTCATAGATGTTCCTAGAATCTTTCTATCCCCAACCCAAGGAGTGTTGAAGTGAGAGAAATGGGATAAACCACAGTTTAGACTCCTTCCCACCAGTCTATCAAAGACTCATAGAAGAGCAGAGTTGGGAAGAGCAACTTAAGCCAAGCCCCCGCTCAGTGCAGGACTCCAGGGTCAAGCATCCCTGGCAGGAGAGCCCACCACCTCCCCCAATATGGACACAGCTGCATCTTCACTTGCTACATGCTGGAGTGGTGATGGCTGATATTGCAAGGCAGACTTCATGAATCAGAGAGAGAAACTACCTTATTTTTCCAAATTATTTTGCGAATGTTACTAGTCATTGGGCTGTGCTGGATCCCATGTGTACAAATTCAGCTTTTTATCTCTCACGACAGTCCACTGTGCCGATACCAATGATCAGAGGGAGGATGTCTTTATAAACAGGCTGAAAAGAGAAGCTTGTCCATGTTATCTCAGGGTTAGATTTGTTAGATTGAGTTGGGGCAGAGTCATGGTAGGACAGGGAAAGAAAGAGAGATGTCTAGTGAATGAATCCCTTCTGATTCTGTTCAAAGAAAGAAGTATTCAAAACAAAGAAAAATAAAATGTCATAAAGGTCTTTGAAAGTTGTTAGTTATTCTGGAAAAGTGTACAATCAGGCTAGAAGTGGCTTTTCTGCTTTCTGCTGCTTCAATTAGATGAATGCAGCAAGGACAGATGGATTTGTATGCCCCTTCATTTGCACAGTTGTTTATCCGAAGCAACACACTTGCTCAATTCAAGGCATCCTTTGGCATCTGACCAAGGATGCAGAAACCACTGTTAATTGGCAGGACTAGTCCAAGACCTTTTGCTGCCCGAGGCAAACACAGCTGTGAAGTGGGGGCTGGATTTCAGGGCCGGGTTCTGGGACCCTGCAGCCCAAAGGAGCCCCCCCAGTGACCATCCAAAGGGCAGCACCCAGTGGGCACCATGGCGAATGTGCCCTCAGCACCTGAGCCAGCACAGCTGTGCTTGGGTTCAGCAAGGCATAAGTCCTCACTGCAGCACCCTTTGAGCATCAAGGAGTAGCTAACTGAACCTTTACTTCATTCCCGATGCTCACCTTACTATTATTTTTGACTTATTATTGTATCTTCTACCATCATCATCTGCTCACTCCTTTCTATGACAAACTGGTTCTTATTTTCAGGTAGATGTATTTAGATCAGATTAGCAGAAACTCCCCCCTGCTCCTCATCCTCTTTCCTGCAGTTATGATTGTCCTTTGATTTAAACAAGTCCAAACTGCAAAACTGCACATGCTGAGAGCATCACTTTTTTATCAAGGTGGGCAAACTAAGCTGTTTAAAAATTTATGTGTTTGCTTTGCTTTGCTTGTAATGCATGAAAAAGAATAAACCGGTTGTGAAGCATGGAATGCTGGGGAAGAGAACACCTCCCAGAAGAGAATGAAGCCAAGGGTCCAAAAGGACCTGGCTGAACTATGGGTCCAATGGCAAGATAGCTCTCATCCCACAAAAGCAAGCCAGCTGGACCAGTCCCGGGTCCTTTCGTCAGCATTTGCTGCTTCACCTGGGAAAACGAGACTGCAAAGGGTGGGCATGTCGTGAACGGAGCTGGCTGGAGCCGGGGGTCAGACTAGATGGCCCGGGAGACCCCTTCTGACTTGCTCTGTTTCTATTTTTAGGGCCTGAGGACAGGTTGAGTGGCATACACAACACTGTCCTGCAACAAAGAGGAGTTCAGAATGACCATCCTGGAGCTCTTACTGCTGTCCATCAGCTGAGACACATGAATCCTTCTATTTCCTTGGAGGACCTGTCTGATGTGTTTCTGATGATGGATTCTACTGGATATGGGACTTTGTTCAGCTTGAACATGAAAATCCCATGCTCTAAACATCCATTTGATTTAGGCCTTGCAGAGAGACATTTGGGCAACAGCTGCTCACCCTGATAGTTGTGCAGAAACAACATGTAGTGTAGTTGTTGACTCTGGCAAGCTCACAAGTGGAGCATGGAGATACATCCCTTTTTTACTGAGTACAGTATCTGATACTCAACATTGTTCAGTGATATAAAAGTTGAGGATACAGCTTGGCCACAGGAGGAAATTGAAAACTAAGCCTGATGTTGAACTGATGATCAGAGATCAGCATCACAAATAGTGTTTGATCACCATTTATACCCCATGCACCCATTCCTCTCCCTGATCTTTCAGGACCAAACCAAGATGGGGAGGACAAGAGGCCTGGGACCAACATAGATGGCCCACATTGTCCTAGTCCTCTGTTGGCTTACAAAGCATCTGAGCCACACTATTTTGGTAGAAGAGACCTCATGTAAGTTGAACTATAAAAGTAGTCTTTACAGAAGGTGCACTCCTGTGACTCTTTAATGCTGTTTTGGCACATGAAGAATCCACTTTGTTGTCAAGGCTAGTAGCTCTCAGTAGGCACCAAAGCTGTCTAATCCTTTAAAAGGCCATCTAAACAAGTGTTCATGGCCACATCTGGCAAAATGTTTCACAAGTTCATTGTGTGCTGCATGCAGGAATAGTCTGTTGGTATATCTTGTGGGTCAGGCCAAAGAAATGTTTCTTGTAGGATATCAAACAGAATTCTTGGAAATCCCCCTTCCATTCCCTCTCCCAAAGAAAGAGCAAAAAATGCTTTGAAAAGTGCAGGTTTTAGGAAACAACCGGCCTATTTTCTATCCAGCAGTGACAACAGGAATCCTGCATTTTTGTTTCTTCTCTTTGCCTTTTCTTCTGAAATGTGAAATATGTTTCTCAACAGAAGGACAAAGTCAATGTCAGGGCTAGGATTTGGCTCCAGGTGCTCATTTGCAAATAGACAATCCATCATCTGAGCCAGAAGGGGGAATAGCTCCAGGTTTGTGTGTCATATGACTGAGATGGGAAATGCCAACTCTGTGACACAACGTTCCTGCAGACCTCATGCTAAGATGAGAAGCAGAATTGAGAAAAAGCTACAACTGGGAGATCTGACTCCAAGTTTTCCTCTGGTGCTTGGGGAAAAGATTCTAATATCGAAACATTTTCTGTTTGTCAGAAGAGATCAGAAAGAAGTGTGTTACCAGCCAAGGAGAAAGAAAAACTTATTTTAAACCATTGGAAGGGTTTCTTAGTATTCACTTCAGCAGGGTGAAGGGGTGAACAAAGCTGGATGAAAGTAGAGGGAAGCAGAAAAAAGCATCACTCTAAGGGGTAGGAAAATTTTTCAAGAGCTCCCCAGAATGAGAGAAGGGATCTCTTGTGGAGGAAATGAACACAGATTGCCAGCACTTGGAAGGAATGGTATACTTACATCCCCCTCTCCTTCTTATCTCAGTCCTGGAACAAAGGGTTGGAGCTTTAAGTGCCCCTGTTCAGTGTTCTCACCAGCCAGACACCCCTGCCCTTTCAGGAAATTTCACACTGAGTTTTGATAAGAACAGCACAGGGTCTTCACACTGATTGGCGTCAGCTATTTGGGGTTTCAGGGATGGAGTTTTGGTTGTGTTGTGTTGTGTTGGGTTCTACTTTGTTTTGTAGGGATCAATTCTGGCACCTCCTCCATGCAAAATGCATGCTTTCCCACCGGCTACAGCCACCCACAAGCCCCTCAACAAACATCCAAACATGGGAACACAGGAAGATGCTCCATTCCGAGTCCCTTGGCCCATCCTGCTGAGGATTATCACTGGCAAGCAGGATTAGCCCAAGGTTTTGAGCAGGAGCTTTTTCCAACCCTACCTGGAGATGCCAGAGACAGAACCTGAGGCCACATGCACACAAGATGGTGTTCTGCTCCTGAGCCACCGGTTCTTCCACCACCCTTGTCCCCAGCAGTCAATATCTTGCAGTTCCTTAGCAAATTCATTTTCCCCTTCAAAATATTGGAAGAAATCAAAGTTGATTTATTTGAATGATGTGCTGATCCAAACTCTGCTGGTGATAAGAATGACTCAGTACGGAAGACTATGGGGAAAGATTCAATTTGCACTCGGCATCAGTTAGAGACTGTTCTTGTTATTCTGGAACAGTGAAACACAGGAAGGCAATCACCAAAACATAGTTTAGGGGTGGGAGAGATTTTCTAACTGTAACATCCTATCTGGAAGGATATTGTCTCTCTGTAATTTTATTTCTTCTTGGAAGAACAAACATGATTTAGACAAACATTTGGGAAATTACGCATGCAAAAATGTGCAAAAGCAGGGGGACAAAGCTCACAATCAGATGCAAGCTTGATTCAGAAGAAGCAATGAGGTGGAATCCACAAAAACCTGAAAGACATCAGTCTTGCTTATTCTCAGATCCCTACATGGAAGGAGACCTTCCCTCCCTCCCTCCCTCCCTCATTTACTTTTCTTTCTGAAACTCCCAATAGCTGAGGTGGTTATTGCTTGCTGAAACCTCCAGCCTGTACATATCATAGAAGAACTGTGCACACTGGTGTGATTGTCCAGTTTTCTCTTAATCCAAATCCTCATTCTGCATATCACCACTCCATATATAATCCACGGATACCTATATGTATATGCATGTACAAATATATACATATATCTATGGGACTCATCTGCCTGGGTTTTGTAGACCACCAATAGCACCTTAAACTGAGAAGAACACTGGGAGGGTCAACTCAGATATTAGGTATAGTTCATTAAATGTTTTCATGGGCATTCCTTTTGTGTTCTCACTCATCCTAGCTGTCCCCCAATGCTCTCCCTCACCCCTCCACACACTCATAAATCTTACTGGGCTAAGAGTATATTTTGTTATGAGAAAACAGTAACCAGTTAGAGGGTTTTTTCCCTTGTAGTCCAACTATTTTAGGATTTTTTGTATTTGGATTATCCATCCTTCTACTTTTATGTTAACTTCATCCAATATAAGTAAATGGAGAAATATCTTCTTTGCAATTCCCAGGACTGTAATGCCTAGCAAAAGCCATGTCAAGGAGTAACAGTTTAGAGAAAATACAATGACAAAGCCTTGGGTGTAACTCATTTCCCCTTTTGGCTCCTTTGATGAGCTGGTTCATTTGCCAACAAATTCCTGAAGGTAAAAATCCAGTCCCCAAGTTTTGCTGCAACTTATTGCATGAAAGAGTAACTATAAGGATGACCTGGATTGATATGGTGCCGGAGCCTGATGCAATTTGCTACTGGATAATTTAATTTGTGAGTGGTTAATATTCACAGGCCAGAGCCCAGCAAATTAAATCACATTTCAAAATGCTCCAATTCGATTAGCCTTTCTGATGGTTAATAGAAGCTATTATCCAGAAAGCCAAGCAGTGCGCCATAGACGTGGCCTCTTTCCACCTGATGTAGAAGAGAGATGACTGCCCAGAATGTGCAAGGATCCTCCTGGTTAAGGATTAGCATGTCCTTCTAAGATAAGGATATTTGAAATATTAGACCAACAAAAATAAAACCTTTCACTCCTCCCTCTCCCTCCCTCCCTCCCTCCCTCTCTTCCCCTCCATATGCCTACACAAAACCACCACATTTTTAAAAGCCCCCCTTCTCAACTTATCACAGCTGGCATGATCTGGCATGTAGTGATCTCTCACAACCCAGATGGGACCAATGAGGATGACTCCTCTGGAGTTGCACCTTCTCTTCGCCTTGTAACCCTGCTTGTTCTCCTTCCTGTAGTCATTCTGGGCTCAACACCACTAGTGATCAGAAGAAGGAACAGGAGAAGCCATTGCTCACTTTCCCTCTCTGCCTCTCAAGCAAGCAAATGGCAGCACTGACAAGGATGGAAGATGATAGCTGGGTAATGGCGGTGAGAAGTTAGACTCTCTGAGGGAGAAGTATCCCTCATCAGAGGCCCTCAGCTTTGGGGAAGGTCTACAGTCTTCCTTATGCTGAAGGCAAAGTGGGCCTTTTGCCCATTTCATTTCTCCAGTCTATTCTGTCCTTCTGCTCTGATTCCAGAGCTTTGAGATTGAAGAGAGAAGGGCCATAGAAAGATCCATGGAGATGGGGAAGAGCCTATGGCCCATGGCAAGCGCTGCATGAGATTGACGTCTTAGAGAAAAGGCTGAACAACAATGCAGGTTATCAGTGAAATGGCTTGCAATAGATGTGTGTATATGGTAAAATTGCTTACCAGGTTGTATATGTTGGGAAAGAAGGACCCAAAAGCACATATGGATTTTCCCTGTAGACCCTTCTTGTGTGAGAGACAAACTAACATGGGCAGCTTTGTCCCTCTTTAAAGGTTGCTCATTTTCCTCACCCCTCTTCAATCTGCTCTGCATCATACCAACTACTCTTCACGAAGGAATGGAGAGAAATCTGCTATCACAATTCATCAGTGGTGAGCAGGCAAAAGATGATAACAGGGTTCTTGCTTTCCTGCTGCTGAGCGGGATTTCTTTGGCCCAAAAAAGAAATTCCCAAAAGATGAAAGCATTGGAAAGTTGAAGAATTGTGTTCCCCTGACTCTTAGAAATTAAGTTATAGGTTGTTTTTCTGCTTCAAAACAACTCTTGATTATGAGAGCAGCTTCCCGTGAGCCTTGGAGGATGAAGCAAAAATATTCCAATTAAAGCACTTGTTTATTTTGGACAGCATAATTCATATTTGTTCCTTTCCCTGTGTGGTGCTTATTAGCAGATCATTCTGGCTTGTTCTATTATATGCTACTGAGCTGGCACACAATCCCCCTTGATTAAAATATATTAAGATCAATTGAAGCTCACAGGAGCAAGAAGAGAGACTAGAGGAGGGGGACAGTTCTCCTTTCTGATTAACCTAACCTACCTTGGCAAGCTGTTCAGGACTGGGAGCACCCAGTAAATCACTTCTGTGCCATTTGTTCAAATCCTTCCTGTGCAATTAATGGTGAAGCACTGAAAGATCCTGCCTGTTAAAGTGTTCCTTTTTTTAAAACCAAGTCTCTCCTCCCCTCCCTTTCTAGCCATAGGACACCCATGGAGAGTATTAATGATATATAATATCTGTCACATCATGCGAAGGCAACCTCACTGGAGAAGACATTATTGCTAGGGAACATCAAAGGCAGAAAAAGAAGAAGGAGAAGACCAACTATGGACTCCGCAAAGAAGCTACAGCATATAGTTTGCAAGAGCTGAGCAGAGCTGTCATGGATAGGATGTTTTGGAGGGCTTTCTTTCAGAGGGTCACTCTAAGTCAGAGATGACCTGACAGCACAGAACAACACAAACGATACCTGCTGTCAGCAGGAAATGCAGACTGTGGATTCTTTTCCCATCCAGTCAAATAATAAGTCGTTCAGAATCAGGATATGAAGCAGATTTGCGTCCCAGTCCAAGAAGGGCCTTTTGCATGTGGAAGCAGGCTGCTTTCCATGGATTCTCTTGGAGCAGGACTCAACATGGTGCTTAGGACCCCATCCGATTTATTCCATACCTCCCATTGTGCTGGGCAACTTCGCTACTTCTCCAATGGCAGACTCACATCTGGGGGCAACTCAAAATGAGCAGAAACCCTTGTTTCTGGAAGGATGTATAGTGATGAAATTCTGCTGACTTGCCTCCTTGCAGAAATCAGTTTCTGCTCATTTAGGAGCCTCTGATGAGAAGCAGTAAATCTCTGTTGCATAAGGTAATCAGTGGGGCAGGAAATGTCCACTTAGATTTCACTGTTCATGAACTGCGTATACACCAACTAAGGCTGCATGAGAAACTCATTTCAGGTTTTTATTTTAAATTATCATTTGAACCTCCCAGACTGAATAATGATGCCAGTGCAATCTTGGAAATTAATTAATGTTCATGGTTGCAATGTGATTTTCAGACTGAAAAGGGAAAAAGAAAACAGAAAAAGAATAATTGAACAGCAAACATCCATTAGAGCAATGTGTGTGAAAGATGTATACTTTTGTAAACTGCACACACGTGTGTCAGTCAATGGAAGACCAATGCATACATTTCAAAGAACTACATGCTTGATGCCTACAGATGGGAAAAATGCCCAAAAAAGGCTTATATTTTCATGCAAAATGAAAAGATCACAAACTGACACAGATCCAAAATGGAATGAGCTTCAGTGTGGAATCTGGAGAATGTCAAGGAACATGTCTGCTTTGCATGTATGTTTATCCCTAAGCCCAACTGTACACATGGACAATACAAGAATTGTCTCTGAGTTAACCATCATTTTCCTGGAAAACTTCTGTCCCCAACTTACCCCTGTTTTGGCTTTTGGAGGTTTTGTTGTTAACCAAGTGAAATATTTTTTTATTCGGCCCCCTTCCCAAAGTTCTATGTATGTGAAATCTTATCAAAACTTCATAGAGTAGGTTACAGGTAGAAATGTATTTTTCAACCAACCATTGGATGGGGGGAGTTGTAACCCATCGTGGTGGCATGATGAACGCATTATTTAACTTATATTTGTTCCCTTGCTTGCTTGTTAGTTAGGTAGCTAGTTTTTTTCCCAAGTGCCAGTCTCTGTCCACAAGATTTGCAGTGAGCACATGGAGAAGGTCTTGGCACATCACAGCTGGGGCTCAGGCTTCTGACGCAGTAACTTGTAGGCACCCATGTACCGACGGATGTTCTCTTGGTGCCCATGAGGATACTTGCTGGACCAAGCCTTTTGTGGTCAGGACTGGACAGACGACAAAGGAGGAGGAAGTGAGTGCTGATACAATTGGGGATTGTATTATTTTGGAGGGGGCTTATCTTGAGGACTTTTTCCTCCTTTTTGGTACATTAAGGCAGGAGATGTGAGTTGAGAAGAATTACAGAGCTGTGCATTAAAAGCACTGTCTCACTTCAGCAGACCATCAGCAGGTGGACTTCACATTTAATTGTTTCAAGAGCCTGAAGAAAAGACCCCAGGCAATTATTAATGGCTTTGACCAAGGCAGAATTTACTAACACGTTCTATTGTTCAAGGAAGAGAATGGATATGATAAAACTCATTGTGGTTGTGTAACATCTCCAGAAGCTTGTTGGAATTATGTCTGTAATGAGAATGATGTGGGAAGCATTCTCCCCCCAGTTTCCGATGATAGACAACAGATACAGGGAACATTTTGTTCAGCAACGTGGTTTCAAGAAACTCAATTTGCAAGTAATTTGCATTAATCAACAGCAGGATTGACCTTTTTATCCAGAACCCCAACGATACCAACAATACCATTTTCCTCATAGGAATAGCATTCAAGCTATAAAATGGATTTATTCCAGGAGAAAATAGACTTATCGGTATAGAAGCATGCTGTACAGATTCTTGCACATATACACACTCAATGCAGAGTGAAAAAACAATGGTTCTGGCTTCCCTGAGGTGTGAAATGCACCTACAGGTGCTACACAGGTGTAACAGGAGGCCCATTCCCATCACTGTTTAAATTATGGGTGTGCTGCTTAGGGCTGCACTCAATATTCTTCAAGTTATGCATAGCAGATTCTAACAGAGGTGTGTATGTGTGTTTTCCTCTCCTCCACAAAGGGAATTCCTTATAGAATTACAGGAAAAATAAAATGGGATTGGAAAAACTTAACTCCCACTTTGGATGAACCCAGTCCAAATTGGGGCTGCATGAATGATCCAGTTGTGCATAACTCTGGTGTCGGAGGCTGGAAGAATGCCCAGCTTGGCCCTTGGGAATCCATGGAGATTTGGCTCATGGCAAGTGTAAGAAGGCAAAGAAGAAGAAGAAGAAGAAGAAGAAGAAGAAGAAGAAGAAGAAGAAGAAGAAGAAGAAGAAGAAGAAGAGGAGGAGGAGGAGGAGGAGGAGGAGGAGGAGGAG
>NW_025335549.1:957792-967390 GCF_004798865.1 Varanus komodoensis
TTCAGTCCGGCTTCAGACCTGGGTATGGTACTGAATCTGCCTTGGTCGCCCTGTGCGATGACCTGTGCAGGGAGAGAGAAGGGAGAGTGCATTCCTGTTGGTTCTCCTGGACCTCTCAGCAGCTTTTGATACCATCGACCATGGTATCCTTCTGGATAGACTTGTGGGATTGGGAGTTGGAGGCACTGCTTTGTAGTGGTTCAGCTCCTATCTCAATGGCCAATTCCAGAAGGTGGTGCTGGGGGACTATGCACCATGGCAGCTATGCCATGGAGTACCGCAGGGGTCCATTTTGCCCCCCCTTGCTATTCAACGTCTACATGAAACCGTTGGGAGAGGTCATTTGGAGGTGTGGGCTGCGGAATCATCAGTACACTGATGATACCCAGCTCTACCTCTTGTTCTCAACTAATCCAGGTGAGGCGGTGGCTGTACTGAACCGGTGCCTGGCTGAGGTAATGGGCTAGATGAGGGCCAATAAACTGAGGCTCAATCCAGACAAGACGGAGGTCCTGTTGGTAGGTGGTTTGGGCTTTGGGATGGGGGACCTGGACCTTGTCCTGAACAGGGTTATACTCCCTCTTAGGGACAGGGTTCACAGCTTGGGAGTGCTCCTCGACCCAGAGCTGTCATTAGAAGCTCAAGTAACAGCGGTGGCAAGGAGCGCCTTCCTTCAGCTTCAGCTGATCCATCAGCTGTGTCCCTACCTGGAGAACGACTGCCTGGCGAGAATGATGCATGCATTGGTAACTTCCCGATTAGACTTCTGTAACGCACTCTACATGGGGCTGCCCTTGAAGATGGTCTGGATACTTCAATTGGTGCAAAATAGAGATGCCAGGTTGCTGACTGGGACTGGGCGTTGTTCTCATATAACCCCAGTCCTCCGTCAGCTTCACTGGCTACCCATTGAAGTCCGGGCCCAATTCAAGGTGTTGGCTATCACCTATAAAGTCCTCAATGGCTTGGGACCTGGTTATCTAAAGGAGCGCTTGCGTCCATATATGCCCTCCCACCCCCTGAGATCGGCGGATGAGGCCCTTCTCCGGGAGCCCTCTGTGACGGATATTAGGAGGGTGAGCACCCGGAGGAGGGCCTTCTCTGCAGTGGTGCCCCATCTCCCCAGAGAGGTCCACCTGACACCATTGTTATTTGTTTTTTGGTGCCAGGCCAAGACCTTTTTATTTAAATGATATTTTAATTGTTAATTTGTTGTTTTTATTTATTGGTTTTAAACTATTGCCGAGATGCTCCAAATGTTTAATTTATCCTATCTTATGTTGCTTATCTTCTTTGTAAGCCACCCTGAGGCTTTCTGCGATGGGGGCAGCATAAAAATGCTATAAATAAATAAATAATAAATAAATAATTGCATCATGACTGTATCCGGTCACATACTGCATCTGATACAGCCATTGCTTTTCTCAGACCTGCATCTGTTCTTGTTGCTTCTGAGCTAAGCAGTCTTAGCTGCTAAAACTGTTTCTCACAGGGAAGTTGCTTCAAACTGTAGTGGCTGCAGGCCTTTTGTAGGTCTCTTCTGTACTTTTCCCAACTCTGCTGTTGTTAGGTGCTATCAAGTCATCACTGATTTATGGCAACCCTATGAAAGAAAGCCCTCTGGTAGAAAGGGTAGAAAGTTTCCTACCCATGACATCACCGCTTAGCTGTTCTAAATTCAAGGCTGCAGCTTCCTTTATGGAATCAATCCATCTCTTATTCGGTCTTACTTTTCTTCTGCCTTCAACCTTCCCTAGCATACCCAACACTAAAGATGCTTTTATGTGGTTTATTTTAATTTTTTATTAACACGTTTTAGTCATATTCTAGCAATTTAATGCATTTAACTGCAGTTTAATGTATAGCATAATGTAGTTTGTGAAATGCTCAGATACTTTTAAAGGCATTTCAGCAGGATGTCAATCTATTAGATAAATAAATAAGGCATCCCAGTTGCCTTTTAATATAAATAGTGAACATCTGATATGACTACTGCAGCAAAACTCATTCTAGGACTTCCACGGACCTGCCGCAAGAAATTGTTTCTCAACAGACACTGCACAAATGGCAGATTCAGTCCATAACATTTAACCCCAGCTAGATCTGTTAAAAGGAAAAAAACAGCATCTGTCAAAGTACTGGAGGTCACTAATCAAACATCAAGCCTATAGAGATATATCATTTCTTACCCTTTGCACCTCAAATCAGTACAGACTATCCTGAAACTAATTTATTCTGCCATGCCAGGTTTCAGATCAATGCAACAAGCCATTTTCTAAGAATGTGATCCCATGCCATTCCAGTAGCATTGGTAGAGTCTTATGCTTCTGACTCACCCCTAACCTATTTTCAGCAGCCATATTCTTTTTGGTATGAAGATGATGTTGCCCTTATGCTATATATTATGACTTGTAAATCCCAAAGACACATTCACACACATGCTAGATAGCGTAGAATCATAGAATCACAGAATAGTAGAGTTGGAAGGGGCCATGAAGGCCAAATCCACCCCACTGCTGTTGCAGGACACCACATTACACCATCCCACTCAGATGGCTGTCCAGTTTATTTCTGAATGTCTCCAGTGTGGGAGAGCCCACCACCTCTCCAGGCAGCTGGTTCCTCTGTTGTATTGCTCTGACAGTGAGGAAGCTTTTTCTGGTGTCCAGCCTGAATCTGGGTTGTCACAACTTGAATTGATTATTTCTGGCTTCTTTTAATAGGTTCAAACCTGAAAGAGCTTGGCAATGATGCAAGGAACATGAACAGACAGCTGTGCAAAGTATCCCTCTGCGTGTCTCATTAAAAGGAGGACCACACCTGAAAAAGCATGGCACTAAGTGAAATGGCACCACCTTCAGAGTTAATATGCATAAGGGTGGTCTATCAAGCTCTAAATAGGAGCTGAAGCTCTTGCTTCCTTATTTTGTTCACATAAAGTCTTGGACCTTCTATACTGTACTCCCTGATGAAGACGCTCCATTTCAAATATAGACCCCTTTCTACACTCCATACGGCTGAACTCTAACAGTGATCATCCAATACATTTAGCAACCTGGGCACTGCAGCAAATTAAGTACCACCTCCTCGAGTAAGCATGCATTATACCCGAGGCCAGCCAATTTATTTTGGCCCCCAAGGAAGAAAATCCCACAACTTTCTCTTCCTCAGAGTAAAATCATCAGCATCAATGAAAAAGTGGCCACTCATTGCCCTTTTCATGATACCTCAAATTATCTGTCCATGGTATTCACTTCACTCCATCTGACCCAAGCGGAAGGGACTGGAGAACCCATTTTTTCACTCACCATCTTTGCCTGTTTTCATTCATAAATTCATCCATTCCATTCTCACATTACTCAGTGGACATTTCCTTCTTCTTTTAACCCTGCAATAAAATTTGTATTGACATATGTGATTCCTGTAAATCATATATTTCTGAAGGTATTTTCTTTCAAAGTATACTGTATTTTAAACATATTTCAATGTGCTGTTTGTTTTGTTTTGCTTTTGAGCACAGAGCTGCTGATCGGAACATTAAGGAAGTGTGAAGAGCAGTATATATAGCTTCCATGTAGCCTGAAGGGCCTGATCCTGCTTCATCTTGGAAGCTAAGCAAGGTCAGGCTGGTTAGAGACTGGATGCTTGGCTTGAGTCCTGCACTGAGCAAAGAGCTGGACTCAGTGGCCTTCTAGGCCCCTTCCACCTGTTTGATTCTGTGATCCCATATAATTAAGTCCAAATCCACTCACATTAGTCCAGGGAGTACTGATCATGTTGTTTTGGAGCCAGGCTTTGCAAAGATCAAATTCCTCAAATCCCTGTTTACAGGTATTTGTGCTTTGGCCATGCCCCTGTTTCCCTGCACAATAACAAACACCAAACTCATTTTCCATGTTTCCATTTATTTAGATGCATACTACTGAACCATGCCAGGAAAGGAGTTTGCTGGCACACAGACCAACTCACATTTAAGTGCCAAAATAAGGATGCACAGCTAGTTGTGAGGGCAAGGGGTTGTGTGAGAGAGAATGCTTTGCGGGCTTTGCATTGGAGATTCTCTAGCAGTGTCAGTCAAGAATGCACAAAAGCATGCTTGTGTGTGTGTGCGCGCACACACACACAGAGAGAGAGAGAGAGAGAGAGAGAGAGAGAGAGAGAGAGAGAGCTGACTCATGTAGCAAAATGGTAGCATATTTGTCAGTACGTTTTAAGCAGATGGAGACCTGCACATATATATCTGAGCTCCATCTTTGCAAGAACTTGTGATGTAAGAATAATTCAGTGTAATGTTCTCTGGAGTGGGGGTGAGGAAAGCAGGATTGTTCTGAACTACTGCAGTTCGATGCAGGGCAATTCGTGAAGGCTGAGCAGCTTTTATGGTAAAATATATCAAGTTGGCACAGCACGAAGGATGAGCAAATAAAGACAGAGTTCGTGAAACAGTGTAACCACAGCATGCAGGGATGGTGGGATGGAGAAGTGGGCAGGTTAGGGATTAGCTCATATTTCTATTCTCCAACCAGCAGAGATTCAGTTCTTATAATGTCTGATGGGATTTCTTGGTCCTGCAGTGCACTCAGTCTTTGAACTGGGGATAGAAAATTAAGGAGACCTTAAATGAAACTAACCATTTCTGCCCCCTCCATTTTAGCTCAATGATGCTCCCTGTAGTCTTCCAAAGAGCTACCTGTAGGGGGTGTCAGACAAGATAAAAGGACTGGAACCCCTCCCTAAGTAATTTAAACACTTGTTCCTCAAATCCTGTACTTTATATTCCAGCTTAACTCCACAATCCAGGGGCAAAAGCAGGCAGGAAGAATTTCAGAAGCCTCTCTCCTTCTCAGTGAGTGAACCTTCATCCTAGCTCTATTTTGAATGCAATGGACAAACAGTTTGAAAATCATGTTCACTAAAGCCTTCATTAGATGCTTTCACAGCACTGCTTTGGGGAAAGGTGGTGTTCTTTCAAGGATCAAATATTCTACTGGCTCTACATTCCTGGGCACCTTAAAAGCAAGGCTAGGAGGCACTACTTTACAGGGAGAGATGCTTGCATGCATGTTGACTGTATTGCTCAGAAACCATGAAGAGAGGTTTTGCTACTGGCTGATATGGAACTGACATAAATGAAAAGAAAATGAAATAGCACATGCTCAAAAAGCACATGGAAGGAGGCATCCCAAATGGACTGCACTTCGACATCCTCTTGCCTACCTGCTCCAGCAATGAGTCCAACAGCCATTCCAAAAAAGGATTCCTTCCACTTTTGGCCAGACACAGCACTGGCTCTCCCATAAGGCGAAGTGAGTGCTCACTCAGGTAGCAGAAACTAATTTCATGCCCATATTACCAGTAGGGTCCCCCTACTGGAGTTTGGTGGGTGCTTGCCCACCTGTAGTGGGAGGACAGCTCTTGTGACACCCCCTGACCACCCAGCATTATTTAAATGGTGTGGGGGGAGATGAGACTATGACAGTGGAGGTTGGGGGAGACACAACAATAAAGGGGCTGCAAGTAAGCTACAGTAGCACAGGCTGGGCAGGGGATCAGCACCCTGGAGGACTGACGTTCCCAGTTACATTGAGTCCTCAGCGGTGGGTTCTCACCACACCACAAGCCATGACAGCTTCTTGAGCAGGACACTCTGTGGTGGTATTTCAGCAGGATGCATTTGACCGGTGCAGACGGTGATAAGAAACAATCACCTGCTGTATGGTTTCCACATCTTGCCATGACCTTTGAAGGAGGCATCATGGTCTCCATGGTCCCCTGGAAAGGATGCTGCACTCCAGCAAAGGAGTGAATTTCTGGTGCACTGACTGATAGAATATCCGCCAAGAGCAGGAAAGCTGAATGGAGAAAGAGGAAACCATGCTAGCATAGAAACCACTTAATTGTCTATCAGGCGCATCCAGACAAAAATGGTGCCCCATGGAAGCCAGGCAAGCTAGATGTGCTCAACAGAGCATATGGGACTCCCTCTTCAGCACCTCATCCTCTGTGTGCAGTGGTTAGGAGTGGACCAAGAGATGGTGGTGACACTGGAGATGGGACCACTGTGTGCGGCCCCACAAGCCTTCCACATGCTGTGAAAACTCTTGAAGTGAGATCTATGAAGGGGGATTTTGCCAGCCTCTTTCAGTATCTCTTGCTGCACTTCCTCAGCTCCTTGCAGACTTGGTCTCAAGGGGGTTAAATAATTCTGCATGCAGCCTTCCTCAGTGGTGCAGGGAGAAGATGCATTCCCTTTTATGATGAAAAGGCAAAGTCCCCAGAGAAGGACAAGATCAAAACCAGTGCTGCCTCCAGCCAATAGAACAAAATTATATACATCACGTTGATAAATAAGGCATGACAAATTTGGGCTAGAATGTAAAGTACCAAATTTCCTAATGGATAGTGGTGAAAAGTCTTGGGAGATTAAAAATCATTGAGTAACAAGCAGAATTCCAATGATCTAAGCTTAACTGCGTTATCACTCTAAGAGTCAAACGGGCAGAAGAGCCATGCCTGTCCCACCTGTGTGCCTGTGTAGGTCGGCCTGTTTCCACCATGGCCGACATCGCTACCTTGTTCCATTTTTGCACCACTGAATAGACAAATTCACGTCCCCTGGCAACTGGTATTCACCAGCATGCTTTCTCTCATCCCAGAATTAGCACTGAGCCGTCACAGCTTGTCACAAACAAGAGCTTTATGCCGCATGAATTGCTCTGATCCTTTTTTAAAGCCACCCAGCTTGGTGGATGCCACTACCCTTCTGTTAACAAACCTCCTCGTTTGACTACACACTGTGCAGAGAGGTGATTCCCTTGATCGGTGCTCAGTCCTCCAGCACTGGACCTCATTGGATGGTCCCAAGTTCTCATAAATAGCCTCCTTGTCTGCCTCTTCCCCATCATGCAGTTTTAGTACACCTGCATCATGTACACCACAACCCCTTTGAGCCTTTTGGCTCCCTCTCTTCAGGACAACTGAAGGGTAATATTGTGATGTTCCCTGGAATGCACAGCTTGTTTCCCTGGCTGTTGAAACTGATTCAGACATTACTCTCAGAGATTTCACAGAAGCCGCCTTCATGCATCTTACCAATTCATCAAGGATAGGCTAGACGTGGGCATGATGTGAGCAGAGCCAGCTGGAGCCTGGGGTCAGACTAGATGGCCCAGGAGGTCCCTTCTGACACGCTCTGTTTCTATGTTTCTATGTTTCATGAAAGAGACAGTTCCTTTCTGCATCCCTGGGAATTACACACAGTATATTTCACACCCAAAGCAAGAATCACATCCATAGTTGAGCAACAGGCCATCAATATCGCAACATGGAAACTATTTAATTCACATGTATTTTTGGATGCTTACAAAATTACTAATACAACAAACTTTAGAACTGATATTCAATCACCCTGTGGAGAAACAGAACCTTTTTTTTAAAGTGTCCTAAAGTGTCTCTATCTTACTAAGATCATTAAAAAAAAGCGGGGGGGGGGGGGCAAATGAATTTTGGAGACACTTTTAACTCTTCTGAACAATCACTGCTGCTTTTGGAATCAAAATGGATCACCAAGAATGATTGTGTTTGAAGTAAAACCAGACCTGCCTCTAATAGAAAAAACTATAGTGAAGAGAAACTTTAGGTTTTAAAATGTAAATGTTTTTACTTTTCTATAAAACTGGACCTCATTAATGATAAAAGGTTTTTCCCTTTAAATTTGCTGTGTGAACAACTTCTAGTATTATATCAGAAACAGTAGCTTTTCTAGCTAGCAGTAGCCATTACAGATAATGATAAACTGTTCTTGGATGAATTTAGCTTTTATCAGTTGCCACTGGATTTACACAGGGAAGGATTTATTTGTTCCTGTGTGTATTTAATGTGTGTGCATATGTGTGCAAGTATGTACACTTACACACACTCACACACACACACATTGAGAACAGGTCTGTCCAACTCATCTGATCATTTTTGCCCTTCTGCCTCCTCTGCAGAATCTGACAAATCTATCTGAGCAGACTATAAGGGCAAAAGCCAGGGCTCCTTTCTACTACATATATAAGTATATGCTTTCAGGAGAAAAGAGCAATCACAAAGAAAAATAACATTTTATGGGAGGGTAAAGTTTTGCATTCTTTATGGAATGTTGACAGTGTTCGAAACAACAAAGGCCTCCCTGCTTTCTAAACAACTTCCTGAATGTCCTTGAGAATTCCTGCATGAGCGAAGAAGATGTGTGCACTGTTTGGTCAGGACCCCCACTTTGGGAATGCCCAATGAGGTGAGGTAAGACAAAATTGCTAATTGCATGGTTTCTTTCCATTCCAAGAAGATGTCAAAAATGAGTGCTTCAAAGAAACAGGAAAAACCAATCAGCAATCAGCAGCAAGGAGAATGTGAACAAAATGCAGATATACCACTGAATTTTCAGCTGCAGAGATCATTACACTTGGACATTGGAAATCTGTGTTTCCATTGCGTGGCTGCATATGGCCTTCTAGAGCTGTGTTATGCTTCTGCTTATCCATAATGCTAATCCCATATTGTTACCTGGGGCTGGTGAGATGGAGCATATGACCCAACATAAATTCCAAGTTGCCTCTTCTCTTCTAGCAAAGGTCTAATTGGCTTAGGCACATACTTTCAGGAGCAACTCCTCCAATATATCCCTTCCCATGGATGCCAATTAATATTTTTTTATTCATTAAAACATTTTTATGCCGCCCCATTTGCCGATATGAGTTTCTGCTTTGTGTTCCACTTCTTTTCAAGAAAATCCCTTGCTTTCTGTTGCTTTGTTGGTAGCTTTCAAAGATCCCATCCTTTACCACTCAGAAGAAAAATAGGATTAATCTTCTTCTTGGTCCAACAAAAATAGTACTAGTCCAACTGAGGGGTTATTTTTGACCCCAGCAGAAAGTGCCCCAGACAAGAAAAATTCTGCATTATGGGAGGACTTTTGTTCTGACTGAAATTTCCCCCCAAGAGAAAGAGACTGCAGACAGGTGCCTTTCAGTTCTCTGCAGTTTCAGGTAATTCAAGATTCATTCCTTCCTCAGGATGTGCAAAACAAGAAAATCTTCATAACAGTGCCAGACCCACTGGGTGTGAAAGTTGCTCAGTGAAGAAAGGCAACAGGAGGAAAATTGATGCTTTCAAAACATGGCATTAGAGGACAGCTTTGCAAATACCCTGGATGGATAGAAAGACAAACAAGTGAGTCTTGGGTGAAATCAAGTGAGAGTTTTCCTTACAAGCAGAAAGGACAAACTAAGGCTGTCCTGCTTCAGATACACCATGAGATGTGCAGGCTCACTGGAGAAGGCAATAATGTTGGGGAAAGTCAAAGGCAAAAGGTGAAAGGGAAGACCAAATATGAGAAGGACTGAATCTATAAAGGAAGCTACAGCCTTGAACTTGGGAGAACTGAATGGAGTTATCATGGACAGGAGATTTTGAAAGGCTTCCATTTGTAGGGTATCCATAAATTGGAGATGGCTTGAGGACGCATCACAGCAACAAGGTTTTTATTGCAAACTAAGGAACTGCTAACTTTGGTAATTTCATTGTTTCTCTGTCCACGTATACAAAAATGTGCACA
>NW_025335549.1:967490-993474 GCF_004798865.1 Varanus komodoensis
AGTGGTCTGCTTTTTTTCAGAACAAACACTGGACAGTTTATTTAAACCTGTGTTTGTGGACCTGACATTGCATTTTCCATCAACAAATATTTGAAGCAGAAGAAGAAGACAAATATAGCTAGCACTTGCAGGACATCTGATGGGTTAATGACAACAAAACTCTATTTTCCACCAGAGGGTGCTTGGCAAGACTTTGGCGTGCTTTTCCAGCAAGTACGCAAATAAACAACTGTTTCCAGGGCCCACTGCGGAAGGTGGAATTTGTTTGTGTTGCAAATTTATTTGCAAAGGCCTCTACTCAGAAAAGGAAGAAAAGTCAGGCAGTAACTTGAGAACATTAGGAAGTGGGAACTAAATGAGTTTTGTGAGGGAAAGGATGTAATTTCTAGTTGATTCAAACCCTCCCATTTCTCATATACAGCAGCATATTACTCAGCTGCAGTTCACTAACATCAGGTCTTCATGTCAAACACTTGAAGTAGGGAGAAATCAATGGGAATTGCTGTTTTCAAATGAGACCATATAGGCTCTCTCAGTGAAAGCAATCTCATCATAATGCTGGAGGGAAGATGCAGCTTTCGCTTTAAAAAGTGACCCCAGAACCATGAAAGTGGAAGTGCAGCTCATTGATGTTTCTTTCTCTGAGTAGCATGTACAGTATAACTCCATGTAATTAATCTCAGTTTCAAAACTAGGATGCAAAGAGTCCCCTCATTATAGATGCAATGCTGGATAGACCCTATAGCCTTATTTCTGAAGACATTTCTGCTTCTCTGCACACACACATGCACATGGGGAATTAATATTCTGGATAGTTCTCAGCAAAAGTATATTCCTCTGAGAAATATGAGCGAGCTGATGTGGTGCAGTGGTTAGAATGGGTGGACTGGGACTCAGGAGATCCAGGTTGTTGGCCATGAAACCTACTAGCCTACTCGGGGACTACTCAGGGAGCCTCAGTCTAACTTGCCTCGCAGGGTTGTTGTGAGGAAAAAATGGAGAGGAAGAGAGTTGTAGAATCTCCCTTGCAGGAAAAAATGCATGACGGAAAAGTGATGCACATGCAACTAATGGATATTACAAGAAAGCCACTTGTCTTGTTTCTCACTTGTTAGGAAATGTCTTTGGGATATAAACATTTGTCAGCTACAGTGAATGTGGTTTTCGGGTTTTCTGAGCAAGACATCGCATATATTCATGGCATCCTGTGAAAGAAGTAATTCATACTTCAATGAGCCTCTCAAAGCTGGTGAAGGAAGATATTTCACAGCGGAAACAACGATAACGATAGGAAAGGTTCGACACAGTCTTAAAACTGTGAAATAGTAACTGAGCTAAGGATTTTCCTGTTCCATGCAAGAAGAGGCTCCAGGGGATTGGTAAAGAGACAGAGACTCTCCCAGGCAGGCAAAGGCAGGCAACTCACATTTAAATCAGATCCGGGAAAGATTCATCAAGGCAGACTTCTCTAAGAAAGCTGTCAGGACCCTGGACAGCTTCCAGTGGGTCCTGCTACCTATGAACTTGGGTTCTGGAGAGGTTTTGCTTCAACACAGAGCTAAGGTCATCTGAAGATAAAGGTTGGCTGGTGAAGCTGCTGGTGTGACTGGTGCCACTGACTTGAGGGACCCAACAGTGTTGTCTTAGAAGGTTTTTCATTGGATTCTGCAAATGCTGGCATCTGTGGCTGGGTGGGAATGGGTATAGGATGGGGTGATACCTTCTACATCTTGAGAAGGTAGAAGGGAGACATTCTCAGGCCAGGAGGACCTAGCTGGGAATTGTGAGGGTCCTCCCATGATCAGGGCAGCCTCTATTTCATCCTCATCTGTATCATTCTCAGTACAGAATGAGGGGTCCAATTTGGGGAATTTAAAAAGCAATTATTCTAGTTTTCAGAACTAGATGATATTTGCAGGAATAGTTACACCCTAGGAGGATTTATGCCTACTGGATTTAAGAAAGAATAGTTGCAGAGCATTTTGTGCCAAACGCCCCCCCCCTCTCTCTCTCTCTCTCTGTGTGTGTGCGCGCGCGCGTGCGTGCATGCGTGCGTGTGTGTGTGTGTGGAACTCCCAAAAGCTGTCTTATTCCTTGGCATTATATAGACGGCTGGATTTGTGATGGGCATGTATATCACATGGCAAATTGTCTACCCAGCAAGAAATGTGTAGACAGATAACATGTGCCCTTTGCAGTAGATATGTGTCCTGCATGTAGAACAGGTAGCATTTCAGATGAATCCTCTTTGGTGGTCCTAAGTTTGGATGTTCTCCTGCCAGCATCCCAGATTTGGCTGGCAATTCCTTATGACAACACAGCTCCACATAATTGGCACCCAGGTGGAGCATGATCACTGACTGCACCTCAAGATTCTTGATAAACTGTCAAGATGGTGCATAATATCAGCAACCAACCTGCTAGTAGGTGCCTTTCTCAACAGTAAGGAAACCTCACGGAAATTGGAGGACCCCTTTTCTGCAGGACTCAGGATGCTTGAGCCCTTTCCCCAGTGCATAATTGGACACAACAAATGGGGTCCCTAAATGCAGAAAGCTGACTGGTCTGTTCTGTGTCCAGTCAGAAATAAGATGTCAGAAGAAATGATATCAGAAGGAAACAGGATCCATTCCCTTTGCCCACATCCCTGTGAATATCTAAGTAGGCATTCTGAGTTATGTAAAATTGTCAAACTCGCACATACAGTTCCAACCTACTTAGGAAAATTACTTGATTCTAATCGCCACTGCTAACTAAAACAAAGATGGCATCTCTTCTATTAATTTTGACAAGTTGTGCTTAATTGTTTTCCGTATTCTGTCACTAAGATTGTCCATTTTAAATAGGATCCTGCATCGGACGTGGCATTAACACATTAGCTAAAGGTTAGTTGTTCTAATGGTTGCTTATTCAAAACCTCACCACTTTCAGGAATATGTTCTGGTCTCATAACCATGGGAAAGTCTAGTGGTGGCCGAACAGAAAAGAGTAAGAGGAATCAAATGGACCAGAATGGCTCCAAGGTTTTGGCTGACAGGATCCTGAGGGAGTTTGAAACACCTGGAATGTGGGACTGGGGCAGGAGAATGAGGCATCCAAGACTGGATCTGCCTTGCATGGGGAGAACTCAAACACAAACAAGCAAAACTTCTGGCTATGTGACACCCTCTGGTAGGCTATGGGAGTACCATGAATAAAATTATTAAAAGCAGACAAACTTCTATAGAAGAAAACGTCCCCACCAGGAAGGGGGCTAACAGCCAACAATCTTGTAACTTACATGCAGGCTTAATATGTGGGTCATAATCACCTGAAATGGGTGAGGATCCTACAGAAGCTGCCAAGGGATTGTTGTTGTTGTTCTTGCTGTATCCTCCTCCTCCTCCTCCTCCTCCCCCTCCTCCTCATCATCATCATTTCTATACCATTCATAGCTCTCTGGCCAGTTTACAAAAGGGATAAAAGTGATTAAAAACAATAGATAAAACAACTAACGAGAATTAAAAATTAATTTAAAATATCATAAAAAACTTTAAACCAATGGAGGGCAATTAAAAAGACTCAGTCAAGAATAGAAGGCACCTGGCTAAGGACCAGGAAGGTCTTTCTAGGCCTCCTCAAAGAGGGCTGTCTTGACATGGTGCCCAAAAGATGGCAAGTTTGCACCAAGTGGGTCACAGCAGGGAAGTTGCTGCAAAGAAGGGGCCACCACACAACAGACTCTCCCCCAGTTACTACCCTTTGAGCCTCTCAAGGGATTGCCACCTGGAGGAAGGCCCCAGACTTGTCCACATCAGAGGTAAAATTATTTCCCTAATGGGCAGAGGTGGGAAACCTATTATCCAAAAGTACATTGGGATGCTCCTTACCAAAAAGTTTGTTCCTGTATTTTGGGGTTCTGGTTATCTGACAATCCATTCTAGGTCATGGATCTTCTCCATCTCTTGAAAAAGCTCTGGAGCCACTGTCACCAAATGACTAAGTATGACAAACTGGAGGGCATCACAGCTTCTATGAGTTCCAGCTACACTGGAATTGACATTTTTGTGGTAGCTATGAAAAGGGTATATTTAAGGCCACCTTTCCTCCATAACATGTACTCAGAGCCAGTGTATTTCTGCTAGTAAGGAGGCCAGAAAGAACAGATGAAAGGAATAATGAATGGACAACTGGGGAACTGCAATGGGGAAGGGAAGCAAGCCAGAATCTGGACAGAAAGACCCAGCAAAATAGAACAAATAAAAGACTATACAAGTCCAATTTTTTCATGACCTGCCCACCTCAGGCATGACTGTGGATGTGTCAGCAATACATATTTTCCCTAATCATGAAAAATAAAAATGGGGCAGTGGGGTGAAGCGATATCCTCTCTTTGGTGTTGCACTCACTTCTCTTACTGCAGGCCTTCGTTGCTGCTGGACCAACACCTGGAAACAGTGCTTCTTTTGGTGGCATGCCATTCTGGGAAGTTTTCTTTCTGAGAAAGCGTGTGCCCAAACACATGAGAGAGGGTTCAGAGCTCTTCTCTAGCCTCCATAAAAAGAAATATTATGGCATAACTTGGAGTGTTGGAGTTTAGAAGATTGCTGAGGATCAGAACCACTAAATCACCTCAACAGGAACCCTACCACCACATTGAGGGTCCTTCTTACACTACCCGCACTGGGAGGCAGATGGCCCCTCTACAAATGGAAGCCCCTCTTCTTTGCACTGCAGAAGTGTGTGTGCATTGATGGGAAAACAAGCAAATTTTGCTATTGCTGAGTTTCATGAACACCTGCTTGGAGTTTGACCCATTTCTGTACTTTTGCTTGAAGAGCAAATGGAGACATGTGCATTAAAAAAAGAGTGCAACTAAATGCACACACACATGCTCAAAGAGTAAATCTGAAAAAGCATATTCGGAAGGGATTTCTGTTTTTATGTACATGTGTTTGAGTGTGAACACATGTTCAAGAATTTGCAGAAATCTTTGAAAAGCATCCAGGGTTGCAAACATGGCATTTCTGAGTGATTTGTAAGCTGAAACAAATTCTCATGTGTTTGCTTCCCCTGTGTATGTGTGTTCGTGCATGCATACAGGTGTGCATTCACTCAGACCTTGCAATTTCCAGGTGAAATAGTTCTGATGAATGATCAAGAGTGGCAGACCTGCAAACCAGTTAAACTCCATGTCCATCACATTGTCCACTTTGAAACATGTTTCCAAAAAGCCTACTGCAAAGAGTTTTGCTTCAGAATTATGAGCAAAATAATACTGGAAAGGAATTTCAAAAGGCAGTAAAGAAACAGCTACCAAATGCAAATGAAGCCTTAGTAAGCTGTTTTCTGAATATTTCAGCAATTATTATAAGCTGTTCTCTTACACCATTTTCAGGTTGACTTTATAAAAGCAGGACAGTGTTATTCTTGTATACGGCTATTCAAAAGACAGTAGACAAGTCTGTTATATTCCAAAACATTGCATATTTGAATTGCAAATGTCACAAAAAAGATAACAAAGGAAAAAAGAGATTTTCCTGTTTTCATGTCTGGAGGTTATCCAGTTTATTTCAACACATTTGCTAACTTTTCATCCTCTGCAGCCACAACATAGATTATCAAAGAGAAATGCCTTGCTCAAAAGTGGAGCTAGCTTTGCTCTGTTCAGCTAAGGTTGAATTTTTGAACTTTTTTTTTATGATTAACAGAGGACCTACCAGGGAAAGTCTTTTGAAATTGCTTTCTTGAAGCTGTAAACTTTTGTAGTAGGAGAAATGGATCACTTGCTTCTGGTTTGTATCTTTATTTTCCCTGTGATTTATGACTCAAGACCACATGGGATATGCTGAGTTGTACCTATGGGGCAAACCATTCCCCCAAAGAAGCTAATAATATAATGAAATACCCTTCGACTTCACAGGGGCCACATTTGTGCATTATCTGATGTTACCATACAAAGCAGCCAAAAAGCTTGGATCTTAAATAAAGTCTAAGATCAAATAGTGTCTCCATAACTTTTCTTCCTTTGCAAATGCAAATTCAAAAAGTTCATTTATGTTTATAATCCATGCTTGTAATGGAGTTCACTTTTTCATTGATTATCTTTAAACAGAAAGGCAAAATCTTAAAATATGAGTAAAAGAAGAAGAACATGCACTCGCAGCTGGGGAGGCTTGCAGCTGGGGTGTCGGGGGGGGGGCAATGTCTGTGCATAGTATTCCTCAGTACAAAGGTTGCACTGGAGTGAGCATAGAAGACACACATGAGCAGTTTTCTCGCATGTATGCACACTTTGATAGACATTGCATGCCAAAACAAAGACAAAATAGCACATCTCCATAATATACTTTCCCTCAAAGCATTCTAGAAAATTTCACACTTCTTGACTCATTATCACAATGGCTATATTTACCCCAACTTATTTAATTTTTTAGGAATGAACTTTAGCATCCTAAGGCCAGGCCTTAATGTGTGGTGTCTCCCAGGATCAGAGAATGGAGAAAATGTGATTATGCAGTCTCTAAGCACCCATCACCCATACCCCTAAACCTCACAGCTAAATTTTGCCCCACTTTCTTTCTGAATGCTGCATTTCTTTATTCTCGTGGTATTGAAATTGTCTCGTTGCTTCCTGTGCTTTATCACAGAAACTTGACCTTGAAGAAGAGAGTTTTTAAGTTTCTGTTGCTTTGGAGAACTCCAAATATGGAGTAAGTTTATTGTTCACTCTGTTCATGGTCAGAGCATTTCAGAATGAGCACAGTAACTGCTGCAGAGGCGGTGTGACAACTGAAGTACAAACAAGCGCACACGCCCCCTGTTCTCCTTCCCACTCACAAGACACACCACTTTTTAAACAATGCCAAACTCTTAAAATCTCCAGGGTTGCTTCAGCTAATCTTTTGGAGGTCATTGTGGATTCCAGGAGACTTCTAAGGGATGGCAAGTGTAGAATGACACAAATTTATTCTTCAAGAACATCCTGTATTTTATCTCTCCAGGAAGAATTAATATTGAACACTCTGGATTTCCACACATCCATGCAGTGAGAATCCTGGACCTTAGGCCAATCAATGTTTCACCGCTTAACCACAGGAGTTTTAGGATGATAAAAGGCGATGGAGGAAATGACTTTTCTGCCCTGTGGAGCTCCTTGAGGTGAAGGGGCATGAGTTTCAACATAGTTCCTTGGAGGAAGGGGACATGAGGGTCCACATTTGAACATGAATGCCTATTAAACCAGGCCTACCTTTTACATCCCCTGTGTATGTCAGAGGAACCAGACTTCTTACACAGAACAAAGGAAAGGAGCATCTGCTTTATGGAAGTACAGTTTTTTCTTCCTAATGTGTCAATTTATTACTGTAAGAGAATACTAAGATTACTAAGTAGAGAAAAAGTTAGTTGGAGGCGGTAACAGCTGGTATCTGGACAGGTCTACCAAAGGCTCACTGGATTTAAACAACAAGCTGAAAATGGCCTTAAAATTTGTGAAGGCATCAGCAGTAACTAGCTGAAAGGTTTGTTCATTTGGTGAGAAGAGAGGCAAAACTGAGACATGAATAATCATGTTTTCTGTGTACTGAGAACCCTGGGAGCCCTGGAGTCTTGTTATGTGAGTGTCTTGTTTGTAAGCCCTGACAGGATCAGAGAAGCTTCTCAGATAACAGAGGTTCATGCATGAGAAAGAAGCAATGAGCTTGGGCAACCAAACAAAGACAGGATTAATTATTCGGTGGCTTAGCCTTGTTCACACAGAAATCAGCAACTGACTAATCACTGCCTTTTCATTTGGGGTAGAAAAGAGCCCTTTGGCCCCATGAAGGAACCTCCAAATATTGAATCATTGATGAGCACCCATTTCAGGGACTTGGAAGCTGGAGGCTCCAAGGTCAGCTGGGTTGTGGATCTGTGTAGATCTGAGCACAAACTTTTATGGAGCTATTCATTCTACTGGATCTATTTCCAGGGTACAGTTGAAGACCATGGGTAGCTCCTCTGAAGTTCAGCGGAAGCTCAAGACGAGGTGCACAGTCTTTGTGATTCACAAATGCAAAAGTAATGGCTGAATTCTTCAAATGTGAACATGCATATAAAGGAACTCTGAGATTCCCTATGCCCCCTCCCCCCCCCCCCCCCCCCCCCCCCCTTTGAAATTAATGTGCTTCCTTTTGGTAAAATAGTGATGCCATTAAAGGCAGTGGGAACTTTGACACTAATTTTTGCAAGCTCAGGTTTTCACTGTCAGTATCCTGGCACATGGCAGCATCTCTCCACTGAGAAATCAATAGGTTCCCATTATAGTTTGCTCAAGGAGCCGACAGTTGTGTTTTAGCTTTCTGTGGTGTATGGCAGATGGTAAAGCAAGAGGCAATGCAATGTTTGCTTGGCTGGTGCAAAGATAATGTTGCAAAAACTGCTGAGTCCAGTAGAAATGTTAATAAGAATGAGGCCACTAATTGCAGCGATGGAAAACCGGAGAAGGAATAGAGAAGGCTTCGTTTAACTGACCTGCATCGCATCTGTCACAAGGGACTTCTGCCTGGATAATAAGTACATCTTATATAAGTAAGAGTGACATAAGTAAGAGAGGCATTGCCATCGATCATAGATGAAATTCACACAACAGGCAGAGGGGAGCCAATCCTGTACTGAAAAGGCCAATCCATCATTTCTCGTAACAGTGGGAAAGTGCAGTCAAAGCAACACACTCAGCAAAGTATAGCCAGCTGAAATGAAAAGGAAGAAAATCATGCTCATTTGTGGAGGAGGGAAACCCTTCCCAATTCCAGTGATGGATAGATGGATTGGTGGATGGATGGATGGATGGAATTAAATGTTTGAGTCCACCTGTCGCCAAAGCTCTTTGGGCCATGCACATAATAAAAGCAAAGACTCAACAAAGCCATGGCAAGCCAAATGGAGAAATATGACTTTAAAAGCAACAGCAGGAACGACAGCATCTGCATTTTAAAAAAGAGATAAATTACTGAGCTGCTGAAAACACGAAGAAGATTATTTTGAACTGGAGTAGTATATATATTAAAGGAACAAAAGCAGCAGTCAGAATAGGTTTTTCTAATGACTTTGTCAGAACAACAAATCATGTCTTTGTCTTATTCTAAAAAGATGATGGAGGCATCAGATGAATTTGTGAAAGGAGGAAATCCTACAATGTGGAGATGACTACAGAAAAGGGCCATTCATGAGTAGACACCCACCAAAACTCACTATAATACTAGACCCAGTTTATGTATTGATTAAGTGGGTAGGGATGTACTGGTGGGGTAGGATATTTGATATTCGATAGGATGTTAATGCTATGAACGAGTGACCATATAGCCATAAAGGTAACCCTAATGTCAAAAGGTTGACCTTTGGCATGGGTTGAGGACTTGGGATGTTTCTGAGGGACCATAAGATAGATTGTACATTGTCCTTCAGTAGTTACCTTAAATGAAGCCATGATTGGCTGTAGTCTAGTGATTCATCAAAGAAATAGGCATCCACTCCTAAACCGTTACACAGGTGCAAATATCGAACCACTTCCTCATTGGCTTCTCAAAAGTCCATTCAGGACAGAGGGAAAGGAAGCACTTTTTAGTGCCTTGCAAAAGGGAAAGAGGCAGGATAGAGATTTGATCATAGATATAGTTAATAACTTAATTTAGTAATCATGGATTGTACCAGTTCACACTAGAGGTGAGTGTTCATGCGGCAGAATACTCTTCCATAGAAATATTCACACCCAGACTTCCACACAGAAAACTGCCACGCCATCATGGCTACTGTGTTCTCCTCCTCCTCCTCTTCTCCTGTCTTGGGTTTTGCTCTTCATAGCTAGAGGGCTGCAGTTTCCACTGGCACAACCCAGATGCAACACCACAATGTCAATGACCACTCGCCTTAGCCAAGGGAATGGCAAACAAGAGTATATTTTTCTTATGGCTATTGCTTACATATGGACTGATAATTTATGCAGTCATTCATAGTGTTTGGTGGCCTAATGCACATGAGAAACAAGGGATTCTGAGTACAGCAAGGGGGCCATTTAAACAGGAATGATCAAAGATAGGTTCATAGGCTTAAAAACTTCCATCATAAAGAAATAAATATGAACATCCTGTGCTCTATTGTTTCTCCACTAATCTTTGCTAACTGGCTTTTATAAAATATCCATGCTCTTTTCCATCCACTGGAATCCACAGAACAACTTAAGAGCAATAGAAAATTGAGAGGCAAAAGAGAACTAAACAATAATAAATGACAAGGAAAAAAACAATAAAATTAATCCTCCAGTCTACAGCAATAGCAAAATTTGTTGGTGCTGGTGCTGGTGTGTTGTTTTTAATACAAAGAGCAATAAGGAGTTTTATTGCTGGCATCCAGAGAAGTTAAAACACTGTGTTTTACCTTCTCTGAAGATGAGCAGTAAAGGTGTCTCCAACTGTTGTATTTTATAGGGCAAACAACATGGTTTTATGCCTTGCTTTTGAGTTGTTTTGCTTAACTGGATGGATGTTTGGTTTAGCTAGGCAAGGGAATTCTTATGCTATCAAGTCAATGGGGAAAGTTACTTCTGGAAGCCAAAGCAACTGCAGCAGGTGAGCCCTCAACCAAGGGTAAAAATGCAGTTCAGTGCACAGGTATTCAAAGCCATACTTTTAATTTTGATTATTTTAAAGATCCTAAATGCTTTCTCTCATGTTTATGAGGACTTTTATGGATTTTTAGAAGCTTATATTAAAAATAAAGTGAACCAAATTTTCACCTAGTTCTAGAACTTCTTGCTAGAACAAATATGAAATGTAACCTTGGACAAATCTTGGTATAAGCTTGGACAAAATGCATTGAAGACTGGAAATAGGAGGACTTGTCAGTGACCAATTTTATTCCTTCTAGTCAGGATCCAATTCTGTTCCCCAAATGTGTTTAAAGAATCTACCCCATTTCTTTCATGACCCCAACATCCATGGAACCCCAAGCATTGCTAATTAAGGCCCTTATATGTAGGAATGTACAAATCAGCAAAACACAGCTGAACAAATTCCCCCTGAAGCTTGTTCCTGCTTGGGCTCATATCAGATCGTAAACTGCATTTTTTCACATGAAAATATATTTATATCTTTGAGCACATTTGTCCCCAATATACACATCAATTCTGTACATCTTTGAAATGAACACTCTCTGCTCCCATGCTTGTACACTCTTTTTCAAATGTGCATGCCCCATTGAAAGTTCAGAAATGCACAGACTGTGAAAGAAGATTCAGAGGATTTACTATTGGTCTAGAGAGTGAAAACTTGGTAAATCGTGATAAAAAATGTACTGAAATTAATATGTCATGTATCCCTCCCCATTTGTAAATTTATAGCTCTTCCCAAATTACTTGTTCCTGAGTGTGAATTTATTTCTTTGCTGCACAGGTCAGATATCCCCCAGTTTAAGTTGGGCTTCTCGAACATTTTGTTTTCCTTTTGTTCTGCAGCTCTGTACATGCCACTTTGTGTATGTTAGCCCAAGTCAACTGGGAACGTCAGGGGGCTGGAACAGTCAGTTGCTGCCTTCCCTGCAGAAATCAAATGTGTCAGCTCGGCAGCACTTTCTGTTTCTCAGAGCCTGAAGAGAAATTGTCTTGATTCCACTTTCATGCTGCAATCTTCATATGAACTCTGCTGCTGAGCCATTTGCAGTTCAGAGCTCTTTCCTTGGCTTCAGAACAACATCATCTTTTGGGATGAATTGAAGTGAAAAAGCCAGTGTGTTCCAAGGTGGAAAATATACATAACTCACAACATGCTGCCCTGGTGAAATGGGTAAGCAGGGTGCAGGTGAAGGTCTTGGGAGGGTGTGGGGCACCTGTTTGCCCCCATGCATCCCACCTGTGACTGCACTTACCCTTTGAAGACTTTTGTAGGCTCCTTCAAAGTTCTGCTCCGTCTCAACTCAGGAAAAGGGCTTCCAATTAAACTTCAAAGCTGAGACTTCCTTGAGGTCGGTCAGCTGAGTGAAGGAGGAAACCTGCCTGTCTTCTCCAAAGACAACTTCCCGAGAAGCTGAGTTAATGGACTTGGTAGCAGTAAACATATTCCTTCCACCCTGGTTCTGCCAATTCAGGGGGGTCGAGAAAGGAATGCTTCAATTTGGAACTAGGTTTGGGGGGTGAAACAGCAGGGCGTGCAGTGAAATTTCATGAAGACTCCAGAAAAGCAGCATCAAGCCCCACCAGACAGCTTTGATGGGCACCTGGGAATTCATTTGCCTCAGGGTGTTTTACTGCCATATTTCTGTGGACAGTGTGAGGAGCTACTAAAGAGGCAACGAAGTTTGCAAGCTGTTGAAAGGTTCTCATTTCATGGCAGTAGCATTATAGTGAGGCTTCCTCCATTCCATTTATTCATCCTTCTTCTGTTTTCTCCTGGTGTCCACCCCAGTTTAACCAAAAAAAATTTCTGTAGTTCATTCTTAGATTTGCAATGCCTTCAGTCTGTGGAAGCTTTCCATTTACTTTCCCTTCACTTTTGCCTTCAACCCCTTTCTCCACCCCATACACACATTACAGATGCACAGGGATGCATAGATTAAATGCAGCTGCAAAAATAGTTATGCTGATGTGATCATGCACAGGGATAACATCAGAAACGGTTTTGTACAGTGTGTTTGATAAACACATGCTAAATAACTCTTGGAACAACCATGGGCCTACCAATGCTTTCAATCCTTCATCAGTGAGCCACACACTTGAATACTGATAATGTTGAAGGAGAGGGCAACGCAAGAATGGATTTCCTCTGTGTCATCCCTGAGAGGTCATGCCACTTGGGAGCTGAGAAAGCTTGTTAAAGTGCCACTAAGAAATCAAGTGCGGCAGCTGTTGACTTAGGTGTTGTGAAAGTGACAGTGGCTCAGAGAGCAGGTGGGGATGCAAAACTCACTTCTGCCACCACGTAATTAGGTGGCCAATTTGGTTGCCACATGCAGAAGAAGGTTGTGCTACTTCTGGTCGAAATAGGAGCACTTGTGGCAGCCTAACCAGGTGATGGGATGTGCTGTGAAATCCAGTTCAGATGCACTGTGTGTTTATTTATTTATTTATTTATTTATTTATTTATTTATTTATTTATTTATTAAAACATTTTTATGCCGCCCCATTCACCGAAGCCTCGGGGCGGCTCACAACATAGATAAAACAAGTTAAAATCCATATAAAATAATCTTAATTAAAACTCACATTATAAAATAAGCCGCCCTGGCCAGATAAAATTCAATTGTATTTAGCATTTAAAATGTTGCTTAAATAAAAAGGTCTTAGCCTGGCGCCGAAAAACAAATAACGACGGCGCCAGGCGGACCTCTCTGGGGAGCGCATTCCATAACTTAGGCGCCACCGCTGAGAAAGCCCTTCTCCGAGTAACCACCCTCCTAATTTCTCTCACGGAGGGCTCCCGGAGAAGAGCCTCTCCCGCCGATCTCAGGGGGCGACTGGGCAAATATGGATGTAAGCGCTCCTTCAGGTAACCAGGACCCAAGCCGTTTAGGGCTTTATAGGTCATTACCAACACCTTGAATTGGGCCCGGACTTCAATGGGGAGCCAGTGAAGCTGACGGAGAACTGGCGTCATGTGAACATAACGTCCAGTCCCCGTCAGCAGCCTGGCAGCTCTATTCTGAACCAATTGAAGTATCCGGACCGTCTTCAAGGGTAGCCCCACGTAGAGCGCGTTACAGAAGTCAAGACGGGAAGTCACCAGCGCATGAGTCACTGTTGCAAGGCAGTCGTACTCCAGGTAGGAGCGCAGCTGATGAATCAGCTGAAGCTGGAGGAAAGCGCTCCTCGCCGCTGTTGTCACCTGAGCTTCAAGTGAAAGCTCCGGGTCGAGGAGCACTCCCAAGCTGCGGACCTTGTCCCTAGGAGGGAGTGCAACCCCATTCAGGACAAGGTTCAGGTCACCTTCTCTGAAGCCCGAACCGCCAACCAACAGGACCTCCGTCTTGTCTGGATTGAGCTTCAGTTTATTGGCCCTCATCCAGCCCATTACCTCGGCCAGGCACCGGTTCAGTACAGCCACTGCCTCACCTGGATTGGTGGAAAACGAGAGGTAGAGCTGGGTATCATCAGCATACTGATGGGTCCGCAGCCCACACCTCCTGATGACCTCTCCCAGCGGTTTCATGTAGATATTGAACAGTAAAGGGGACAAAATGGAACCCTGCGGTACCCCATGGCAAAGCTGCCATGGCGCAGAGCCATAGTCCCCCAACACCACCTTCTGGAATCGGTCGTTGAGATAGGAGCGGAACCACCGCAAAGCGGTGCCTCCGACCCCCAATCCCGCCAGCCTATCCAGAAGGATACCATGGTCGATGGTATCGAAAGCCGCTGAGAGGTCCAGGAGAACCAACAGGGACGCACTCCCCCTGTCCTTCTCCCTGCACAGGTCATCGTACAGGGCGACCAAGGCAGATTCAGTACCGTACCCGGGTCTGAAGCCGGACTGAAATGGGTCCAGATAATCAGTTTCATCCAAGAGTGCTTGGAGTTGTCCCGCCACCACTCGCTCTAACACCTTGCCCAGAAACGGGATGTTGGCCACTGGTCTATAGTTAGCGGCCATCCCTGGATCCAGTGACGCCTTCTTCAGGACCGGTCGGACTACCGCCTCCTTTAAAGGGGCAGGCACCCGACCCTCCCTCAGAGAAGCGTTAACCACTTCCAAGATCCAGGTTCCAATCCCGTGCTTGGAATCCTTTATTAACCAAGACGGGCAAGGGTCCAGAAGGCAAGTGGTAGGACGTACTCGTCCAAGCACCTTGTCCACATCATCGGGCCGCAATAACTGAAATTCATCCAATAATTCTGGACCAGACGGCAGCGTTGGTGTCTCCCTTAAAACCTCTGAATCAATAGTGGAATCCAGCTCGTGACGAATCTGAGCGATTTTCTCCCTAAAATGCTCGGCAAAGTCGTCACAGCGGGCCTTTGAGGGTGGAGTCAGCTCTTTCTTTGGCCCTGGGTGAACCAGGCCTTGCACCACTCGAAAGAGCTCCGCCGGACGGCATTGTGAGGAGGCAATGGAAGCGGAGAAGTGTCTCTTTTTCGCCGCCCTCACCGCCACAGCATAGGCCCGATAGTGGGCTCTTAAGTGTGTTCGGTCAGATTCATCACGTGATTTCCTCCACCTACGCTCTAGCCGTCTCCCAACCTGCTTCATTGCCCTCAATTCTGGAGTGTACCAAGGGGAAGAGCGGGCTCTGCCCGGTGGGAGAGGACGCTTAGGAGCGATCGTGTCTACAGCCCTGGTCATCTCCCCATTCCACAGTTCAACCAGAGCCTCGACAGGAGCACCCGTCTTGTCAGCCGGAAACTCCCCCAGAGCCTTCAGGAATCCTTCCGGATCCATCCGGCTCCGGGGGCGGACCCACACAATCGGGTCTGCACCCTTACAGAGGGAGATGTCGCTCTCGAGCACAAACCTCACTAGGAAGTGATCTGACCATGACAGGGGAGTCAAGCATAAATTCCTCACCCTCAGACCACCCTCTTCCTGCCCCGTCGAGAAAACCAGGTCCAGAGTGTGTCCACGTTCATGGGTCGGGCCGGTGACATGTTGAGACAGCCCCATGGCCGTCATGGAAGCCATGAAGTCCTGAGCCGCCCCGGTCAAACTAGCCTCGGCATGGATATTGAAGTCCCCCAGGACCAGCATCAGGACCAGTTTAGAAGGGGGAAAGGCTATGAGTGTGTCAGGGAGTTCCTTCTAACCACCCAAACCTAACCTCCTTTGCCTCTCCAACCCTGAGTGTGGTGCAGTGGTTAAGAATGTAGGCCTGGGACTCAGGTGACCTGGGTTCTCATCCCCACTCAGTCATGGAGCCAGCTGGGTGACTCTTAGCCCAACCTACCTCATAGGATTGTTGTGGAGAGAAAACAGAGAGCAGCAGGGGGAGAAGGATGTCAGCCACTTTGAGTTCTTTAAAAGAAGAAAGGTTGGATAAAAATCTAATAAAGACAGCCACAAATGATATTAACCGGGATCAGGGCCCACAAATGACATTAACCAGAGCTATAGTACATTCAGCATTTATAGTAATTCACTGCATTAGATCCACCCACACCAAAATGCATGCCCATATATAATGATATTATTTTATCTATGATTGCACCAGATTTCTTCTTGGTGTCTTTTAACCCGAGTGCTGTGCATCATAAAAAGTATAAAAGAAGAAGCAGAACTGATGTGATTATTTCTTATGCTTGTATCAAGAACTGTTGAGGATGTGCATTAATAAAACTCAGTGTAAGCCCTCCAAAATTGTTCTCTGTTGAGTAGGGTATCTGACCACTGCTTCTAATGCTTCTCCAGATGATTTGTTCTAAAATTAGAGTTTGTTTGTTGTCATTGTTTCAAACAGGCAACACTAAGAACTCAATTCTCTTGCAGTGCACCTCTACTACTTGGGAGCTAGAAGTTGGGCCTAAGTGGACCAGGGATGGAAGATTGAAATTTTAAAGCAGGCTACAATTTTTGTAGCTTTTATAAAGTCCAGACAATTTGCATAAAGTGTGGTCACAATTTGCAGGCAGAATTCATGAAAATTATGCAGATTAGGGCCAAACTTTATGCAAGTTTCTTTGGCTCTTAAAAAAATGCAATTCACAGTCTGCATTCACTCATTCATTCATTCATTCATTCATTTAGAAAACTTCTATGCCGCCCCATTTGCCGAAGCCTCAGGGTGGCTCACAAACATAAATAACTTCAATTAAAATAATATAAATGAACAGTATAAATTAAGTTGCCCTGGCCAAAGAATAAAATAAATGAATACTATTAACAGTTAAAATGACATTTGAATAAAAAGGTCTTCGCCTGGCACTGAAAAACAAATAATGATGGCACCAGGTGGACCTCTCTGGGGAGCACATTCCATAGATTGGGTGCTGCGCAGAGAAAGCCCTCCTCCAAGTACTCACCCTCCTAATTTCCTTCACAGAGGGTTCCCGGAGAAGGGCCTCTCCCGCAGATCTCAGGGGACAGGCGGGCATATATGGATGTAAGCGCTCCTTCAGGTAACCAGGACCCAAGCCGTTTAGGGCTTTATAGGTCATCACCAACACCTTGAATTGAGCCCGGACTTCAATGGGAAGCATTAACAGCAGGAGACTCTGTGCCGGCTTGATTGGCATCAGAGTGAGCTGACATCTGTGTTGGGTTGAAAGACCAGAACCCAGAGGGCTAAGCCAGGCCAACCCACTTTATTTTGACCAATCAGCATGATTCTCAGTTCCTGCCTATCCCTAATATGGTGCTCATTCAAGAGGGTAGGAGAAGTTGCCTGCAGCAGATTGGAGCTGCATAAGTTTCCTTTTTAAGCTGGGTTTCTTGTGTGTAAAGACAGACATGTTCAACATGTCATGTAGTAGTGGTGGTTCCATTCTGTTAGCAACCAGGCCCGATTTGCTCAGATGATTTATATTTCTAGCTGCTTAGCTGGGGAGCACTGCCTGTAAATGTTATATGCAGTCATCTTAATGTTGCACTTCTGTTCATCCTGCCTGTTTATGATTCATAGAAACAAAGAAATAGAGCGAGTCAGAAGGGGTCTCCCGGGCCATCTAGTCTGACCCCCGGCTCCAGCCGGCTCCACTCATGACATGCCCACCATGTGCATGTCCAGCCTATCTTTGAACGCCCTCACTGATTCAGTAATATTTACTGAGCTGTTCACTTTCTGGGTTCGGTTTAGTTTGTTCAGCTGCTTCTCCCCACTATAGTTCCAACATGTGAAAAGACACAGCATAGCAAGAAGATGCCCAGAATCCTCCTCATGACCAACACTTCCCCAGGTAGAATGTGTGTGCTGTCATGTGTGCACAGAAAATGAGCTGTCAGAGAAGCACCTTCTCTGCCCTTTCTCCTTCGTACAGAACATAATCAAACAAATTTAAAGCCATCTATAATTCAGAGGGAAAACAGGAGATGAGATAAATTGCTCTTTGTATCCGCTCCGCACCTAGAAGCACACAACAGTGGATGTCAGTGGTAAAAACTCAGAGCCATGAGAAGGTTTCCCAAGAAAAGCAGAGCAGTTCTCTGACCTCATGTGACCTCATGATGCCTGAAAAGTGCATCAGACTCAGAACAGCTTGTTTCCTCCTCCTCCTCCTCACTTCTGGCACCTGTGCTCTGTCCCCTTACTTTTCTGTTTCCCCACAGACAGCTGTTGGCAGGGGAAGGAAGGGCAGCCTTGTGGTCGGATGCATCCCATCTCATTACAGCTCCATCCGGGGATGAGCTGTGTTGGGTCTCATCAAGATATCCGAGAAATGGGATGCAGACCAGCGATAGGTATGCCTAGCGTGGCACTGAGAAAAGCCAACTTATCCAAACTGAGCTGCGGCTCAGTGCTACTGGATTTCATCTGTCTGTGGAGAGTAAAAACGCAGAGGAGAAGGACCACGTGAGCCTCCTGGGCTCCTTGCAATGAGGGAAACAGGCAGAATATATGCTGAAGATCATTTATAGACAGAGTGAGAGCAGAGAGAAAGAACATGCTTAGATCATACCTCTGGCTTCTCAGAGGTCACCCTGCTTTTTCTGGCATGCCAGTGCAGGTAAAATGGACGCAAGAAGGTTATCCAAAGGCCACTTTAATCCCACATAGGTCCTGCTCCAGGTATGTTCAGCAGGAGCACAGAAGGGCCTTTCAGTCCATACTCCAGAAATCCCTACTGGCAGAAATTGGTTTAGTTGCCTTCTCTCAGTAGTTTAAAAATCTGAATCACGTTAGGCTGAGATATAATAATGAGCCCAGGGTTGCTCTCTCACTAAGCTCTGGTCTTAGCACTGCTTCACTTACAGTGGAAGTGTTGAGCTAAAGGGATTACTGTGGCTTTTTCTGAGCACACCCCTGTGTGTTGGCATAATGCACATAAACACCCATTGGTGTGGGTGCCACACCTGCGTCGCTGGGGATACTTCATTAAAATTGTGTGATTTACTGGGGAAAAACTTCCATAAAATGTATGTTTTGTTAGTATTAAACTTTTCTAGAATAGATGTGCAATTTTACCAAACTCATGCACCTAATTAAAGCTTAATTAAAGTTTATTGTTGTTGTCTGCTTTGTGTACTTAGTGCAAAGAATTATGTACTTTGTAGGCTTTGCATAAAGAAAGGTGTACTTTGCATGATACGTTCAAAGAAGCTGCTAGAATTCTCTAACATTGGTGCATTTGCTCTCAGCTCGGCTTGCTTCCTTGCCAGGGTTGAGCATGGGAAAGAAGTCAGGCTAGAACAAGAGAGTCATATTCCAACCTGATCATTGTGCCCCAGTCTCCAGTCTCCAGGGAGGGATGAAGCAAGCTCTGAACAGCGGCCTCCTCAGGCTGCTAGAGACCAGATGGGATGAACATGGCTGGGATCTGTAGCAAAAGTTTCCTACCAAATCTGAACTAACCTTCAATTCCTAATGATGGATGCGACTTTGAACTTCTGTACCAAAAAACATAATGCTCTGTTACTCAATGGCAGAAATTTCTATTCTCCCCACATACCCACCCATCACGCATCAGCACCTAATTATATTTTTACATAAATATAATTCATTTTTATTGATTTGAGAATGATTGTGCCCTAGTTTTATGGCTCTTTGAGCTTAATGTACCTAACAATATTTTCTCTTGTAGATGTTCTTGTTCCTCGGCCTTTTTTCCTTCGCCTATGTCTTTCTTTTTTCTTTTCTTTTTGTGAGAGATAAATCTCCCCCCAACCCCTCCCCAAAAAGGGGGAAAAAAGGAAAAGAAAAAAAAGCTGGTTGTCACAGCAACACCAAACAGAACAGGTTTGCAAAGAGGGGGGGACCCCTCACTCAGGCACCTTCCCCATTCTTCTGTATAGCTTGCTTTTGCTCAGAAGCACAGCAACTGGTCCAGTGGTTTTTCCCTGCAGGAATTAGGAGCAGATGCCCAGTCCCCTCTCAAGCAAAGGAGCAAGAAATGCAAGAAACCTGACTTGCCCTATTCTAAGGGAAATGAACTAAGGCATGTAGACATACAAAGACCCCCCACACATCAAATTACCATTAAATTCAGGTATAAAGTTACTTAGCAGCACCTCTGGATGTGCTAATGCACACATGTTCCCCTCTGCTTTATACCACACATAGTATTTTCAGTCACCAGGGTCCCAAGAAAACAATCGTGCAAAGTTTTCCATTCACATATGTCTTCAGTAGCAGCTGTCCATTGCCTCTGCCAAGTTCCACTGCTCATTTCAAGAGAAACCAGGACTCAGTCTGAAAACTCCCTCAGGAGATACATGTATACCACCACTAAGCATCCCCCCACTAAGCATCCCCCCTTCCCCCACATTTTCTGTCGCTGAACAACTGTGTGTCAATGAAAATGAATGTTCATTAGGGACACAGGAAACTGTTTTCTGCCTCAACAGAACATCGGCATATCTAAGCTGGTAATGTCAAAGATCACTGGCAGCTGAATTTCCAGCTTTCCGCCATGATTCTTTTCTTCCAGCCCTATCTCTAGATGCCATCATGAGAAGGCCAGGCTTACTGGAGAAGACAACAATGCTAGGGAAAGTTGAAGAGGGAGGGGAAGACCAAGTATGAGATACAGTAGATGGACTCCATAAAGGAAGTCACAGCCTTTTGTCTACAAGACTTGAGAAAGATTGTCAGGACGGGTGTTCCTTCTTACAGTTGCCATAACCTGGAAATAAATACATAGAGATGTTGGCTACGAGCTTAGGAACCTGTCGATACAAGGTGCATGCTCTCAGCCATTGCCCCTTCCCCTTTGCTCTACTGCTTGTAGTGCAACATGAGTATGAACATTATTTCCAGCTGAAATACAACGTTTATTTGAGAGTGAATTCTATTATATTTAATAGAACTTATTGTCCAGTAGGCATGCATAGAAATGAAGCCTTCAAAAATTATGCTATTCATTCATTCATTCATTGAAGAAAAGATTTGTTGCCCTTGCCAAACTTCATATCTGTATTTAATACTGTTATGATTTCTGGAAAAGCTCACATTTGAAGTTGAACTGAACTTACTTACTCAGGTATGGGGTTTTTTTTCTCATTAAATAAGTGTTAGTCATTCTTCAATGGAGCTAAATTGGTGTGTTTGCAGCAGTTTGAATATAAGGCAGAGATAAATGCAGATAGTTAAGATAGTCAACATTGTGTATTAAATCAGGCAAACAAGAAGCAATCCATCAGCAGGAAGTAAACAGGTAGTTAATCTTCTGACATACACTCCTACACACATATTCAGAAATATGTTACACTTCATGTTTTCATCTCAAATTATATTCTAGTACCGAAAACAAATCATTAGGATCGGACGTTGAACATTGTCCTATACATGCCTACTAAGACATGTCTCTGATTAATTTTGGTGGACTTACTTCTAGGTGTTGTAAGTTTGCAATCCAGTTTAATTCCATTTTACGTGTATAGAAATCCATGGGACATAATATCATCGTGACTATTTTGTCCCATTGGTTGTGATGGAACTGAGGTGTGTCCATCTTATTTTAAATTCTATTGAAAAATACATGTATGTATGTATTAAAAGCACAATCCACTGGAAGATTAGACAGACTTCAACTCTAGATAATGATCTAAAACATTTGTCTTAGAAGCTTCCATGTATCAGAGCAGGAATATAACTAAAAAAAAGAGTGTATGGCATGAAGGGAGACTAAAGGGTAAAATCATTAGGCAATCTCTATGTGACAATGCCAGAATTCATAGAATCATAGAATATTAGACTTGGGAGAGGCTATGAAGGCCATCACGTCCAACTCCCTGTTGTTGCAGGACACTACGCTACACCATTCCACTCAGATGGCCGTCCAGTTTATTTTTGAACATCCCTAGTGTGGGAGAGCCCACCACCTCTCTAGGCAGCTGGTTCCACTGCCATATTGCTCTGACCGTGAGGAAGTGTTTCCTGGTGTCCAGTCTAAATCTGGGTTGTTGCAACTTGAATTGATTATTCTGTGTCCTACACTCTGGCATCAGCAAGAAGAGCTCTTGACCTTCCTCTTTGTGACAGCCTTTGAGGTACTTATAGAGGGATGTCATGACCCTCCTAAGTCTTCTTTTCTCAAGGCTGAACATGCTCAGTTCTCTCAATCTTTCCTCTGAGTGTAGGGCAGTGTTCCCAAACCCTGGATCATTTTTGTTGCCCTCCTCTGGACCCTTTCTAATTTTCATGCATCTTTCTTCAATCTTGGTGCCCAAAACTGGACACAGTATTCCAGGTGAGGTCTGACTCATGAGGAGTATAGAGGAACTACTACTCTTGTGATTTGGAAGTAATATTTCTGTTAATGCATCCAAAAACAGCATTTGCTCTTTTGGTTGCTGCATCACATCGTTGGCTCATGTTTAGCTTATTGTCCACAATTACTCCAAGATCTTTTTCTTTTTCAGATTATGAATTCCAATCATGAGATCAAATGAATAACATTCTCCAAACATCTACAATATTCTGTAGATGTATAATATTGTATTTTTAAACATACTGCATACAGCATAGAGAAATGGTCCCTTAATGTTGTGGGAGAAGCATCTGGCCATGTAAAGAATTGAACCCAAACTGAATCATCCTCTCCTTTCTTCCCTTTCAGGAAAGCTTCTGATTCCACTTGAGGGCTAGATGCTGAGACCTAGATGGCAGGAACAGCAGACACTTCATTAGTGGTCCACTCATTTCTCCTGCCTTCTCCTGACTGGACAAGAAACCCTCATGGCGTTCCTTTCCCCCAACAGTTCCAGCACATCTCTTACCTTCTTCAAGGTGGGCCAGTTCTCCAGGTCTGCCAAAGCAGCATCATTCATTAACTTTGAGCCTTGCACATCATCTGCCCAACTCAGCCTGAAGAATGGATGGATGGATGGCTTCCACGGGAGGTGGTTGAAGCCCCATTGGTGAGGGTGTTCAAAGATAGGCTGGACATGCACATGGTGGGCATGTCGTGAGCGGAGCCAGCTCGAGTCAGGGGTCAGACAAGATGGCTCAGGAGACCCCTTCTGACTCGCTCTGTTTCTATGTTTGAGCCAACTGCAGTGTACAAGAGTCGGGTCCCCACTAACAGTGGCATAAGGTTTGCTGAGAGAACATCTCGTCACAGATACCTGCTTGGACTCATACCTGCTCTCTGGGATGTCCTGCCAAAGGAAGTGAGATGGGTTTCTACTAAGAAGAGTGATATTTTGCCCCCATTGTGGCAGCCTGATTGTGGGATGAACTTCCCAGAGAACCAGGTACCACAATCTCTCTGACATCAAATGAAGACCCTCCTCTTTTAGTCTTTTCATTTCTGTTCTACAGCTGTTAGTAAATGCTAATCTTTGCACTGCTGGTAGGTTTTACCTCTACCACTTCTATTCTATACTGCAAATTTTAACTTCCAGCCTTTTACACTGTACCTTAGATTGTATTTTATGGTTTGAATTGTTTGAACTGAACAGAAGCTTTGGCTAGTGGGTGGTACAGCTGGTATGGAAATGTAATAAATGAAATAAAAGTAAAATTAAAAATCAGTTACATTGTACTAACCTTGCATGACCTCGAACACAATGCTAATAGCATTAGCTGGCATGATGGATTGTCCAGGGAAAACTGCCATGCTAACTAATGTTATTGGCATTGCTAGATGTCACTTACGCTTGTACAGTGTAATTATGCTAATGATGGTGTCAACCTCAATACAACCCCATGGCATTAAAAATAAGTAATGAAAAGGCGGAGACATTCAGTTCATTGGTCCAGGATGCAAGCCCATGGAGGCCAGCCAAAACGGCCGAGCTCTACGAAGTGCAGGCATTCTTCACAGGTGGGGAGAAGGAAGGAGGTGAAGGCTACCCTGCACTGGACGGCCGGTCTTTGCTAACTAGATGCAGAAGGAGGAAAGGAGGCTGAGGTGCCAGTTTGGCTACCTTGAGCTTTGCAGAGCTGATGTCTTCTCCCCATAGTGCCCACCGAGTCCCTTCTCTGGAGCGGCTCTTGCTACCTTGGAGAAGCAGCCACGGGTCTTCTTTCCACACCAGCTGCCACTGGGGGAGGGTGCCTTGAGCAGATGATTTCTTCTGCCGCTGGGGCTGCTGCCTGATGTTTCAGCTGGAATTCTGCAAATCCCATCACCCTCTAGACTCTGCCTAGGTGTCCTGGGATAACCACACAGATCATTTGAAAAACTAATAAAGGTCTTCTTTCAATTCACATTCCCACCTCCCAGATCTAACCATGCAGTGTGTGTGTGTACATGCATGTGCATGTGTGTATGAGCTGGGGTGTGGAATATACAGCTCTGGCATAAATTGCATCGATCTTCCTCAGGTCCTTGTATTTTTAAAGTTCTTTCATCTTTCCGAACCCATTAACAGAAGAAGGGAGTTTAAACATACACTATTTAAAATTGTGTGTGTGTGTGTGTGTGGGAGGGGGTGTTGATCCAGTTCTCATTTAATCCACTTGACTTTAAGTAGGTTCTAATATCCAGATTTTCCAGGAGCCTGAAATTAGTGTGAGTCGCTGTCAAGATGAGTATTGCATTTTAAAGTGCCACAAAGGAAAAACTGGAGTCCATTACACAGAGCCATGCAAGAATGAAAGAGCAGAGCAGAGTAACGTTCCTGCATTGTCCGAATGCCCTTTATCAATTCAAGATCCAGGAAGCCAACACAACACAACACCATGTATGTTCCTGGCTAAACATTATGAACTCTTCCAATTCTCATGGGCAACGTAGAAGTAGATTGCTGCACCGCTTCCCTCTGCTTCTTAAACATTTGTCTGTGTTGCTCATAATGCTATTTTCTTTCAAATGGTGGCAGAAGATTGATGGAATAGCTGTCTTTTAATCAGAGATACAGTGGGAGCGAGGGGGGATGATATTCCTACTGTCTGGTGGAGCACTGAAGGTTATTTGATTGAGGACTAAAAGAGAAATTTCTATGGCCAGGAGGGAGCTTTTTGTGCCTTAGGGGATGGTGAAATTATTGTTTCTCTTTCTCCTTCTCTCCCCCTCTCTCTTCCTCTCTCTCCCCCCCCCCCACCTTGCCGGAGGATATAGAAAACTACTTGTTTGAAACTGTGCAAACGTCATTTTGTTTTACTATCTAATCAGTGGCTAAGATTATCCATGGTATGAAAGGCTGGTGATTCATCCATGGCAAGATGCCCTTCCAGAACTGCCTACATCACTGGGCATTTAATGAGTCATCCCAAGACATTTTGCTAACCTAAATGCTCCAACTGGGAACAGCACTTCCTGAAGTTCCATAACCCCAGCCTTTGTCTGCACTTCCCTTCATGGTGTTACCTGACTCAGGTAACAATTTTCCTGGTGAATCCAGCTGGCTGCATCAGACGGAAAGCTGAGAGAGAAGGTCCCTCACCTTCCTCAGCTAGCTGAGACCAACTGCCATTCGCTTCTACCCTCCCAGATCTGCCTCTTGCCTCAGCAATTCTACCTAGGTGGAAGAGAAGTAGAAGTAAAACAGACAGGTGCATTCCATCCACCTGGCTGCACTGAGCTGCTTTCAGCACCAAAACTGTTCCTCTCCCCATTCGTGTCCTTTTTACCATGAGCTGGGACTTCAAAAGGGCCAACTTTGGCCAACTGAAGGCCAGACTGGGGAAAGTCTCCTGGGATAGGTTACTGGAATGCAAAGGAGTTCAGGAGGGGTGGATAGCACTTAAAAGGGAGGTTTTGCAGGCGCAAGCCTTGACAATACCTCTAGTCAGTAAGGTGGGGAGGTGGGGGAGAGTGCCGCCATGGATGCGAAAGGAGGTGGTTAGAGGGATTAGATGAAAGAGGAACCTCCGTAGGAAATGGGTACTGGGGAAAATAGACAAAAGGGTATACCGGGAGGAGGAGGCCCGTTGCAGAAGGATTCTTCGCAAGGCTAAGGCTGATTACGAGCTGAGACTTGCCAAGAATATCAAGAGCAACAAAAAG
>NW_025335549.1:993574-999037 GCF_004798865.1 Varanus komodoensis
GAGTACTTAGAGAGTTGGCAGGGGTTCTCTCATGCCCGCTGGCCTCCATTTTTGAGACCTCGTGGAGAATGGGTGAAGTTCCAGAGGACTGGAGGGTGGCATCAGTAGTCCCAATTTTCCAAAAGGGTAGTAGAAAGGACATGGGGAATTATAGACCGGTTAGCCTTACGTCCATTGTAGGAAAAACAATGAAAAGGTTCATAATAGAGAGGTGGAATATGCCAGAAACTGATTGCGCTGCTTATGAGATTCCTCTGAATGGTCATTGCCAAGCTCCCTTCAATAGATGCTAACAGGGTATCATGACCATCCTTACTACTTCCATCAAGCAAAATATTCAGAATCAGTACTGTTCTCAGTAGGGGATGATAGGTTCAAAGAAGAAGAAGTGGGCATCATTGTGGATAGAAACTGAGAAACTGAGAACTTTGCTTCAGTTTGTTGTCAATAATACATTTACCAAAATTCGCAAACTACTGGGGACAAAAGAACTTGAATTGTTAAAAAAGTCACAGAAATCCGAACTGGCATATTTGTCCTTGCTGGCTGAAGGCATTGGCTGCTTAGTTCTTAAAAGTCTGGCCTGCCAGTGTACTCAAGCATGCTAGTGATGCGTTCCTTTTGCTGAGATGTTACTCATCTTGAGTCTCTCCACACTGGGAATAGCTGTACCTATTGAATTAGAGTGGTAATACAAGAGGAGAAATCTCTTTTTCTGTATTTGATGGATGATCAGTTTTGCTTTTCCCCATTTGTGATTTTTTTAAAAATCAGTTTCAAGTTCTTGCTCTCCTAAATATGAACCCTGCAAATCATGGTAAATTCATATGAAAAATGAGCTGAAATTGAATTCTCAGCCATATCTGTACACCCAAGGAAAGTCCAAACTTTCAGGCAGTTGCATTGATTCATATCAACATGCCCGTTTTAGCTGCTTTTGTCTCTTCCAGGAACAAGTCTTCACTTCCTATTTAAGGACAGGCTACTGTAAAATATCTTGCAATACAACAGGAAGAAGATACAGAGTATTTCTGGCTGAACTAATTGCTGCAGAGAGGTTTTCAGAGAAGCTCAGAGGTAGCAGGAAATTAGTAGAGAGATGTAGCAGATAACATAAGGATTCCTGTGAGCAGCTGCTGCACTTCACCTGTCTTGTCTGTCTTTCTACCTATCTATTCTACCGCTATAAAAGAGTAATAGACTGCATCCCACTTTCTGCCAACCTTTTTTAATAGGGGTGGGGGTTGAGGTCTGTTTCGGTGCTACAAAATGCAAAGGCATTAGTTGTCATGATTTTCGAGATGCCGCCCCCACCCCTGCTACACACACACACACACACACGCGCGCGCGCACACACACACACACAGAGAGAGAGAGAGAGAGAGAGAGAGAGAGAGAGAGAGAGAGAGAGAGATATTTTGGCACCTTCATAGTATGCCTGCCCTTGATTCTCCTTTTGAAGGCTATCTTTATGGCACACCAAGATTCCCTTATTCCAAGAAGTATGGAAAGAAGAAAGGATTGAAAAGCCAGCCAGACTGCAGCTTAGACCATTTCCCTCCCCCAAATCAGCAGGGCAGAGCCCAAGAGTGTGCTGAAGAAAAGGAGAGTTGCAGAGCCAAATGAAGCATTCAGCTGAATTTACATTTACAGGGTGTTGCCAGGTGAGAGACCTCACACTACAAATCCACCCCAAGACAACAGCTTGCTTCTGTTGATAGAACATATCCTGGAGCAAAGTAGAAAATAAACTTTCTCCCCAGCTCATGAGCATCCTAAACTTTGTTAAAATTTTGTTTATTGATGGGTCTGCCCCCATCTTCCCCTTCCCTCCAAATGCCTCAGGTTATGATTGCAATCAGAGTGAACTAAACCCCTTGGTGTGAACGAGGTCTTCCCAGAATGAGACTGAAAACCAAGAATGTTCACAACCACCAGGATGGCTTTCACAATGCAGTACCACCAGGATACTGGAAGCCCCTCAGGATGTACAACTGTTGTTCAGCAACACTGGAGGCATCTTCCAGCCAAGACATCTTCACTTCAGATTTGAGTGTCCTTAGGAAGGAACAAAACCATCTGTGTCAAAGCTATGCAATGTACTGAGGGTGAAATATGGATGCAGATTATCATTCACCAAGCAAAATAAAGCAATACAGACATCACTTGAGGACCTAGTAGCTAGCAATCTCATTGTCACAGCAATGATGCCTGAGAAGTACCTTTTATGACTGAATGGAGCAAGGTAATGGTGCACATTTAACTCCCTGCCACAGGTCAATATCTTACCATAGGACATGAACCTATAGACCCCAATGGAAGCCCAGCGAGTGAGTGCTGATATACCCAATGTCAGGGGTACCTTGCCCTTCCCCCAGTAACATTCTACAAATGCAACATCTGAGCATATATCTTCAACATAGGTAAGAGAAACCAAAATACAGATGTATGAGAAATTCTTTTGCATCTGTACTTGACCAAAGATCACCAGCTTTCACATGCCCCAGAAGCAAATTTGGATTCAAATACAATAGGCAGATTATTTTCATAGACTGTGATGTCTATGGGTGTCTGTGATGCCATGGAACAAAAAAGAAATATGTTTGAAAATGCAGGTCTGAAAAAGACATTTCAATCAATGGGGGGAATAGTGTTTGTTTAAATGTGCAGAATAGATGCATATATTTAGGATAATACGGCTACAAAGATGCACACATCCTTGTGAGAAAAAAAGAGCTCACAAACTGATGTGGACAAGGTTTGGAATTAGTTTTGAGAACTTTGGTGAGCTTAAGTTTTGTTGAGTGCACAATTGTGAAAATGATCAGTTATCCCATACTCCCCCTCACCCCAAATGCAACAGTTGTACATTTTTAGTGTAGGGAGAAAAGAAGTAGGAAAAGAAGTGTGTGTTAGAGATTTATGTCATTATGTAAGGGGTGGAAAAAACAGAAATACTTGTTCTCCACACACAAGACTAGAACGTGCAATAATCTAATGAAGCTGAATACTGAGATATTCAAGGCAGACACTACTGCAACTTGTACTGATACTTTTCTGTCCTCTTGCACATTTGCTGCTTCATTAACTTTTGTCTATTATGCCTTTTCTAATTGCGTGCATCCATGGATAAGGAACTTGTGTCTCTTGCTTTGGCAACTGTCATTGGGAAATCTGATGGAAAAACACATCTTCATGAGAATTTTCTGAGCTGATTGGAAGCTTAAAATGAATTAACCATCTCCAGATATGCTACTATGCCCAGAGCCAAAGAAAGGCAAATTGTCAAGGTGAGATTTTGATATGTATGATTTATTTAATCACTGAACCATGGAATATAACTGTCTGAAGAAAAATAGATGGACAAATAAAAAATCAAAGTTCTTGCATAGGGAAATATTTTGGAAATAGATGTGGTTATGTTGGATGGATCAGACTATTTTCAGGATATATCTATTTAACAGTCCTTCATTCATAATGTTTAAGTCAGTACTGTTTCATTTCTGCATAAATCTGGAGCAGGGGCAGGAAACCAGGTTTCCAGTTCATATCCACTTGATGTTAGTACATGCACTTGGATATATCTCCCCCTTTCCCCAAAACTACTCCCAAATATTCAGAGGCATGCTTGAACCAGAAGGATCCTTTCATTTGTTTTGGGCTGGCCCCTCAGTCCAGCCCTGCTTGTCTCCTGGTCATTTTTGTGCTTGAGGGGATTTGTCAACATCACTGTGGCTCACACAGCCTTTATGGAGGAACCTGTCTGTGCTTGCTTGGCTTCCATGTGAGCTTCAAATGGTAGGGAGCAATTTTATTGTGGCAGAAGACCTATCTTTCAGGGAAAACTAATATACCAACAGTGTTCTTTTTACTGCAAGGAATGGCCCTACAAGCAATCCCTGAGAAACCCCAGTTCCCCAAAATGCCATATCATAAAGCACTCTAGCTAGAAGTCCATGCTAGAAGTCAATTTGCCTTTCATCCAATTTATTGTCCTGGCTATTTTATTTTAAATATATTCCTGCTTCCAGGAGAATCATCCTGCCCTTATAATACATGGCATCTCATGGCATCTCAGTTGCTGGGGACGTGCAGCAGGTCGAGCACTAGAAGCTGGGACTTCAAGAGGGCCAACTTTGGCCAACTGAAGGCCAGACTGGGGAAAGTCTCCTGGGATAGGTTACTGGAAGGTAAGCGAGTTGAGGAGGGGTAGATAGCACTCAAAAGGGAGGTTTTGGAGGTGCAAGCCTTGACGATACCTCTAGTCAGTAAGGTGGGGAGGGGGAGGAGAGTGCCGCCATGGATGCGAAAGGAGGTGGTTAGAGGGATTAGACGAAAGAGGAACCTCCATAGGAAATGGGTACTGGGGCAAATAGACAAAAGGGTATACCGGGAGCAGGAGGCCCGTTGCAGAAGGATTCTTCGCAAGGCTAAGGCTGATAACGAGCTGAGACTTGCCAAGAATATCAAGAGCAACAAAAAGGGCTTCTTTCAGCATGTAAATAGGAAGAGGAAGGGGAGACAAGTGGTGGGACCACTAAATAAGGAGGAAGGAGATCCAGTGACTGAAGTGAGAGAACAGGCACAGATGCTAAATGACTATTATGCCTCTGTGTTCCCCACAAAGCAGGATGGGGGAGATCTGCATGGGAGATTAGATGAGGCTGGGGACTTAGGGGCACAGATTAGAGTTACCCCCCTAGAAGTCGAAGGGCTCCTCAGGGCACTGAATGTTACAAAGGTGCCAGGCCCCAATGGGTTACACCCAAGAGTACTTTGAACATTGGAGGGAGTTCTCTCATGCCTGCTGGCCTCCATTTTTGAGGCCTTGTGGAGACTGAGTGAAGTTTCAGAGGACTGAAGGGTGGAGTCAGTGGTCCCAATTTTCAAAAAGGGTAGTAAAAGGGACATGGGGAATTACAGACCAGTTAGCCTCACGTCCATTGTGGGAAAAACACTGGAAAGGCTCATAATAGCAAGAGATCTTGTGATGCTAGATAGGGAAGGGAGTCTGGCAGCCACACAACATGTCTTCCACAAAAACAGGTCCTGCCAGACAAACCTTGTGGAATTCTATGAGAAGATTTCAAGGTGTCTAGATAGAGGGGATGTGATGTATGTGGTTTACCTGGATTTCAGCAAGGCCTTTGACAAAGTGCCCCATGATATCCTGGTTGCGAAATTGAGGAGTTTTGAGATAGACCAATGCACTGTCCGATGGATTAGGCATGGTTGACTGGCCAAAAGTGGAGGGTAATCATTAGTGGGGAATCATCGGGATGGTGGCCAGTGACAAGCAGGGTCCCCCAGGGCTCTGTCCTGGGACCAATCCTGTTTAATCTTTTCATCAATGACATGGAAGAAGGGGTGAACAGTCTGCTGATCAAATTCACAGATGATACTAAAATGGGGGCAGTGGCCACAACTGAGGAGCAGGTACTCCAGATCCTTTTGGATCTGGAG
>NW_025335549.1:999137-1028790 GCF_004798865.1 Varanus komodoensis
CAGGGCTCTGTCCTGGGACCAATCCTGTTTAATCTTTTCATCAATGACATGGAAGAAGGGGTGAACAGTCTGCTGATCAAATTCACAGATGATACTAAAATGGGGGCAGTGGCCACAACTGAGGAGCAGGTACTCCAGATCCAAAAGGATCTGGACAGACTGTGGAAGTGGGCAGGAGACAACAGGATGGCATTCAATGTGGAGAAGTGCAAGATCTTGCACTTGGGGTATAGGAATGGGTTTCATAAGGGCAGGTTTGGGGACAAGTAGCTGCAGAGCAGCACTTGTGAAAGCAATCTCAGGGTATTGGTTGACTGCAGGCTAAACATGAGTCAGCCGTGTGATGCGGTGGTCAAGAGGGCGAACGCCACCCTTGGTTGCATAGCCAGCAGTGTGGCTTCTAGATCGAGAGAGGTATTACTACCACTCTACATGACTCTGGTGCACCTCTAACTGGAGTATTGTGTTCAGTTCTGGGCCCCTCATTACAGGAAGGATATAGCCAGGTTAGAGTCAGTTCAGAGTAGGGCCAGAAGGATGGTGGCCAGATTGCAGGGAAAGCCATAGAAGGTAAGACTGAGGGAACTGGAGCTTTTTAGCCTGGAGAAGAGGAGACTCTGAGGGGATCTGTTGGCGACATGTAAGTATGTGAAGGGATGTCACACGGAGGTGGGTAGAGACCTGTTCTCCCCTGCAGAGGAAGGCAGGATGCACTCCAACGGAGCAAAGCTCAGGGAGCCAAGGTTTCTTTGGATGCCAGGAAGCACTTCCTGACAGTTAGGACCCCGAGGGTGTAGAATGGGTTTTCACAGGAGGTGGTTGAGGCCCCATTGGTGAGGGTGTTCAAGGATAGGCTGAACATGCACATTTGTATTAATTAACATAAAATATAAGTTTGTCCTAAAAAAGAAGTTGTGTTTAAAAAATTTGGTGGTGGGTCACATTCTTTCCATGGAGAAGGTTGCAAGTTCAGTCTTGGGGTCCTTCTGGAAGGTCAAGGAAGGAAACTGACCAGAAAGCCTGCAGAGTCTGGCTGCCATAATGCAGGCATGGGTGCTGCACAGATGCTTCTCTTATGCACGTATCCTGCTAGGAGTTTTCAGAAACATCTTGTTGACTTCAGCGAGAAGCAGCATGCTGAGCGACATATGCTTTTCTCTGATGCATTATTTAGCTGACTTTCTTAATGGTCAAGGTTCTTTCCATTTCTTTCCTGATCTTTTAAGAGAACATTTCCCCACACTTTCTCCACAAAGGCCCTCTTCCATGAATTGCAAAGATCAGAATTCCTGTTTTCTCAAGGGAACAAAATTATCATTCCTGTGATGCTAAAGGGCCTGCACACAGGGCAATAAAATGAATTATCAACAAAACTCTGATGAACCTCACAGGTCAGTCAATAAAAATAAAGGTTCCCTATTTAAAATAAGCTGACAAACCCAGCTGCCAAAGCACCCCTGGCTGATTCTGAGGCATGCAAGCTGCTCTCCTGACATATGCCCAAGTTATTGATCCAGACAAAAATACAACCAAGGAGTATATAACATACTCCAGAGCAATCCAGAATGTCACATTACATTAGTAACATGCTATATCACAAGATGGCACTTGTACTTAGACGAGTTTGTGCCCAGAGATCTTTAACTGCCGGTGGAATGAGATAAAAAAATCGTTACTGCTTGTTCTGACATGAAGGAGAAGTCAAGACTACCTTTTCATCAGAACCCTGCTGGGAGATACCTTTTCATCACAACACTACCTGGAACTACCTTTTCATCAGAAATCTACTGGGAACCTCTCCACAGCCAAATGTTCAAAGCTGAACCCATCCTGAGATGTCACATTCTCTGGATCTTGAGATTTTGTCTTTAAAAAAAGTCTGCATTAGATGGTCCAGCTTTTTTGTGCACCTTTCTAGTAATGCAAATATTCTTAAACAGTGTTGGCTGATAGACACTTTGGGAATGACTGTATTGATCCAATGCATTTTAACAATATTTTTCTAAGTATAGCTATTTTTGTATGAATTGCCATAATAAAATGAATTAGTAAATTAGTAAATTGTAGAGTAGGGCAAATTTCAATTGTGGTTTGAAGGTGTGAAATTAGAGTAGTTCACATTAAAATACACACTGGACAAATTTCACCCCATCTCTACTTTCAGTCCTGGTAACTATATTATTTTATATTTACAAATTCTGGTAGTATCTCTTCGGGTTAGTGATGGAGAAGCCTCATCTAGGCCTCCCAGGATGTATTGGATTTGCCCAAGGATTGAAGGACAATTTTGCCTCTGTGTTGGACCTTAGTCTTTCAAAGTTTTTTTTTTTTTTAAGTTTTGGGTCATAGCAGGGGCAGTGTGGGAAAAATTCCCCAACCCTAACCTTGTAAGTAAGTTTTTTTCCCCTTCCCAAGTCCAATTACACGTATACAGTTGGAGGAACCAATGGTGACGAAATCTGGTGGATGAAGGAGAAATCTTGGAGGAAGGGTTGCCATTTCCCCCATAACACAGTGGCAATTGTTCTAGATCCTGTCATTCTGCAACTTTGTGGGTGAACAAAGTTTAAGAAATGGCAGACACACACGGAAGGCAAGGATGCTAAAGGGAAGCTTTGGGGTAAAGATTCATGTTGACCTTCCCATTCATGAGATTTGCCCTTGCACATCTTAAAAGCAAATATATGAAAGGTTGTTTTCCACGCCCTTTCTCCACAAAACCCCCGATTTTCAGACAGAAAGAGAGAATTTGCCCCAGCGCTAAGTTATGGCATAGTTCAAGGTGTAGTGAATATTCAGAAAGCTTTCAAAAAGAACCTGGCAACTTTGTGGAGAAGGATGCGTCATACCTACAAGAGCTATTTTTATGTTGAAATTTGTAGTATTGTGAAGCTTCTGCTAAAAGGCTGATGAAGCTTGATAGCTCTGTCCACAGGTAATGAGCCCCTAAATGCCAGTTGCTGGGCTGAACACAGGGGAGTGAAAGGGGCAGCAAGCTATTGTGTCCTTGTAGAATTCGAAAGTCTATCTGCTGCAGACTGTTTTTGTTAAGTTAGGTTGGAGTCCAAGTTCATTCATTCATCCATTCATTCAATACATTTCTATTCCACCCAATAGCCAAATCTGTCTGGGTGATTTACAAAGTTCACCCTATACCAGTGTATCCCCCCCACCCCCACTGCCGGGTGAGCATCCAAAAGCTTTGTTTTGATCCAGGAGGTCTCCTTTTACATATTCATGCTGCTACTTACAGTATTGAAATGTTTGGAGGTATTGCAATAGAGGCTAGATCTGCCCATGTATGCTTCATTGTTCAAACACTTTTGCTTCTGATCTCATTACGAGCTTCTTGAATGAACAAGGTTTTACACTTTATTTGTAATGCAGGGATGAAGATATGAATTTTATGGACATTAAGCTCACCTTAGCATCTCATAGCAAGCCTCACATGAATTCAGCTCCTCCGTCAGACATACCTGAGTATTCACATGGTTTATGCCTCCTGGGGGGTGGGGGGAGAGGTTTTCAAGGAGCACCAAATGTGATCAGCGCTGTGACTGAGTGACACAGAGGAAGATGATGCAAAACCATTTAAATGAGGCAGTATTGTTCTATCAAAATATGGCATGACCTTCCCTTTTATAATCATAAATACCCATGCAACATAAACAGCGTTCTTGACCTTCAAAAGGGGGATTGAGCACGAGTCATGAAGTGCATATTGGAACTTGTACACTGATGCACAGAATGCCATTCTTTGAGGGTTTATTCGTTAATTTAATTGGCCTGTTTGTTTAGGAGGCCAGCCTTCTATTTGCATCTACTTGTTCATGTCCTTGCTTCAAATAAATGAATAAAATGTAAAGCAAACACAAAGGTATAGAATCAGTCCAGCAGTTAAAATTCTGTCTGTCTGTCTGTCTGTCTGCCTTTTTCCCTGCAAGGAACTTAAAACGGCGTATACAGGGCTCTTCCTCTTCTTTTAACCCCACAACAATAACACTGCAGGGTGGATTAGACTGGGAGCTGGTGACTGTCCCAAAGTCACTTCAGTAGGCTCCATGGCCCAAGAGGTGTCCTAGAAGTTAGATCACCAGAGTCCCACTGGAGAATCTCCAGAGCTCTCTCCAGGAAGAAAGTCCACAGCTGAGTAGCCACCATCTAAAAGCCTCTCTCCATGCCCTGATTTGTCTGGGACTGGAGGAGAGTTTTTAACACAAAATCTCAAAAACGTCCAGGTTGGTTTGGGAACAGGTGATCTTTGCATCCCACCTTTCCTGCTGCCTTTTAGGCTTTTAGCCCATATGATATTGCTCCAGTGAGCTTTGGGATTTGTGGAGTGGGAGGGGGCAGATCTTGTCCATTGCTGTTCCCTATTTTGTGCACTGTTGACATTTCCCATGCTTTGATGTATTGCTATAATCCTTATAGCATAGCTTTTCTCTTGTTTTTAATAAGTTGTACTGATTTTTCATTACCATTACCTGCCTTGTGGATTTTGAATGGAAAGTCAACACATAATTGTAATCATAAGTCACCATCTGTCTTCTTTACAAGGGACTTTTTTTTAGTCTAGTACTGATAAACTCTTAGGCATCTGTTATACAAAAGGTGCATGTTATACAAAAGCTTGTACAGAAAAAAAAGAGGAAGGAGAGATTAGAGGTCACTGTATCTTAATAAATCTAGTACAAATCCTTAAGCCTTAGAAATTAACATTCTATATTTCTCCAAAATTCATGTCCTGAAATGCAAGGGACAAAAATAAACACACAAATGGAAAATAGAGTCAAACTGTGATTTTTATTAACATCCAACTAATATCTGTGTCACAGATTACTGCAACCCTTAATGAGAACAATTTGGTGTATGCAATAAATACAGCATGGCTATCATAGATGGGAGGAGTAGAAAAACCCCTAGAGTACTAACAATTAATTAGAAGAAGGCACTGGGGTATATGGTGGAAGAAATGCTCTGAGTATCAGAGAATGGTTCATCATTCTGAGCTAAGAAGCCCCTACCAGATGCTCTCTGCCTGACCAAAGGCTTCTCCATTACCAGTATGGGAACGAGACAGGGGGCCTCTCTTTCCCCACCAGTGTGTGGACTTCATTCCCCACACAGGAAGGTTGCCCCAGAGTTTTTCAGTGGCTCTGAGGCCCAGTCCATTTGGCCACAGAAAAAGGCAGTTATGCTAAGCACTGACATGAATTTTCTGACAGTTTATGCTGCCTCAATTGCTCTATTAGTCTGAGGCATCTCTATTCCCTTTGAGATGTCAGAAGCTGGGAAAAGAGGAGGCAACCCCAAGGAAGAGGCTGAAATGGTCCTAAGGTCAAAGAGGGAAAGAAAAGCTTCAGGAAAGCTTTTGACTAGCCAATGGAATATAGCTCATTCTTAGGGCAAGCAAGAAGCTTTCCGACACTCCCCCTTAACACATTGAATCAGAAACAAAAGATATATTGCCTCTACTTGGCCAGCAGCAGCTTCTTGGCTAACCAAGGAAGTGTGAAATCATTTTTTCCCCCAGGGATGGTGGAGGAATTCATAGAGTCCATATTTTACAGCAAGCTTATTCACCACATCATTTTGTAGTGGTGAAAGTGTGTGTGTGTGTTTGGAGCACACAGCTTCTGTATTTAACCAGAGGAAAAGTAGGATGAAAATATTGCAAGCAAACACATAAATAAATATACTTGCAGATCAGAATGTGGTCCAGTCTGGAGTCCACACCCTGTTTTGTTGTACAATTTAGCCTAAAGGCTGTGACCTGGGGCAGTCATATACACGTGCCTGTTCCTCCACCCTACTGTGAATATTGATACACCAGTCCTCTTGGGAGCATTTCTACCCCCATTTCAACCTTTCAATGGCTTGGGACCTGGATACCTAAAGGAGCGCCTGTGGCCATATTTGCCCTCCAGCCCCTTGAGATCGGCGGCAGAGGCCCTTCTCTGGGAACCCTCCATGAAAGATGTTAGGAGGGTGAGTACCCAGAGGAGGGCTTTCTCTGCGGTGGCACCCCACTTGTGGAATGCGCTCCCCAGAGAGGTCCGCCTGGCGCCGTCGTTATTTTCTTTTTGGAGCCAGGCCAAGACCTTTTTATTTAAACAATATTTTAATAAGTGCTGATTTTATTTATTGGTTTTAAATTATCGCCAGGATGTTTCCAGATTTCATATGTATTTGTATAGATATCTATTTATATGTTGGAAGCCGTCCCGAGGCTTATGCAAATGGGACGGCATACAAAAATTCCAAATAAATAATAAACCCTTGTGGAAGCTGCTGCACTTTTCAGCAGCTCCAACCTTCTGGAAACTAATGTTTTTAAAAACAATTTAAATATGTGAAGAGCTGTCCTTGGATACATTCATGGAGTTCTTGTAGGCTCCTCTACTTAAGAAGTTCTCTGCTAACTTCAACAAACAAACAAACATGTACATGTGGTTAAAAGGTGTCAAAAGAGGCCTATTTGGCCCATAAGCAATTGGCAAGGTATGAATTAACCCTGATCCATCCCTGAAGGAATTCACATGAAGTTCCAGTTCCTCTTGACTCATCCTCATTAGGCCTCATCTGGAGTGCTGTATCCATTTCTGGGCCCCACCATTTAAGACAGATGCAGACAAACTGGCAAGGGTCCAGAGGAGGGCAACAAGATTGATCCAGGAACTGGGAACAAAGCCCTGAGACAAGAGATTGGAAGAACTGGGCAAGTTCAGTCTCAAAAAGAGGAGACTGAGGGGAGATAAGGTAACACACTGCAAGTACTGGGAAAGCTGTCACAAAGAGGAAGGCCAGAGTGAAGGACATAGGATAATGGACTCTAGTTATAGGAAACCAGATTCCAGTTAGATACCAGGAAAAATTTCCTGACTGTTAGAGAAATGCAGCTATGGAGCCAATTAGCTTAGAGTTGGACGCAAGGGCCCCGGACCTTGACACACTCAGCCCAATTTTTGCACAAGGGTGAGAGATTGAAAAAAGGTCTTTATTCTGGAGAATAAGTTTGATCACAGAAAAATGGTAAATGACCCCAGGAGCATGGTGGAGCCCCCTTTATGCCTTGCATGGCTAGGTGGCAAAGACCGTTGCTTACTGAATTGGCATTCCCGGTTCGCACATTTGAATCCATGAGATCTCTGCACACTCTTGCAGGGATGGTCTACCTTAGGACTGAGGTGGAGGCTTTTGGGCAGGAGATTGCTCAATTTCTGGCTGTTGGTGAGTCTCTGCTGTTGTGTGACTTCACTGTAGGTTCCCTGTTGTGTTTATGCCTGGAACAGGACTAGCTGGCATCTGTCTAATGCCAGTCAGCCAGGAATGTCCTCCACTAGGGGGGTTGTGGTCTCTCCCACCCTAGAGGCATTCAAGATGCAGCTCAACAGCCATCTGAGAGGGATGGTTTAACTTGGAGTCCTGCACTGAGGAGGGGGTTGGACCTGAAGGCCCACTGGCCGCTTCCAACTCTCCCATTCTATGATTCTTGACTGCATATATACTGGGGATTCAGAGCCTGTCCCAATAGCACAAGGTTCAGGACTTTACCCTTTGGGGCCTTCCCACAGTAACTCAGCATGAACATCTAAAGCTCCAAATTAGTTTTCAACTCCATCACATCCCAGCCTCCTGGGGTGAGGGGGGAGGAATGGTGAAATTAATTCATTATACTGGAGGAAGGAGTAGTGGAAAGGAAATGGAGAGTTATAAATGGTGATCACTTCTTGTAATCAGCCTGGAAGAACTTGAAGTCACCAGGGACTATGATAAACATTGTTCTGTCATGATTTACTGCCATGTTAGTCCCCAAGGAAGCTCAGTGCTGGCTCAAAATCTGCATGGTTTCTATTCCATTGGCTTTGTGATTGGTTCATATTAATCTGAGAACTACACAAAGAAGCAAAATACAGCCATTTCTTCTCTTGCCTTTTTTTCTGGCTGATAGATTTGGAGAATCTATTTAGATCTTTACACATCCCGTTATGAAGTTGTTTCCCTTTCTAGCTTGTTTTTCTCTATTCATTTCATTTACTCTGATTTTTGGAATGAGTCAACAGATTATTGTCTGAAATTTCACTCTAGATATGGTATGACTGAGAGAGAAGTTTAAAAAGAAAAAAAAAGTTGGAAAACATAATCCTACCAGCCCATTTTCTCAATGGTGAACAATTGTGAGGCTCCAATCTAATGCTGGCAACAAGAAAAAATATAGATTCATGCAGTTCTATGAATTCCAAAGGAAATGGAAGGTGCTTCCTCTTATATCCCCACCACAACTATACTATGATCTGGTCAAAGGTGAGGAAGACCAAGAAGGTATGATGTGGAATAAGCTCCAAACCTAGAATGCACATCAAATTCTCCTTACTGTGCCTGTACTGCCATTAATTAGGAATGGGTGAATCATTCTGTTTAGTTTTCTGTAGCACACACATGCTCCCAACCACAAATTTTTCTGATTTCTGCATCTGTTGTGAACAGTGTTTGGTGGGTGCAGTTTAAAGTCCACATAAATCCCCACACCAGTTTACATGTTTGATATTCATTCAGGTAAGGCTTTGTTATTATTTCCTTTGTTGCATATTCCCTAATGTATGCATTTTCTCTTTCATGGATATGCTCTTATTTTTGTGCATTCCTTGATAGGAAAACTGTATCCTTACAACTACAGAAGTATGGAAACTGAGAGATAATTGTATCCTGTTTGGTGCATTAGTTTGACAGAAATTAGGCTAGTGGTACATATTAACATGTGGATCAAAAAAACTTATCCTCCTTTATGAGTTTTGACCTTAACAAACACCCCAACTGTTTCCCAATGTTGATGCATGCCTCTTCTAGATCACAGGTATTTAGGGACAAAATAAAATATACAAACAGCCTTGTGCAGAAAGCTGCAATAAAGTCCGATGTTCCCATTGTAGGGAATGGGCCCACTCCTCCCATTAAAAAGCACTCAAATGCTGTGAATGTGGATTCCAAGTCAGATGACCAATGGCCAAAGTTCACCACTGGAATGCCAGATAAGGCAGTCTACAGAGGTCAAGTGCAGATCTTGTGCAGTACCTTGGTCCATCCCAAATGTCTGAACAGGGTAAATGCTGAATGAAAACAAATGGAAATGAACTTCCCATGATATTCTTGCATGGGGGTGGGGCTTGTAGCCCAAGAGAAGAGCACAAGCTTTGCACGCAGAGAGGCCTGGATTCTGCCTCTGCCTTCCTCGATGAAAAGGACTAAGCAGGTGATGGGAAAGAGCTCTGCCTGAAATTTCAGAGAGTCCCCGTCGATCAGAGCCAGGGGCAACAGGGTAGCTAAATAAAATATTGTGCCAGGCTCTGAGGCACCTTCTGCCCATTCAGTTGACACGGCTGTTTTCTGTGTGTGGGTGTGTGTCAAAGCACAGTTCCACCATCCTGAGAATTGTCAGCAACAAAAGTACTGGCCTGTGACCATGACCTCCAATAAGCTTTAAAAAATACCTTTTGATATTCCTGCAGTAGCATCCCCTGTCTACATCTTTGCTTTCAGGACTGTTGAACTTTGCTCTATGTGTGAACTTACTCTTGGGAAAAAACAATGTGCTGGGGGTGGCTAGCTCTCTTTCTCTTTTCTTTCTTTTTCCTTTTTTCCCCTTTTGTCACAAAATTATTCAAGGTCACCCGGTGTCCCTCCAGTTACTTGTTCTAGTTTCTTTGTTGTTCTGAAAAATGAAAGAGATTTCTTTTCGCTCTTGCTGTGGGGAAAAAAGATAGGAACCCAAACAGAACAATTATCTACAATGGAGTGGATGTCATCAGCAATGCCAGGTTGTGCTCCTTTCCGTTGGAGATTTATGGCTAGTAATCAAAAATATCATACCAGTTTTTGAAGGGAGGGGGAGTGAGAGGGAGGGGAGAGGGAGAGATCCCCCTTGCACATAATGGGACCATTCTTGACTGTGAGGACACACACATGAAAGAGAAAAATGCCTCCCACTGCAGTCAGTTTATGCCTTTCTTCCATGCCTCTCACTAATCTGTCATCCACTTTAGGTATTCTCCCATAGAAAGAGTGGCTTCTGGGTTGGATTCTCTCAACTCACATCCTCACCCCAGCTCTGTGCACTTGCTCCCTGCTTCTCCTGTCCACACATCAATGTGTCTTCACCCACATCACCACCCACTTGCCCACACCTGGCTGCCTTAAAGAAGATGTCCCTCAGCTTGACATCTGGGAGGACCACTGCTTGCAGCAATACTTTCCTCCCTAGAAACAATCATTTCACACTGGCACCACTCTGCTTTTCCAGTTGCACACAGCTGCGTTCCCCTTGCTTTTGCCAAGTATGCCCCACTTTCTGCTGACCAAAGAAAAGCCACATGGCCGCACTTCACTCAACCCCCATCTCTGCCAACTCCGACAATATGTCCGCCCTACCATCCTGCTCCCTCTTTCACTCCCCCTGTTATCATACCTCAGCTAAGATGCTGGTGTAAAGGAGTGTCTAATTCTGCTTCTGCACTGGCATCCTCGGGGACAGGTGCCAAAATCGCTCTGGTTTTCCATCACTGTTCCCTCATTGCTTTCTTGGTGAAACTACCCAACAACCTCCATGGCGTGCTCCATTTTCTCTCTGCTCCATTTCCCTCACCCTCGGCTGTGATTAATCCTGCAAACTGACCCTCTGTTGCAGGTCTCCCTTCCCTCTTCCCTCCAGTTCCTTGTTTCAGCCCAATGGGAAAACATGCTTCTTCTTCCCTCTCTAGGACAGCTTGTCTCTTCCTGACCCTCACATGGCAGCCTTCAGCTCATTTCTCACCCCCACATTAAAGGATCCAATATGCACTCTCCCAATTGACATGCTGTTCAGCCCACATTCCAAAATGGGGAAATATTCTCATCGCCAAACTTGTTCCATGTAAAGAGCAATGCCTTATTTAGATCCTTTGAAGTACAACAAAGACTACTATTTAGAAAGATTTCCTACTGCAAAACATAGATTCATTCATCTCAGACCTACTTATATCAGGATCTCATCTTGACATCTGGATCATCAGAGATTTTTAAAAAATGGTTCGCCCATTTCCAAAAACACAGGTCCAAGGCTGCCTCTGAGAAAGACATGCATTAGTTCAAACTGGACTGGGGGGAACATTGGGGGAAGATCGAGAATTTTTGGTGAAGGAAAGATTCAATTCATTTGGCTAGAGATTTCCACTGTTAGTCAATCCATTTATTTTCCTTCACAACCTGGATTTTAATAAAAATCTATAAGGAGATGAAACTGAAAGACTCAACATTTCAGTGGGGAGTGTGTTCCATATTAAGGTCTTTCAATAAACAAATAAGCTGCCTATTTATTTTTTAAAAAATAAATGAATTAATTAATGGTGTACGGTCGGTACATTCTGGGAACAGTGTATGAAGTGAAAATTCCTGCACTGTCATAGGGGAAATAAATTCTGTGTAAAAGAGACTCTTGTAAACCAGTTAGACTTTATGTAAGAAGACAGTGACAGTCTACTTTCCTCTTGTGCTAAAAGGTTAGTGAAGCTTGTCATGAAGCATCTGGTTCATTCTGATAAAACCAAGGAAACTGATCTCAGGTTCTGACAACCTCCTTTAAAGATGTAGCCAGTTAGAATGACAGCTGGCAACTTTGAACATGCAGATTTGCCTTCAGGGCAATAAAGACCATATTGACATTGCAGAAGAGGTGGGAGAAGAAAAGAAGATGAAAAGGAAGAGGATGAAGAAGAGTTAGAAGTAGAAACAGAAGAAGTAGAACAAATGGATTTCAGAAATTGCCCTGGATTGCCCTATGCGTTTGATAATGAAAATCTGTATGCATTGGAGAGAGGAGATCCCTGTGACTAGCTTTGAAAAGTGGAGAACAGAACTGAGAAAAATAATCAAAGCAAGAAAGCCTCATATTTCTATTTATTAAATATTTTTATTGTGGGCTGGGTCAAAGAATCAAAATCTTTTCACATGGAATAGAGGATAACTAGAACAGGAAATCCAATATAATCGCCATCTCGGACAGAATTTGACCATAGATCATGACTGAGAATTCTGTCCATTTCCATTTCCAACTACAAAAGGTGTTTAACAAAATGTATTCATTTAAAAATGCAGATAAAAATGTATACACTTTAATTGATGGGAGGCTAATACCTACATTTCAAAGGCATGCAGAATTTGTTTATATATTAAAATGATGGCATAGATTTTCATATGAACATGAATGCCCCACACCAAGTCTGCAGTCTCAAGGTTCAAGAGGGAATTTGGAGAATTGTGGCCAGTTTCCATTTTGCTGGATTACACATTTCTACCTTTACATTTGCAATCCTGCAGGACCTATGACCCCTGGAATAAACTTTACGTATTAAACATGCAGAATAGATGAAACCATATTCTCCCACGTAACCCCTCACCCAGTGCAACATTAAAGCACATGTACCAACCCTTCAATCAGAGGTCCCTCAGCATATGAAGTAAGCATCTCACCATCAGATCATGGACGCCCATCACAGAGGAGGCAAGCTTGAAGTTCGGGATTATGCCATTTAGGCCCCCTCTGTACAGTCATCTTCCTGGGATTAAGAAAGCCCCTCCAGATGTACTGGAACATGCTTCCAAGTAAATGTTCATAGGGTGGTGCTTCTGGTAATTTACCTAGAAGTGCTTAGATGGTTTGATCTAATAACTGAAAGAGACCCCACTAAAATATTCTGATTCATCAGGCAGAAACACTTTAAGTAATGTACAAGTATAAAAATTAAGGAAGGTTAATGGATATGGATCCAACTGAAATGGATAGGGCTTGACTCCCTTTCCTTAGTTCAAATTATTATTATTATTATTATTATTATTATTATTATTATTAATAGAACAATCAAACAACCAAACAAAACAGCTAGTTTTAGCATTCTCCAGGGAAGAGCCAGTAAAGTAAGAATTTGGAAGTAGGGAGGGATTCCTGCATCACTATAAAAAAGGAAGAAGAAACTAGAAAAACAGGAGTAACAGAAGAGAGTCTCACCATTGCCAAATGTGAAACACTCTGTTTTCCCCAGTGCCTAAAGATGGATAAAACAGAGGCATATTCCACGCAAATAGCAAAATGGAAATATGATAATATATGGTTTATTTCCACTTTACTGAACAAAATCCTCGATTCCCCAGCGCAGTGATCCTTCCTTTCTCCCCATGGCCAGCATCCCCAAACTAATCATCACAGCTTTGACCTGTAAACAAGGCACTGACTCATTTGGAATCTGGTTTCCCCAACAAACATTTCTTCCTTCCTAGCCATTTCTCATTAACGCATCTCCATCTCTAGACTAATTAAGTAAACACAGATGTAAGTGAGAATATTAATTTGCTACAAAGTCACTTTTTCTCCCTCCTTGCTACCCTTTTAGCACAATTGCTGCATCAACAAGGCAACCTTAGGAAGGATAGTGGCCTGTTGTAATGATATACAATGGGCTGAACTATGGCATGCATTTCCACAGCTGACCTTAGATCACCTGCAACTCATTTAAAGAAAGTTGTTAAAGCAACTGGTGTATGCTTTGAAAGGACAACTCTGTGCACTAAACCAAAGGAGGGAGGCAGAGGGTGGCAAGGAATCCAACAGAAGGTAGCTAAAGCAGTAGTTGCTGGACATTGTGTGCCTGGGGGGTGGACAATGTACCCCGACCATGCACAGATCCCCTGCCATGCCCTCTGGCATCCATGGGAAGCCTACACATATAGGCAGGGGTGCAGCTGGGGTCAAAGTCTGAGACAGCTAATGGGCCCCCTGAATGATCGGTCACAGAGTGGCATGTGACCAGGGCCATTCTACTCCTGTTGCTCTGAACTGTAAATCTGTACATGCTCAAACAACTTAGAGCGACAGCAACAGGGAAACAGCTGGTATACTGAGTGTAGAAGAAGTTGTAGAACATAGATAGGGTGTGGAAGGACATGAGAATTTCATCGTGAAAACCATTCAGAGATGTCCCTTTCACAACCCTGAATGTGAGAAGTACATGCTTCCTTCAAAACTGTTCACACATTTAACTTACAAAAGAGCCAGGGATTCTGTTGCTTATGCCAGGGCCTTCCCTAGAGATAGGTGTCTTCCAGGTGACTCACAATACCAGTAGGAACTCTGCTCCACTGGCACTTTCGAGCCTATAGAAATATGTGAAATAGTCCTCTTAACTTGATGCTCTGAAAATGGGGTGCTGCATTTAAGAGGAAGCATATGTCAGCTTTTATCTTTCCATTTGCTGATCCAGCATAAATGTCTGTGAGCAACTTAAATGAAACTACCATACAACCAGAGAACTTAATACTGATTGGAGCCCTTCTGATTGTCTACCTGTGGCATGTTGTGGACTGAGTGAATCTGGAGAGCTTAAGTTTTACGAATTTCATCAACACAGTTCAAAGAGCTGATTAGCTGAGAGTCTGTTGTGCTTCTCTTACTATTGTGCCCAATGCCCCTGACCTATCATTGGAACTTCCTTTCTGTTTATTTCTTTAGTAGGATGTATTGCATTTCTATTCCACCTGCAAGGTGCACCAACTAGCTTGCACAACTATCCTTTTAGCCTCACAGTGGCCTGACAAGACTTGGCTAAAAGTCAATGACTGGCCCAAAGACACCCAATGAGCTTCATGGCCAAGTAGAACCTAGGTCATGCTAACCACTTGAGGTCAGGATATCTGAAGGAATGCCCGTCTCCATATATCCCTACCAGACCCTTAAGATCTTCCATGGATGCCCTTCCATTGAGCCCCCTCCCATGAAGCAAAGGGGGAAACAACCATGTTATCACGCCTCGGGTTTGGATGCCCTTCCTAAGAATGCATGGCGGGCACCCCCATTCTTCAGCTTCCGTCACCAGGTAGAGACATTTTATTTCATTTCTGTTTTAGTATGATTATGATTTTATTTGTTTCTCTTACTGCATGCTTTTATTTTGTCACGTGCATTGTCTCCTGTTCCCATGTTAATTATTGTTTTTAAGATGTTGGGTATTATTTTTTAAAAATGCTGATTTTATTTTGTACACCATTGTCTTTGTGAGCCATCCAGAGAGCTTTCAGGCTACGGAATGGCATACAAGTGTAACAAACAAACAAACAAACAAACAAACAAAGCCACTGCAGACCTCCAGCTCTCCTTTTTGTTATCTCTTTTTAGCCAACAGAGAAACAAATTAGCCTTAACTGATAATAAGTCCCATTGTATTTCAGTTGCACAAAATGACAATTAAATCATGAGCTCATGAGTGATCTCTGGAGAGGTCTTGATGTCTTTGTTTTGCTGAGGTTTGTTTTTTAATCTCAGGATACACCATTTGATTCTAATGGCACCAATAATTAGCAGCAAAGAAAGTGCCAGAGGGGGGAACACCCTTCTGGGAATTACTTGTTGCAAATGCTTTGTGATTGTGGTGGAATTAAAATGCATGGCTCTGCATATTATCTTGATTGGAAATGTACATCTTAGATGACAGAACAGCAAGCTTTAAAATGATGTAGCAATACCTGAGAAAAAAAGGGACATTGCCCAACTAAAGTCAGTATGAATGTTATTTGATTTGCCATTTCATCTGCAATTCTATTTACCAAGACACAACTAGCATAGAATTTATGGTGTTTCAGGGTGGGAGATGTGGCAGATCCCTCCTCAAGTGCATTTTAAGTCAGATGAGTTTCTGAGCTTGTCTCAACATGCATTTCCAGGCATGTTTAACCAACATGACTGACTGAAGAAAATTGGTAGCTGTGGGAATTTTAGTGGATCCAGCAGATCCATGTTCTCACTCCATACAATCCACTGTCTTCTCTCCATGTTCTCACCCCATTCCCTCCCTTCCTGGTTGATGGGATGTCAGCAACAGGAGAACAAGCAGCTACAGAACTTCCCAGAAGTCCCAGGAAAGAAATCTCTCTATCGCTCTCCACTTCTGAGCTCTGGGAGTCATAAATGACAAAAATGAAGCTGCCATATTTGGGCACATCATAAGAAGGCAAGATTCACCAGAGAAGACAATCGTGCTAGGGGAGTCAAAGGCAGGAGAAGAAGGGAAAGAGCAACTATGAGATGGAAAGGAAGCCACAGCCTTGAGTTTGCAAGAGCTGAGCAGGCCCATCAAGGCCAGGACATTTTGGAAGATATTTATTCATAAGGTAACCATAAATCTGAGACAACTTCATGGCATGTCGCAACAGCAGCAGCATTTCTGTGGTCTGGGCTCCAGCCTTGTCTAGAATGATTCACCCATCCTCAGACATTGTCTAAGGGTCATAGGATTTCACTGATAATTAATTTAACCTATGCATGCATCCATATTGTGAAATCCATGCTTTTTTGAATGATGTTTCAGAAAGCATAAACCCAGAAGAGGCATTCCTTCTTCACAGGGCGAATGCTCCTTTATAGCTGTGTGCAGCTATTTTGTTACAGTTGTTCGTGTCTATTGTTATGGGGATGAATGTGGTCCTGAACTATGGAAATAGGCTGTCCGTGAAAATTAACAATAAGAATAACATACAAATCCACAGTTCACACTCCATCAGGAGATTTTCCCATGCAATTCCCGTGTTCAGTAATTTCATCCAGGGTGGTTTGACTGGGTAGAAAGACTTCCCAGGGGCTTGCCTGCAGAGTTTTTAAACTGCTGGGTAACACTGCATACCATTGGGCATTCTTGGGTTGGCTTCTGCAGTTCAAGGCCTTCATCTCAACAGTTAATGTAAAATGTATTTGGCCTTAACTCTGCTGTTTTATCTACTACTCCTTCAATTAGTGGATTCCTTTTGCTGTATAAGAAGAGATCATTTCTGCAGCATGTGGCAAACGAAAGCATTGAAAGAAATAGCAAGCCCATCACTGAGAATGACTGGATTATGCAAAATTCTATGCAGAGAAAACAGCATTTATTTGAGTTTAATCAAGTAGAACTGATTTGAAGCAGTACAGAAAGATAATATTTAAACTAAAAGGTTTATTTATTGAAATTCCAAACATGAATGCAGTGAGATGCAGGTAATTATGTACACTGGGAAGATGTGGAACCACAAGTGCTGAAAAATGGACACCTCATCTTATAAATTCTAGTGAAAATCCTAAAATACCAGCACTGTTGAGAACTGGGAAACACCCACTCACTATCTCCATCCTATTTTTGGACTGCAGCTCTTAGACAGGCAGATGTGAAAGAATAGTTCACGGAATTATACTCATTTCTTTTAATGTTCTGTGTCCCTATCTTTCTTCAACAAATCTTCTTTGATTTTTAAAAGGTTCTTGCCAGCTTTCTTTGCAGAACAGAAGCCCAAATTGTGCATGCATATACCTATTTTATGTATGAAAAAATACACAAAGGGTGACCCATTTCAAAAATAGAATCCTTGTATGGGTTCAACTCACATTGCTTTGAGTTGACTCACAGCAGATCAATTCAATAAATGCAGTTGCCTTGATAGAGCAATGAAAAGGTTGATGCATGTTACCTGCTGAAGACCTTTACCCGTTGCAGTTGTCTGAAAAGCAAGGTACAACTATCTGGCAGAGTGGATGAATGGCATATGTTAAGTCTGTTGCTCATGCCTAGAAGGATTTGCAGACCATAAATCCTTTTGAGAACTAAGCTGCCTTATAATTAGTTCCATTATCTTAATCTTTATCCCTTAAAACACTGGAGCGGTTCCATTTTTGTTTCATCTCCCCAGTGAGTTTCCTTTCTCTGGTTCCTTTTTGTGTGCCTTAATATGGTATTTATTACTTAGCTATCACTTCTGATAGGTTGGAGTCTAGCAGCACTTATTTAGAGAAAAGGATAAGCTGATTTACTATTCCAGTACTTGGTGTGTAAGTGATGTGGAGGCCCTTATTTTAAATCTCGTGTGTTATATTCCAATGTGCTTTCAGCAGGGATGTGAAAGTGGGAACCCTTAAAAGCAAAATTCTCTGTTGCAAAAAATGGAAGTTCAACCTGTTGGACTGAGTTTTGAAAAGGTGCACACCTATGAATCTACCACTTCTTCTATTACATGTTCTTTAAGTTTCCTGTACCAGCAGTTCTCCTCCCATTCAAAACAAGCCAACCCATCCTCAGGGGGTACATCAGGAGCAAAGCTAGCTTCAGACCATAGAATGATGCTTCAAATTAGCAACTGTTGGAGCCAAGGGGTTTCAAGTTTTCTCTGTTCATGACTGATGCTTCATCTAGGAATACCAATCTGTGCTGGGTAGTAAGGCACCTATTAACTTCCTCCACTATGACTCAAACAGGTCTCCCCAAAAAGGAGAAAGGCCCTCTGAAAACAGGAGGCTCTGGAAAGGTTTTTTGCAATGGGTAGCAACTACTTTGATGATAACATCCTTGCAGACGATCCGAATAAATGCGTTTAGTGTTGAAACTAAGCATATTTAGTTTGCCTTGGGAATCCTGGGAGTTGTAGCCCTTTTATGCCTAGCTTGGCTTGGGATTCTGCCTTTACCTGTTCCTCACTTGTGCTTATCCTGGAAGCAACAACCTGTCCCTTGGAAGCTCCTGTCTTTGCTTTCACATGCTTCCAAAGTTACTGTGTTCCCACAGAGGTACAAGGAAACACTTCAAAATAGTTGTGTGTGGGGAGCCGGGCATGAAGGTAGTAGAAGCAACTATCAATAGCCAGACGCACCTTATCAGCAATTTACTTTATCAATAAAAATATGTTATGAATAGTCACAAGAGTGGAAGACCAGTGGCCCTCTTGATATCATTCCTCTGTATATCTATATCTATATGCATATCCCTGATCATTGGCCATCTTGCATGGAATGATGGGAAGTAGTGTCCAGCAACATCTGGAAAGTCATATACTGCCCACCCCTCTAAGCATTGGATAACAATAATGATTCTAAAATTCAAAAGAAAGTGGGAGTGCATTTATGTAGAGATGGTGATGGATTTTGTTCATTTCATATTTTGATGAGAACAAATGGCAGGCATCCCAAATTCATATGTGATTTGAAATGCAATTATTATTTGATATTCACAGTTCTCAATTTGCTTTCCCACTGCAGTTCTCTGAACCAGAAAAATGCATACCAAATGTGAATATTAGCAGAAAGTTCATATGGAAATGCATACATTACTGGAAAGCAGCACGGTAGCACGGATGCAAAGCCCCTTGATGAAACATGGTATTCAGAAGTGTGAAGATCAAAGAAAAGTGTGCATTAAAATTAAAACACATTTTCAATGCAGAATATTTTTCCTAAAAATATAGAAGGGCAGAATTCATTCCAGATGCCCATACTCTGCTGAATGCGGACAATTATGAGCATTCTATGCAGAGGATGAGCTTGCTTCTGCTTTCCTCATGCCTTGCAAAGTTGGTCTATTTGCCTGCCTAAGCATGGTTCTCCCAAGAGGGAAGGGAAAAAACTTGCCAGCACACCTCACATCCTCGTGGAACATGCCTCCTCTGCTCTGCTCCCCACAGAATGTCCACCACACTCCTTCCCAAGGGTGCATTTGAAATTCCAGAGAAGCAGCCGTCACGGTCCTTTCTGTGCTGGAAGGGAGGCGGGGTGGAAGCTCTCCTAGTCCACTGCCCTGGATCCAGAACATGTTTCTAGGGACTGAAAAAATCCTGTGGCCATCCAGACAATTCTAGGGACCCTAAAATTGTGCTGCACATCAGTCTTATATGGAAAGAGAGAGAAACACACACGCCTCCCAGTTTTCATTTCTCTCAGATTCTCATGATTCCAATTTTAAATTTATTCCACCCCAGACTTTAAGAATTTTATTTTAAAATGTGCATGCAAATATGCATGAATTTTTGCTCAATGTGTGCCATTGTGTGGGTGATTTTCCTAAAATTATGCATTTTGTGATGATATAGCCACGAATATACACTTTTGTGTGCACTTTCAGCTGCAGTTCACATGGCCATGTGCATTTTTTGCTCTGAGAACTCCATTGCAAAGAATAAAGTACAAATGTTGAAGGCTAACAAGGTTTCAGTTCATGTATTTGATTCAAGCATGTGGATTTTTGAGTGCATTTCCACAAAAATATGAACAAATTTCTTTGCTAGCCCCAGAATGTGCCTGATCCAATGTAAGATCACAAGCAATAAAATTGGTGTGGGGAAAGCAAATTTACAGTTTTATCCACTGCTGATGTAGTGTGTGTTTGTATATAAGAGCTGTGACTTCTCTTTAGGTCTTGTTCTCAGTAAATCCTTGAATTCAGAGTGTTTTGTTTTGTTTGTTTTTATTCCAATTGGATGTCTTTTGCAGTTGGTGGATCTTGACAGTGGTAAATTTTGGCATTCTTGCACTAAAATATAACTGGATCCTATAAGCCTTAAATCTGCCCCCTGTTTGGTCAAGGTGATTTATCTTATAAATTGTCACCATGCCAATGGGGGAAGGAAGGAAGGAAGGAAGCCACCCCTCCCCCCACCTGTTCCTTTTTGCCATTTCTTCACAAGAGAATTGATGCTCCATTGACAGAAAGACACCAGAATGCCAGCTGCCAGGAGGGATAAAATTGGAAACCGTCCTGGTAAAGAGGAGTATCTGTCAGTTAAAATCTTTCATTTGCAAAGGGTTGGGGATGAAGAAGAAAGGGAAACACAAAACAAGCAGTTTGGAGCTGCTCAAGAAGCCCTGGGGTGTTTGTTTTAGGCGTGTGGAAAAGCAAAGGCATTGCAGCATGACATCCACAGCACCACTTTTAAAAACAGTGTAATCATGATTCTGTAAAAATGCAAATGTACTTAACACAAAAACAAAAGGCAACATCTAGGATTTTAAAAATCTAGGTCAAAAAAAGGTACAGTCCGGAAGCAAGAGTACAACTCTATGACCTCTCTGTGTTGTCTGGGCTGGGTGGCAGATGATGGCATCCATGTGGAGAATTATGGGGGAAAAGAGCAGGCAGCCACCTTAGGAGTCGGCATGACAATAGCTTTAAGCATCTCAGGCTTAAAGTTACCTTGGACATGCAAGAGAAACTATTTTAGCTTTTGGACACTGGGAAACTTCACTAAGCCACCTGTTGGACATCTATAAGCATTTCCTCATTCTTCTGGTGGAGCCTGAGCAATGTACCCCATTTAAACTATGAAAGAAGACAAGAGGGGTCATTGAATCGCTCCATCTTCGAAACAATTGGTGAGCCAACCTTCTACACCACACCTGCAGGCAGCAGGTAAGCTGAGGAGGCACAGGGAGGCTGCTTAGCTGTCATGAGCTGAATTCCCCCTCCGAGCAGGAACAGTGCTTCTTTATTGTATATGTACATCTCTGAGCATATGCAAAGCAAAATGTTGAACCCTCTCTGGCCCTCTTCTGCACCTGTCCCTGTGGGGAGCAGTGCTGTGGAACCAAGCACACCTTCACTCCTTCCTCTGAGATCCCACCTGGGCCAGGCTATGACTGTGACAATGGGTCCACCTCCTCAGGGAGGTGGAGTTACCCATCAGATGGACTCCCCATCTCTAAATCTCTCCCCTCTCCCTCATTCTCACAGGTGGGTTGACCAGGCCCCATGGCCCCTGGAACTGGAATGCAGCTGGGCCTTGGAATGCAGCTGAAACTCGGTTCGTTCATTCCAACAATCATCATGTTATCAGAGCCTGAGCTGTCAACCCTGCCAGGATGGGTCAAGTGCCCTACACACACCTCATCCTCAGAATATAAGCTGTTGGTCCAGCCAAAATGGTCAGCCTCTCATGCACGCCCTGAGGTTTGTCAGAAGGTGCACACACAACATTAGCCCATAGCATTCTCCTCTAAAACCTCTGGCTAGGTTTTGTCCCCTAAATCTAGGGTGTGTTGTGGTTAATTGTGCCACTCACTAGTGTCTGGGTTTCTCCCGCATGAGTCTAAGGCTGTATTAGTGGTAACTCTCACCCATGCAAGATTATGGCCGTCGGCTCCTATTTCCTGCAAACGGGTGCACAGACACCCTCATCAATGCTTCCACATCAATGTGGAGAAGTGCAAGGTCTTGCACTTGGGGCATAGGAATGGGTGTCTTAAGTACAGGTTAGGTGACAAGTGGCTGGAGAGCAGCACCTGTGAAAGGGACCTCGGGGTACTGGTTGACTGCAGGCTAAACATGAGTCAGCAGTGTGATGCGGTGGTCGAGAGGGCGAATGCCACCCCTTGGTTGCTTAGCCAGAAGTGTGGCTTCTAGATCAAGAGAGGGATTACTACCACTCTACATGACTCTGGTGCGCCCACAACTGGAGTATTGTGTTCAGTTTTGGACCCCTCATTACAGAAAGGATATAGCCAGGTTGGAGTCAGTACAGCCTAGGGCCACAAGGTTGGTGGCCGGTTTGCAGGGGATGCCGCATGAGACGAGACTGAGGGAACTGGGTCTCTTCAGCCTGGAGAAGAGGAGACTCGGAGGGGATATGTTGGCAACATACAGGTATGTGAGGGGATGTCACATGGAGATGGGTAGAGACCTGTTCTCCCCTGCAGAGGAAGATAGGACACGCACCAACGGAGCAAAGCTCAGGGAGCCAAGGTTCCATTTGGATGCCAGGAAGCACTTCCTGACAGTCAGGACCCCGAGGGTGTGGAATGGGCTTCCACAGGAGGTCATTGAGGCCTTATCGGTGAGGGTGTTCAAGGATAGGCTGGACGTCCACATGGTGGGCATGTTGTGAGCGGAGCAGTCTGGTGCTGGAGGTCAGACTAGATGGCCCGGGAGGACCCTTCTGACTCGCTCTGTTTCTATGTTTCCATTATTAGAACTGGCTTTATTTGCATGCAATTATTTTGCCAGAATCTTTCCAATACCTTTACAAAAACATCTCCTTCCACCAGATATGCAATGATTATTTGGTTGCTTGGAAGCATTTTCATCCTGAGAAATCCATAGGAATGTATCCATCTATTTCTCTTTGGCCCTGTTTCATGCACTACTGATCATAATTCCCTATCATGCTGTTAATTCCCTATCATAGTGTTCCCTCCACTCGAATCCTCTTTCTTTTCCTGCAAGGTCTTTCTCTCCTGAAGGCCCTGCTATTTCTTGATTAATCACTTGATAAAGAGAAATGTCCCTGCAAGAGTTCATGTGCTGAAAGGGCAGGTGTGCATCACATCATCAGAGAAAAAATAGTGTACCGTAAAATAAAGGTAAATGTTTCCCCATGACATTAAAGTCCAGTCATGTCTGACTCTCAGGGGCGATGCTCATCTCTGTTTCCTAGCCGGGGGAGCCAGTGTTTGTCCGCAGACACTCTCTGTGGTCATGTGGCCGGCATGACTAAACACCAAGGTGCACGGAATGCTGTTACCTGCCCACCGAAGTGGTACCTTTTCATCTACTTGCATTTGCATGCTTTCGAACTGCAAGGTTGGCAGGAGCTGGGATGGAGCAACGGGAACTCACCCAGTTGTGCAGATTTGAACCAGCGACCTTTCGATCAACCAGCCCAGCAGCACAGCAGTTTAAATCACTGCGCCACCTGCATCCCCTAAATAGCATCTGGCAAAAACACCACCAGACTTGCACCCAGGGCATGTGTCTGCACACATGCATGTGAAAATGCATATGAAAAGGGGCATAAATTGCTGGGGTGCAGGTCATTTCTTTTGTATGAGTGTGTTTGTCCAATGCATTTGTTTTGATGTTGTGCTTTAGATAAGATTTGGTTCTTAATCTGTATTTCATGGATAACCATTGTGAGCACCAAGTTTTGGTGTAAAGAAGAACCGTGTGTGTGCGTGTGTGCGCAAGAGAGAGATATTTATTTATTACATTCCTTATCCATCCAATAATGAATGCTTTCAGGGAAGATTTGTTGTTGTCAGAACAAGTCATCTACAACTCATGGTGCCTGTGTGAAGGAATGTCTTCAAAATGTTCTATTCTTGTCCACCCTGATCAGGTCTTGTAAGCTTGGGAAGATTATGGACAATGGAATACTAGAATGCCATAGAAGTCATTGAAAACAGAAAGCACATCTAAAAGAATAAAATACAATATAAGACAAAACCAGAAATAGCACAGGATTTGATAAAAACCTAGAACTCTGAAATAGCTCAGTAAGAGGCAAGGTCATCACCTGGATGTAAAACAATAACCACATAAGCACCAGGTGAACCTCTTTGGGAATTCATAAGTAGGAGCCACATAACTGAGGTGTCCACCTTTTCAGAGCCACTATTCTATTTCTTTCTTCATTTCATTTCATTTTTATACCACCCAATTCCCACCCATTTTTTCCCTCAGGAGCCTTCAAAACACATTAGTCTTCAAGTGGAGTAGTACAAAACCCACTCCTTCTGAAGTGCAGTTTAAAACTTCTGTGCACACTAACGTTCACACGTTCGGTATGTTCAAATAGAATTCCTGATTGCATGTCAAAAAACATATTTTTAAGAGAAAATATGTTTAGAAATTAACATTTTCTCTCCCTATATGCTTAGAAATACCCATTTTGAGATTATAAATACCTAAAATACTAATGCAAGTTTTCTTGTCATTTTCTTGTTTATGTGTTTATTTTAAAGACTGCTCAGATAGGTTGGAGGGAGACTTATGTGTGATCACTGACTGGAGTAGGAATTAGAAACCATTGTGTTCCCCATAGCACGAAGGAGAACAATGAGGCTTTTGCGAATGGGGTGGCAGATAAGTATTCCAAATAAATAAATAAATATTGTTTTGGGAAAGTGTTGTTGGGTTTTATATAGGCAACTTGCTACATTTCTTGTCAAATAACTAACTATACATTACATGAGATCATGTCTGACAATGCCATGGAAACAGGGACTAGGCAAAATTTTTAAACTGGGAACAGGAAAGAAAATAAATGAAAACTGCCAGACACAGCATATATTTATAGCTACAGACCAACAGACAGACAGACAGACAGATCCCCCAAAAGATATTTCTTCGGTTGGTTGGTTGTTGCATTTATACCAGGCATGTGGTTTGATGGTAAGCAATGATACTCATGAGAGAAGACACATTTTTAAGTGCAATTCTTTTGGAATGCCCATAATCAGTGCTTTTTTTGTTTAAAAAAAATAGGTGCCAGAACTCACATCTTGTTAATCTTTTATTTTTTAAAAAATATATTCAATTCACCAACTTTTTTTGAAATAAAGAACTTAGTTACCTTTTGCACGTAGCCAGTCACGCTACACACACATAAACATAATGGTCCCTGCCGGCATTAAGCACTCAGTGCGTGACCACATGACCGATCCCAAGCCAAGCAGCGCCCTCACAATCAGCACGGACACACAAGCAGCCTACAGGCACTATTTTAATGATTTTTGCTGCCGACCTGCTATGCCTGACAGAGCAATTCAAAATCACTTGGAAAAATCTGTTGGAAAAATCCGTCAAAAAACGGTGCCAGAATGCCGTTCCTGTGTGCTCTATAACAAAAAAAGTCCTGCCCATAATTCTCTGAAATTTGGGGATTATGAGCATCCAATGGGGGCAGGAGAGTAAAGAGGCCATTTTTGCTTCCCTCTCCTTCTGCCCTACAAATCAGCCAGACGGTGGAGGTCAGCCATGTACCTACAGTGCTTCCAACAGGGAAGGAGCCTTGGCAGGAAGTTGCATCCTGGAGGAGCGAGTCTTCTCCTCTTCCCTTTCCCTGCCTCCTTTGCCACTTCTGCAAGATTAATCTTACCATCACACAGAAGTCAGCCAGGATTTTTCTGAAATGCCTGAAGAAATGGCTGTGGGTGGGGATTCAAAGCTGGAACTTAAGATGGGATAAAAATGTTTTATTGGAATTAAAATTAAATTAAAACCTAGCTCCTATACCAGGGTTCTATATTCATCCTTGGATCAAGGGATACAAAGACTTCTAGGGACCTCTGGATGCTGAGATTGCTCTGTTAGGCACACCATAAAACTGTGCAAAATGCTGAAAAAAGAGAAAAGTCAATCATGAGGTCAGTTAAAAATAATGCTCTTTAAAAAAAAACCCACAGATTAAATGGTGGAAGAAAGACATGTGGGTGCACCAAGGAAGGCTGTTCCCAGGTAGCTTGTTTGCCAACAACAACAAAATAGGGAAGGTCTGATACCTTGCCATTCTAAGCACCACCTTTACTGGAAAGTGAATTGCACTGAAAGTAAAGCAAATGTTATTGCAAAGATACATGTACGTTCCTATGTGCTACCTTCAGTTCCATCAGCATTTGGCTAAATGGTGTATTCTGTTTGCAGTAGAAAACACATGTCCTAAAATTAGTCCATATCAGCAGGCTTAGGGAGTGATCCCATGCATATTTAGTCAGGAAGAAAAAAGTGTTACAATTCTCAGTGTGTCCCACAAGCACAGCTAGCTAGAAAATCATGTGAGGTGTTGGGCTTTATTTCCCCTTTCAGACTATGCATAAGATTGTTCCCTTCAGTGTTTCCATCTTGTTTTGCTTTTGTTTTTGTTCTTTTCCTAGCAATGCTTGCACATTTCACATTGTGGGTAAATCAGCATTCTCAACCTCCTTCTTTTTAAAGCAACCTCTGATCTGAGTTGTGCCCAAATCCTTTCAAATCAGTATTTAATTAGAGCTGGAGTCTGACCACTTCCCCTGCTATTAGCATTCTCAGCAAGTGTCTCCTTTTTCTTGTAACCGCCTCCTGAAATTTTGCAATCATTTTCTTTTAATCACTGTAAAGTGCCCACAGCACCCTAAATATGTAACAGGAATGTTCTTGCAGTCCTTGAAGGTATGCCTCAGCAGAAATAGCCCAATTAATCTGAACCCGCGGCTTTGGTGGAATGTGACATTATCTCCAATCATGTCCCCTCGAGTATGCAAAGCCACTGGTGACCTTTACTTTCCTCTGTGTCCTGGCTGGAACCCATTTTTGGTCATTCCCCAAGAGAAGGTCAATGGGTGCCATCACTGCATGAAAGAATGCCCAGTTAGCATCCAATTAAACATGGAGTGACTTTTACTTTGAGACTAGGCAAGGTTATGGACGCACAGGGCAATGTGGAGTACAATTTAATGCAACCTTGCCCTGGCCACTTGATTTAATGGCTTAATTAGAACAAAGCAACCTGTAAATATGGACTGAGCTCTGTCCTTTCTAAGTATACGCTGGTTTTCAAAGCTGATAACTATGAAGTGTGGAGATATTATCCCCGAGATAAAGCTCCTCAAGCAGAAAGCCCAATTATGTGTTGGGTTATTATTTGTCTACAGTAAATAGGGTTTCACATGTGAGTTAAAGCTTCTGGAGGCAACAGATCTTTAATGCGCAACAAACTTAGAAACCAACAATGGGAAATTCACAGCAAGTGGAACTAATTAGAAAGTTGGGGTCCTATCCCATGAGCCAGTGGCTGCTGGATCCAAGGCCAGTGAGTCAGTGAATCCATTGCACCTTCAGGATGGACTTGTAACTATCCATGGTGCTGAGCCGGCTATGGAGGCATAGTTCAGCACCATGGATAGCTAAGTGGATGTTCACCCCTGGACCCAGAGGGGTAATATCAGCCCACTGCTAATGCAGCAACCAGATTCTGTGGATCCTGCCATCTCCCTGGCATGACAACCCTGGAACCTTCCTAAAGGAAGAGCAGGATCCTACCTAGGGTCTTCTTGGTTGCAAGGGTCAGAGGAAGTCAAAGAATACTAATAACTCTCCTGAGACCACCAGCAGGAGCAAGGCCCTCTTAAGGAGACAATGGCTTCCAATGAAATGTCCAGAATGGAGATCCACCTCCAGAAGACAGGGAGATAGGTGCAGTCTATCCAGCTTTCCTGTCTGTAGCCTGCACAGCCTTATTTTTGGTTCATTTCCATGAAAACAAAATGTTTGGACTTTTTGGGGAGAAAAGTAGTGGTGAGACGGATGCTGGAAATAAAGACTTGTCACTGGTGTGTGTTTTCCCATGAGAGCTTTAAATTGATGACGTGCTATAACATTATTCAGATCAATTTTCACCCTGGAGTCAGAAGGAGCTGTATTGAATGTCACTTTCCAGTCTCCCATCATTGTATAGTTGATCTGCTCTACCACGTTCACTTTAAGTCATGGCTCTGCCGGCTATGTTGCATTCAAAACAGAAATCGAGGCAAGCAGGTTGACACTTTGGTCTCTTCTGTCTGTGTGCAGAAGACAAAAGGACCTCAGCATGGATTTCCAACTGCTCAGACCCCCTGAGACAAGTGCATTTCTGCACAACAGTTCCTGTGACTGACAATCCACACACATAAAAGGAAATGAAACTTCATGTTTATACATTTTGAATGCCATGCACTGATTGCATGAAAGAGAGACTAGTTAGTATGTGCTGTATGAACTTGGAAGGTTTTTCACTACATCAGCTTGAAACAAATATGCACACGCGCACACACGCACACACACTGGACTTCCCTTGTTACAGACAAATATTGAAGTAGTTAAAGCTCTGATCTCAAACTTCATAACTGAAGAAAAGAGCTAGATTGTGATATTCAACATGGATTGAATATCCAGGATTACTGAAACCAACACAAAACCTGATATCCATTTTAGGGAGATCAGAAAACTTTGCATACATTATCTTGCAATCTTTATAATAGCTGATCAGGTGGTACCAGCTCCATATACCAGCCCTTCCTAAATGCTTTCTGCAGAGTGACACACAATTGTTTCTTCCTAAAGATTTGCTATCAAGCTAAAAAACAACTTATGTACTGGGTAGCAGTGAGTGATTGTTAATATTTGCCTTGCCATTTGTTCACTCAAATTTATCCCTTTCTCCCAGGCTGTTTTCTCTCCAAGGCTCGGAAAATATAGCCCTTTCGGAGGGTTAAAAGTTCCTCCAATGCAGATCACACTGTCTTTTCCAGTGAAGATGACTCTTTTCCTCTCTGTGCATACAAGCATTAAAACAATAGCAATTAACAATGCTTGTGTTTCGTGTGGGTTTGCAAGATGGGCACTTGGCTGATGGCACACATGTGCACACACGAGAGCTGAACAAGCCTCTAAAAGTGCCCCCGAATCCAGTTCTTATATGGCACAGTGTTGTGGAGCTTCTCATTTTGTGTATCATTCATCTAAGAAGGCAACACCAAGGGAAAAGGGTGACAAGAGATTTGGACAATAAGAAAAGGCTTTCCCCAAGCACTTGAGACTTTTTTCCATGATCTCCTCGGTTCTTCTTCCATATGCCTGCCTTCCACCCTTGTTTTGTCATCAACTTTCCATAAGAATCACCCAGCTGGTACAAGTCCAATAAAGCCACCATAATATCATGGAATCCCACCTCTGCAATGTTGAGAGTCACTGTGGCATGCCAGCTGGAGTACTGGGCAAGAGATGAAGCCAACAGAGTGGTGTAGGAGTTCGACTGGGACTCAGGAGATCTGGGTTCTAACTCAGCAATTAAACTCAGTGGCCGACTTAAGGCCAGTCACCCACTCTCAGTTGCACCTACCTCACTAGGCTGTTGTGAGGATGAAATGGAGAATAGGGGAAGGAGGCTGCCTTGGGTTCCTTCCAGTAAAAATGATGGGCCAGAAATATAAGATAGAAATAAGTGCATCAGTGTCAACAATAAAGCCCCTCTGAAATCATCGGATCACAAATCCATATCAAAAAGATGTCAGCCTTTTTCACCCCCTGCCACTAATGCGGTACTTGTTCCCACTGATACC
>NW_025335549.1:1028890-1101720 GCF_004798865.1 Varanus komodoensis
CAGGTGTGTTGTTTTGGAAATACTGAAAATGTGTGGGTTTTTTTCTCCTTAGCTCATGGTACATTTTTCTCCCATGAACATTACAAAGGAAACTCAAGGGCTCAGAACAAAGAGTTGGTAGAATTTGGTGATTTTTAATCAAAACTGGGATTAGTTCCAATTTATGTCCTACACTCATGCCGAAGTGCATTTAAAAAATGAGAGAATGGGGAAAGGTGGAAAGGGAAAAGCTAAGCAAGGCCAAACCATGGCAAGCTACTAGCTTGTTTCATTTCCTTGTGTATCATAATGAAAAGATTGCTTTCTTCCCCCAACTTAAAGCCACATTACTGAATTGCTTTCACTTGTTTAGCTTTGTCATGACCTATGCAAATTTGTTATGACTGGGCTGATTTTGTGTTGCTGTTGCCATCCCTAGCAATGCATGAATCTGTCCATTTCAGTTTTACCCTGTTTCTCATTTTTCTAAACTTTAGTTCACCTCAAACTGTAAGAACTTCCAAAGCATTATTCCCTACAGTCTGTCTGTCTCAATCTTTGAGATTTGTTTTCATAAGGTTTGTATGAAAATTCATTGAAAATATGAACACTTTTCTCCTAAAGCACCCATTTTGCATTTTCCATACAACACATACATAGAAAGACATTTGTACATATGTATAGAAAGACATACATTCACCTGTATATGGGTTCAAACACTTTTCTTAACATTTTAATGTTATTTTTCATAATATATGCATATTTTATGTGGAGAGAGAGAGAGAGAAAGTGAGATCCATTACAAAATTAGAAGTATGTGTTTCAAGAGATTACTGAGTTTTAGTTTGCATAACAATTTGAAAGCAAGCATTAATGGAATTAAGCATCAAATTAATGAAATTAAGCATTAATATATACACTGAGAGCATTTCTCCCCATCCCTATTTGTGTCTCATTCTCTAGACTGAGTCATATGCAACTATGAAAAGGGAGGAGGTATTACAACTTGGGCCAGCTAGAGCATTCCTATGAATATTCATAGGCACGTCCCACTGAGTTTAATTGGATGTATTCCAAGTTAAATGCACATGGAATTTCATCTAGTGAGTTTGAGATGAGGGAATGTAGTGATGGCCCAACTGAGGGAATTAGTCCCAAAAAACACTGACACAAACCAGAACTAGATTATCACAGATTCACAGAAGACTCTAGGAAGACTTTGTTGCTCACCCCAAACTTGAAACAACAACAACAATTCTTTCTGTCTTCAGTGAATGAATGGCCAGCCTAAGCATGTATGCCCAAAACTCTGCAGATTTTCACTACCCGGAAGGAAGCACAGGCTCCATTCCTGAAAACTTCCCTAGTTCCCAAGGTTATTGTCTTTAACCTCAGCAGCTCCTCCTGACAGCAAGAATGAAAAGAGAGATCTCAGAGGTTGAATTTTCCCCAATTCAGTTTTTGCAATCAGGAAAAAAAAAAAAAAAACCTTTAGTAGCATTCGATAACATAGAAGATCATTTGATAGGACAGAGTCAGAGTTGTCCTGAGGAAGAGCTGAAATGTGCAAAACATTTCGGATAAGAAATTGCCTTCAATCCACCTTTGAGATCTCCATCATTCTTGTGCCTGTGCTTGGTGCCACCCCATATTTCTTGTATCCACCTTTTGTGAAAACAGAATGATTAGAAGAAGGCCTGTTATATTACCAGAGAAATGTACCCACACAATCAGGACTCACAGTTAGCTCTCAGCTTCCCCACTCCCCCACCCCCATATCTGCAATGTCTTCCAACAGAGACAGGTCTTAGATCAACCACTATTCCTTAACTGGCTGGGAATGAAGTCCTGCTCGTAGTCTCTCTTATTATGACATCACCTGCATACAGAGCAAGTGGACAGCAACCTAACAAAAGAGATGGGCAATGTGTTGGATCATATTCCGAACTCTGTGAAGATGATGCAGCCTTCTTTGAGCAGCCCCCACTGAACACAGAGGGTCCTTGGTGAGTGCAGTCATAATCCAAATGTACATCTCTTCCACCTCTAATTTTCTGTCTACCAAAAAAAAAAAAAGATTTCCATCTTTCATTCCCAAAAGTGAATAAAGAGGAAGCTGACAAGAAATTATGTCATGATTAAGACATGATACACACAGCCAAAGAAGATGTTCTAGAGTTCAGAGAAGTACAAAAAATAATAAATTAAGCAATATCTGAAAGAGTGGAAGAGAATGAGAATGAGAGAGAGGACAGCTTGGAGCATATTCAGAGAAAATGAGAAATCCTGGCATTGCAAAGTGGTCTAATGGTAGAATTTATTCCATTTTGCCTCAGAGATTTGGCATCGATTAAAAGCCATGAATAAGAAAACAGAATGATATTATTGCCTTTGGAAGAATTCTAACACAGCATGGAAGTATTAGCAATCATTGTGAGCATTGGAGAGAGAGGGAGGGGATGTATTGAAAAGAAAAATGGTATGGATTTTCATTGTTGTTATCGCCTTTGGCTGCTGGCTATAAACAAACAACATTCGCAGCATCTACCAATTGGCTGAGAGTGACTCTGATTCCTCAGGTCCTTCCCACACCCTGTACAAATGTGTAGGGTGCATGGAAGAGGAGGAGGAGGAGGAGAAGAGGAAGTACCATGTGTTTCTGTGCGCACTTGTGATATATATGTGACCCCTTCAGCTTGGTTTCTTAACATTTCTTTCAGCCACCAGTACATTAACAAGTCCTGGCAACATCATGGCTTCAGTATCCATTCATCGTTTTCCAATGAGGAAGTACAATTCTCAGTCTTCCCTTCTCCCTAGAGATCCTTCCAAGGAGCTTGCTTAAGCCAGAATCCAGCCACATCAAGTCTTTTGCACTCAAAGTCTTTCTTTGCCTTGATATTCAGATGGTTATCTGCATGACACCTTCAAAGTCCTCTGAGTGTGTGATATAACAAGAGCAAGCTTCCCTTTTGATATGATAATGCATCCACACCAAAAACATTTTAAATTGCTATGACTATCACCCTTTGATCAGTGGTTAACACACATCCAACCTTTTTCCAAGTATCTTCTCTCTGTAATATAATACTGCCCTTAATGATTATTCTTCCCCTTCGCCTTATTAACATGGTGAGAGTGTGTGAAATGCTTTTTAATTTTTCTTGGTCCATTCACAAAAAAAATTTTCTACCTTCCTGTAGGAATTTCCAGATGCTGGTGCATCCCATCAGTGATGTCCTAGCATTTGGGAGGCTCCTGGACAACATGCTGTGATGGTCAAACTAAATATTTTCTGAATCATGTGCAGTAAATGCTTACTATTACTCTTCTCAAACAGGATCATGAACTTGATCCCAAAATTCGACCATTGCCTCATGGCAGGTGGGGGAGAAAAGAAGGCATTGGAGATGGGTCCCCCCCACTTTTTTTTTTTCCACAATCCCCTTTGCAGGTAGTGGGATTTTGACCCAAAAGAGGTGGTGAGGGGGGAAGCTTAAAACCTCCTCTCCCAAATCACTATGGTATCAATCCGAATCAGAGCCATGTACAGTTACAGAACAGTAAGACATTTCATCATGCATCTTGCATGATTAGAAGAACATTTAATTTGGTCCCAAGAGGTGGCAGGTGAGGATGAGAAGACAGTGACCCACAGAAGATAGGAAATATCCAAGAAATATCCAAGACGTAAGTAACTCGGGATAACGTGGCACAAAGTGATTTCACTGCAATGCAGAGCATGGGCTCCCCAAACTGACACTTTGTGCTCTTGGTGATGTTCTGGGGTCAAATGTATGTTCTGACCTGTGAATTCCTGCCACTGGCCAAGTTTAGCACTAGCGTTTTTCCATGGAGGGAATTAGCCAAAGAAAATCAAATTTCATTCAGATGAGAATTTTATTTCAATTTGTTTTGACGAGAAACCTTTTCAGTGCCAGGTTAAGACTGTCCAAAGCATTCGGAGGCACTCAGGGTTACTGCAGTGGTCAAGAGGGCAAATGCCACCCTTGGTTGCATAGCCAGAAGCATGGCTTCTAGATCAAGAGGGTTATTACTACCACTCTATACGACTCTGGTGCACCTGCAACAGCAGTATTGTATTCAGTTTTGGGCCCCTCATTACAGAAAGGATATAGCCAGGTTGGAGTCAGTACAGTGTAGGGCCACAAGGTTGGTGGCAGGTTTGCAGGGGATGCCGTATGGGGCGAAACTGAGGGACCTGGGTCTCTTCAGCCTGGAGAAGAGGAGACTCAGAGGGGATCTGTTGGCGACATGCAGGTATGTGAGGGGATGTCACATGGAGATGGGTAGAGACCTGTTCTCCCCTGCAGAGGAAGGGAGGACGCGCTCCAATGGAGCAAAGCTCAGGGAGCCAAGGTTCCATTTGGATGCCAGGAAGCACTTCCTGACAGTCAGGACCCCATGGGTGTGGAATGGGCTTCCACGAGAGGTGGTTGAGGCCCCATTGGTGAGGGTGTTCAAAGATAGGCTGGACATGTACATGGTGGGAATGTCATGAGTGGAGCTGGCTGGAGCCTGGGGTCAGACTAGATGGCCCGGGAGACCTCCTTCTGACTTGCTCTGTTTCTCTGTTTCTATGTTTGTGGAATGGTGGGAGAGGAAACTTTGTTGTCAATATAGCAGCATTGCAAAGAACACTTTCAGTTGTTTAAATATTTTAAATGTTGTTCATTAGAGATTTTATGCTGTTTTTACTCTACTGTACTTTTCGTATTGCTATGAGTTATTGTGAACCACCCAGAAATCTTCAGCTAATGGGCAATATTGAAATTAATAAATAAATGCTCCTAAACATGAAGGCAAGTGCATTTTTCAGGAAATTTCACTTATTCCTGAATTTTAAAAAGAAATAACATATGTGTGAGAAAATGAACATGTTAAGCATGTATATTTTGGGAAATGCAGATTTTTAATCCATGAGAGTAATTGTGCATTGAGTGCATGCTGTAAAAATGTGCACCCAAATGCATACTTTCCCTGTCCAATTGTGCACCTCCCTGCCAGGTGCGGGGGAGAGATGTTCAGAATCAGGAATGAAAATGGGGCAAACTGGACTTCAAGGTGAAGGCCAGATTGCCTCTGCATTGCTTCTCTTCCCCCTACTGGTACCTTCCCAGTTAGTTGTCAGGAGGGCATGTAATATGCTCTGTATGTTCTCTGGAGGGGCATGAATCAAAGATGAATGGAGGAACTCGGATCAAGGGCCAATAGGATCCCGACACCAATGGGGCAGCTGCTAGTGGCTTGAATTGCAAGGACACTGACAAAGAGCTCTGCTTGGCAATCGCTGCTTGATGGCTGCCCTTTCCTCCCCTGATATTGCCCTCATGCAGCATCACACAGGGATACTCAGCAGTGGGGGTGGAAAAGTGGGGCAAAGAAATGGTGTAATGGGGCAACAAATTGGAATCATGCGGGGAGCTGGCATTTCTGGAGAAGCACTGGGCATGTATGAAATAGCCCATGGTCCATCAGACCTCCTGTAATGCTTGGTCCCAAGAGACTCCTTTTGCTGCCTCAAGTGTTACAAGTCGTGTGCCATCATCTTGGATCGGCTGGGTGGGAGCAATAAGGTCAAAGGCAGAGCAAGGATTAATTACTTTCAACACTTGGACAAATTGCCCAGGCCCACTACAGACTTCCAGTAGCTTCCAAATGTTATCCCCATGGGAATGTAATCACTAACTGAGGAAAAGTTTCTTCCTTCCGGCTTTACAGCTTTCTCACTATTGCATAGCTGCCTTGTAAAATGTGCAGTCTTAGCCAAGAGAGGAAGAATTGCACGCCTTCCCTATTTTCCTATAAACTTGTTTATTTTACAGTTTGTAATGAATACCTGAAATGAAACTTAGTGATCTGATGACATCTGTACTTCTGCAAAATTTGCAATGAAATTTTCCAATCAAGAAATACAAACAACAATATGATGATTAGTGCACAGGTTCACACACACAAATATTGCTCATGAAAAATCAAATGGTTAATTTTATATGTTTCTCTTTTAGTTGTAATTTTTGGTTGTATTTTAGCTAAAAAATTATTTTTAAAAAAAGACCAGAAAAATTGCTGGCACAATGTTTACTCAGCGACACTGCTTATACTGTATTCATTAGGAGAACTTTGCACTAATTGCATCCAAATTTGTGTGTGCATGTTAAACTTCAAGATAAACTAAATTATCCCATTAAATTTTGAACTGATTGGGAAAGTTGGAAGCTAAAATTGACACATGTTTGAATCCTCCTTAGAAAAATCCAGTTGACTGATTTCCTTCCAGCTATGCAGAAGCTGGTCCCAACTTTTATTCTTCAAAGGATTCAGTCAGCCATGTGGATCATACTGATTTCCCTTGCAATGTTTTGCTGTTGGTTTCACAACTGGTTGCTTGTAACTGTTTAATGTTCATGTTTCTGCTTTTAGCTTTGTCTATTTATATTCTTTCCTGAGGAGGAGAGGAGAGGAGAGGAGAGGAGAGGAGAGGAGAGGAGAGGAGAGACTATAAGGGCATCAATTCCAACCCCCTGTTCTGCTTCCACATGCGGTTGCCAGGGCAGCACCTTCCAGCTTAGCCAAGGTGACTCAGCATGCTAGCTAAGTACTTAGCTATGAGGGCAGTCCATCTGGTTAGGCTGTCAAGTTGACCATAAAAGTTCAGATGCATGACACCTTTTAGCTAGTACCTTATTCCTAAGGATGCATGGAAAATTTGTTTCAGTTCATTTTTATTAGGCTTATGCAGTTCACAGCTTCTGGACTGAACATGAACTCAAATACAATCTGCAGTTGAATTCATAATGTTTATTTATTATTTTATTTATTTTATTTAAACAACTTCTATGCCGCCCCATTTGCAAAAAGCCACGGGGTGGCTTACAACAAGCTTACAGTGTTCTGAGCTTACAGTGTAATCTGCAGACCCAAGAAAATCCTTCAATGTTACGTTTACATCTGAAAATATGTTTGAAAAAAATCATGGCTTTGAAAAGTGTGCTCTATCACATCCATTGGGAAATAAATGTGTACAGATGGGGAAATGCATAGAAAAATAGGCACAGAGTTTCATGCAAAGGAGGCAAAAAGCACACAATCTGGTACAGACTTGAGCTGAGCTGGAAAGAGCTTTGAGATGGAATCCAGAGAACGTTGGTGAGCTGGAGTTTCCTGGTGCACGGATCCCTTCAATCCAGAGCAGGTATTCTCACCAAAATCTCAGCAGCAGCAAACAGGCTTCCTGTGAAGCTTCCAGGATCCACTTCAACAGCTCTTCCTGCCACCCCTCACATAAATTACTCCATCAAAGAGCTGGTGTTTATTCTGAGCTCTTTGAAATTCCAATCACTTCTATGCGCCTCGTCCAGCCAATCTGTCCTGTGAAATTTGGATTCCTCACAATCGAGACATTCATAGGCAGTGGGCCATACAAGTGTGGTTTGCCAGTCATCTACCAGTTTATGCTGATCAAACACATCCTAATCTTTCCTCCTACAAACAAACAAACAAACAAACAGCCAGAAATGGAAGTACTAATCCTAATTTTAAGACATGTATTAACTTTAATGCCATACACCTGCAAGGAATAAAAGCCACGCAGAGTGCCATCAGATAGTTTTTGCATTTCTGAGCCATTAAACACACACACCTATTTGTTTTGGTGCCCAGTGAGCTCCATAGAAATGGGGATAAGGGAAAATTAGTATAATCAAGGATCATGAAAAGGTCCTGGAAAAAAAAATTGATTAGCCCATTGGCAAAAAACAGGAGGTGGGGGACTTAAAGGGTTAGCCAGGAAGAGTCAGCCTGCTTGAATGATCACTTGTTTATCAAGGGCTAACCTGGTGTGCCATAAACTCATTGTGTTTGTGTGCCTGTCAAGTGCTGAGTTCCAATTAGTGTGGCCAAAATTCGCTAAGATGGTACATACAGTTCCGGTGTGAACACAAAAGCCTTGTTCATGTATTCTGCCCCCGCACACCCCAGGCTTTTCAACTCCCAGGGTTCCTCCTCCACCAATCTCTGTCTGCACATGGTCTGTAATATCGTGGCCCAACTGTGTCCTCAGCCTTTGCTTTTTTTATGCACTGAATCAACAAGGATATGTTATAAAATGAACTAAAAATTGGATGGAGTAATCTGAGGTCCATAAAGTCCTAGTCAGTTATTAAGAAGTAGTCCCTCCTGTAAAACCAGAGCCCTGTTTGCCAAATGAAAGTACAGGGATGCCTGGCCATATCATTATTATGAGGATTTATGCTCTCTCTCTTTCTGGAGACTGAGTTATCATTGTGTGTGTGTCTTCATTCTACACCATTACTTGCTCTCGTGCTCTATGCCAGATGTATACAGTGCAGTGGAGAGACAGAGGGGCTCACCCATCTTCCCTTGGTATCTGGCAGAGAGGAAGCGATGGTGACACCACCTGACCAGGAATTTTCACAGGCAGCACAAGGTGTGGGACGCCAATTGCCGGGAATATCAGCAGGGGCAGAAACACCTTAAGGTGGGTGGAGTGGCAGTGGAGGCAGGGGCATAAAGGAGGAGGCAATGCTGGAAGGAGATGCCTGGAAGAGGAGAACAAGAAGGACACGAAGAAGGAGAGAGGGAGGAAAAAGGTGGAAAAGAGGGCTTTGGGTGAGGAAGCCAGGATCAGGCTGGCTTTGCCTGTTGGAGAGTCCCAAGGTGCAGACAGTCAGACAGAAGCTGTGGGAAGAAAACCAGTGCATGGGGAGCAACATTCCCCGTTGCACCAGTTGTGACCACTCCTTACCCTAGGTTCAGGAAGGAGGAAGGGTTCAGGCCAGAGCAGGAATGAGGCCCTTTGGGAAGCATGGCAGTGATGGGAAACCGTGAGAAGCAATAAAGAAACCTGGCGAGCAAGCTTAGTTTCTCGGTGGGTTCTGCATGGAAGTTAAGGAAGAGGGCACCTTCAACATGCCCAATCTCCTAATTCCATTACAGGTGCCCAGTTTGGAACTGCAAAAAATCACCAAGTTCTGAAGCCGTCCACTGTATTGAACTCCGGTCAGGCTTTGTGACTCCCACTGATTATCATGGGATTTTTAAAAATTAATGTTTCCTGTTTGTCAGGCACGGATGAAATGTGGAGTCATAATCATGGCCTCTGGATCCTACCAAGTGCAATAAAAATAGGTGCAGGGATTTGTCTGCTATGCTTCTTTTTATCTTTATTTTTAAGGGATTGCGGGGATTGTTTTTAACTTTATTTTCTGGTGGAACTGGGTGGGATCCGCAGTTTAACCACTCTAGAATTAACCTAGACATTAGACGTGATTTTGTGCAAAAGGAAACTTTGAAAGGCATTCTCCAGAAGAAGCCATCATTATCTTTCTATGTTCATTTGGACCATCCTTCTGAAGATTAGTAGGGTCAGTAGAAGTTTGTGTACAGCATGTGCTCAAATCTGGAGTGCATGGTGAGATATTATTTGCTTCTTCTACTTATTCCTACCATCGCCAGGGAATCTTTTATGAAATCTCACCATAGTGGCAGGAGAATTTGATGGCTCCTGAATATATGGAGTTCCTCATACATTACAGCTTTTCTTTGAGCTCAGACCCCATCAACATATACTTGAACGTGGATGTTTTTGTCTCAAAATGCATTATTGTATGTTTTCACTTGCCTTTTGGATGCCTCTTCTCCCAGTCTGGAGAGATACTTTTGGGAATCTTCACAATTCCTTTTCCTTTAACCACCCTACAACAGCACACACATGCAAGGGCCAGCACAAAGACAAACCAGTTGTTGGACTTCCACAGGAGGAAAATAGTATTGTCTTTTGATCCTGTTTGTGGGCATCCTTGGTTATCTGTGGAAAAACAAGGTTGCTGGGCTGGGTGTCTCCTTGATCTCATCCAGCATGGCTCTGCTGTTCATTTATATTCATTTTTGTAAATACAAAATGAAGAACCCTACCATGTTAGATACTGAGCCCAATGTCAGTTTAGATAGCTGCTGTAAGAATGGGATCAGGGTATGATGAGATTCTAAAGTTCAGAATGTTCCCACATCATCTTTGCCCATACTCATCAGACTTCTCCAATCAATGCATTCCTTCATAATCAAATCAGTATTGAATCACAGTGGGATGAAAGATCCAGTTGTTGTTCTTCCTTTCTTGCACACAATTGCACCCTAATGAATTATGAAAGGGGGTAAAATGAACAAAAGGAGGCAGGAGCAGCATGGAAATCATAGGGTGTGTTTGTCAAATACTCTGCCCATACTTAGTCCAGAACTTAAGTTGAGTTTTTCACAGAAAAAGGGGGCTGCAAAATAAACTGCACCAATTCAGCATGCAAGCAGGGATATTAGTTTCAATTGTGCTCCATGTTGTCATTTTTGTTCATTTGAATAACCTGGACAATAAAGAACTAGCACAGGAATGAGAAAGGTCCATTGTCCCCCTGCTGGGAAACTTTTCCATTTCTTGATAGATTTTTTTCTGTCTGTATTTACATAGGAAGCAGGCAATAGTCTGAAGAGACACTGTCTATTAGAGCAGGACCCGCCGTCCTGTTCTACTCTCTGTACATCCAGACTTTTAGGACGCTACCAGAACATGAACAGTCTTCAAAAGATGCACACCCTGCAATCTAATTTATTTTCTGAGTGTAACAACTATTGCAAATCATCAGCCCAGTACAAACTTTTAGACTGTCATTCAATTTGCTCTCACAAATCAATCCCGTACACCTGGGAGAACATTCCAGAAATCAGAGTTCTTGGTGGATTCCCTCTCCTGAGGCAAATGCATGACCGCAGGAGAGGGCCTTTGGCACGCCTGCTCTCCCCATCCCCACCCATCCCCACTCAGCCACTGCAGAAAGAACATTGAATTGCCTGAGGTTTTAACGTGAAGCCCCTTGCAGAGGGAAGGAAATGGAGTCTTCAGTTCAGGTGGAGGACAGAAGAAGGGAGAGGCCAGGGCCGCCTGTTTCCAAAGCTACCCTCTCCTTGTGCCCATCTGCCACTGATAGGAAGTCTGTCAACCCGCTAGAAACCTCCTAGGTACATTCTTATTCCTTTCAGCCATTTGAGAGCTGGTGATTCTGGTAGCCCTAAACAGTCATAGTAAGCCCTCTAGCACCCTCTTGTTCTTCATCTCTATGTTTCATCAGAATGGCAGAAATTGTATGGCATTTTTCCATCCTCACATTGCACCCACGAAGCAGAACAGTTCATAAAGCTTGTTGCAGTCAGGGAGCGCAGCAATCTGCAAACGCTCCTGTTCTTCAAGAAAGCACCTAGGAAGAAGGCTGCACTGCCATTGCCCACGTGGGTATTCCATCCCAATGCAGCTGAGCCACAGTCTAAGATGGAGGAAGTATTATTTCCTTTAGCTTTAAAAGAATAGTGGACTACAACTCTTGGTCCCAAATTTGCATTTCATGGAATTTCCCCTTGCAGGAGACAAACTTGGTGTTCTTGCCCTGCCCGCAATCCCAAAATTATACAATCTTCCTGAAATGAATATTCCCACCTGGCTTGATGAAGAACACACCCAACTGTCCCCAAAAACTGGAGAAAGGGAGCAGCAAACATTAGCAAAGGGTAAGCCATCTTGCAGGCAGACTTGCCCTGGCCCATCACTGATCTTCCAATTATGGAACCAAGGATAACAACATCTGATGAACTAAAAGGATACATAACACCCACCTCTTAAGACTGCAGATGTGTAACTGATGTTTTGTCTACAGCCATTTCTCTCAGTTCTGAGTCTAGAGGATGGATCTAATTTTTAATGTATGGGATATGATAATTACTTGCATCATTTATGCTTATTGAGCAGGATGTGATTATGCCCATTCATATTAGGAGTGATTCTTAAATATATATCACCATTAAAAATTAAACCCTCAGCAGGGACTAATGGCCTATCTTGATGGCATGTACCATGAAGTACTGCTTTGCTGTGTGTCATAAGACGGAAATTCATGTAAGAATCCTCAGTTTGGGGCAAATGAAGTACGTGTATCATAAAATGAACAGCAGGTGGGACTTTACAGATGGTCTATTAAAATATTCTTATTTGGGTATGAAAAAGACAATATTTTATGACAAAATGAGCCAGGCTGACAATCAGAATGCCAGATTTGAAGGTGACAAAGAGTAGGATGTACTCCTTACCATGTAAGAAACCTCTCCAACTTTCTGGCAATTCATTTTTCCCAGTGTGGTTCCTTGCATCACATGCCATTCTTTTCTAGATTTTCCTCTAAAGAAGGGAATTAATTTGTGTCCAGTTCTCCAAGATCCACATATAATTTCATATTTGTGAGAGATGGAGCCTAGGAATACTTGCAAAAATTCATATGCGAGAAACCAAAGCTGCCATAGGTTTTTTTCCCATCCCCACAGATGTGAGTCTTAAAAGTTGCTTTCATCTCAGTGTATTCACCCATGTCTATATCATCAAATTAGGGCTCCCGCCTCTTTTTGCCCCTTATCCATCTTGCATTTTTAACAGTTCTATGTTAGGAAGGGACATCTTCCTTCTATCCATGCTGAGAATAACTTTATCACACTTAGCTTTATCGTATTTAGCTGGTACAGATGTGCAAGAGCTTTGTTTTGGTTTGTTTTTCATAATGATTGTATATTAAAAGTCCCATTTCACAAATACCTCCCTATTTGGATAGAGTTTATTGATGAATGCAGGAGAAAGAGAAAGGGACAGATTCATCCATCTCTAGAGTCCACCAGAACTTTGGAAAAGAGTCTCAAGATACTGTAAAAGAAAAGGAAATGTGTCCAGTTCTATTAATGAAACTATAGTTTGAGATCTGAACCAGTATATATAAGGACAAAATCTTCTCCAAGGAAACTCTTTGAATTTCAGTGATGCTCACTAAGAGAATCATGGGGAATAATTTGGGGCTATAATCTTCCCTTCATATGTGAGGCAAGTGCTACAAACTGGCAGGATTCATATTTCCAGACCATGAAATATGACACTTGGCAATATCGTTAGAAGTTGCTTGGAATATTCAGTTCTACAAATCTACTTCTTCAGGGCCGATGATCCAAACCCACTGAATACATTGAAATACACCCCCATTAGATTCATGTGAATGTAAATGTAGGAGAACACAATGCTTGAAAGCAGTAAATCAAAGCACTGACGTTTTGCTATGCAGAGCAGTCCCTGAATATAGCATATATTCTCAGTTATAATATACAGGAACCTGATACTCCACCTGGTCAATAAGATAATACAGTCTCCCACAACTTAGAGGTTTCCATAGGGTTTTCAACAGCCCCATCCAAAGGTCATGTGCTCAGGGAATTGTAATCCAAAACATATGAGGGTCAGCAGAAGGGAGAGGCTGTTCTGTGATTTCCACATTTTCAGCTCCTGCTCCCAGCTCAATTTTTCGAGGATAGGATCCCAGGACTGAGGGGAATAGCCTCCCTATCTAGTTTCAAGTATTACCTGGCCTGATGGGCACTTCCTTCCTCCTAATTTGGACTAGTCTTCCAACTAACCCAAACTTTGGAAAGTCCTTCACTGGAAGGCCTGCCATGCATTAAGTTCTTTCTGTTTTCACCAAAATTCATGGGCTGGTTTGGCTGCTGATTTTTATAATGAGTCCCAAGTGAAGTGTTAAAAGAGCCCAAATGTCCTTGTCCTTATTGAACTTTTGTGGGGAACTGATTGTCCCTTCATGGCAGCCAGCAAGTAGAGCATCAACAGATGGACATCAGTCTGCTATTAATTATATTGACATGTTTGCGGCAGTAATTAAGGCCGTGCTGTCAGTTTGTGCAATAGAAACCCTTCTGTTTCAAGGGTCAACAATTCCACTCAAAGCTCTCTGAGGACTAAAACTTGGAAGACAAATTAGTTGGTCAGTTCTAAACTGTACTTACTACTTCCAAAGCCACAATATACTTTGTTTCAGTATTTTAAGTTGCAGAAGGCATGCCTGAAATTAATCCCTTTTCTATCTCCATTCCACCGACTTAAGAAGACAAGTTATGTAGGGTGAAGTCAGATGATCTACACAGCTCATTTATTTTATTGTATTTTATTTTGTCTTTATTGTATGTATTGTATTGTGTTGCATTGTATTATATTGAATACTTATTCAGATGCTATGCTTCACTCTGTTTTATTGTAAGATCATCCCAAGACCTTGGTAGTGGACAGTATTTAAAAGTTTTAAATAAATAAATACATAAATAAATCTCTATAGACAAATCCTTAGAGCATTCAGCTGCATAAGTGATTGTAATGTGGTAGGATCCATTAGTCATTCAAAGTCATTACAGGCCAACACAAGAGTAAAAGCTTTCAAAGCATTCTGTATCATTAACTGTTTGACATGCTCATGAGCGGAGCTGGATGGAGTTGGGGGTCAGACTAGATGGCCCAGAAGACCCCTTCTGACTCACTGTGTTTCTATTACTTACATCTAAACATGGTTAAGGGCCAATTTCAGGTTTGAAAGGGAGCTCAGCAGGTTCCTGGGTGATGCTTTGACCCCACCTAAAGTCTTCAGTGATGGGTTGTTGCTTTGTACCAGTGTTTGTGTCACTCAGGAACAGTTCATGGGGAAAAAAAATCATCCACAAGGGAAGTTGCCGTTTGCAATATGTACAGTCATCCACAGTTTCTGGTTATGGAATCTGCCATGTAGTTGACCTTAAGTGCGTTCTGTCATCTTCTAGTTCCATGGGTCTACCCACCTTAGCTGGAAATGGAAAGCTACATTCCATTATGTATTTTTAATTTTACATAACTGTGTCATTTATACAGAAAGTGAATTATAGATTCAGCTTAGACATCAACCACTGCCAGAAATTGCAGCTAGGAACTGCAGTTTTGCTGTCCCACAACACCACCACCACCCTTCCTTCCTTCCTTCCTTCCTTCCTTCCTTCCTTCCTTCCTTCCTTCCAGTCCTTGTGTGTGTGCTGTCTTTCAGATTGTTAGCCTGTGAAGTTGGACTAGTCTTGAACTGAAATGCCACAGAAGCCATCCCTCTGGCATTCACAGACCTCATCTCATGCTCAGCCCATCTCAGAAAGAGAACCAAGCTGAGAAGAGGTTTGCAAACACTCACAAAATAAAAGTTGCATGACCGGCGCAGTTCTTCTGCATCACATGATATAGCACAATTGAAGGGATGCCACTTTCACAGCTGTTGCACAAGACTCACTTTCAGACAAGTGCCACTCAAACTCTGGGCACACTCACCAGGAACTCAGACTCACAGGCATGACAAAGAGTCTGGGAAGCCAAACCCAAGGAATCTGGCAGATGCTCCTGCAAGTCTAGCTGGGAGCACTCCAGCATTAATCTTTGGAAGCCACTTTGCTTGATTGAAGAGCTGGGTAGCATGAAGACAAAGCAGGAGCAGAAGAAAGCAGTTCCATACCAGGACTTACCCAACAGCCCTGCAGAGATATTGACTTGTTACAGATCCCATTTTCAGAACAGGCACCAAGCTTCTGGGCAGTCTATGCACAGTTCGGGGATTCATACAAAGCTGCTACAATTGGCCACCAGTGCCAGAGTCATTCAGAAGACCAGGACAATGATGTCCCAGGAAGCTGGTGACTCCTGTGGCAGTAGGTCTTCTCATCCATTGTGGGGTTTCTCTTTTAGCTCGTGGGCAGCTGTCCATGGTGCTCCACTCCACAGTTTTGGCCCTATTTTGAGGTAGAGTTCATGAAGCCAAAGAGAAGTGCTGATCAAAGCACGAGCTGTCGATAGCAAAAGATTGTGCTGCGGTTGGAGTTGTCTTCATAGCATGCTGGCACACGCACTTGCTCCATGAAAAGTTACAAGCAATTAGAAGTACAAGTTTCTATTGCCATTAGGTATTTCAGAAGACTCTTTTCCTGTCTGAAGGAAAAAATACAGATGTCCATTCTCAGAGGTTATGGGAGAAGGAGGTTGCCGAAGGGCAAAAAGTTACAGTTGTGAGCTGTATGGTCTAGATTAGTTGACTCAGACAGAGTGAGTCAACTGTGCTTAACTGACAGGATGTTCTGGGTCATAAATACTTCTTTATTGTTATCATTTTCTGCCAAATGATTCATGCCATTGGATCAATAATTTTCAAATGATAATGATCTGAAGGAACCAAAGAACCAGGGATGCTTGAGCTGACGAAGCTGCTACAAACCGAAGATTCATTTGCCTCAGTTTAATTTTCATCTAGAACATTTAAAAAAAAATCTGAAATAGGAAGGAAATATTATTGGCAAGGGAAAGCAGTCATTTCCATCAGCATTTTTGGAAAGCATCCATTTCCTCCATTGACCAATGTGAGGCAATGCATCTTTTAAAAATGCATATTTTAATATGACTGCAAGTTCAGGGATGTGAGAGTTTATTTTGAGAGATGTACTTCTGTTCATATTCAAAAATATAAAAAATTCTGATGTGTGAAATGCAACATAATTCCTATACATCCTTAATCCAGGTGGTGGTCTGTGTTTTTATCAAGGTGTGGATGGACATCAGTAAAGGAGGGATTTGGTGGGAAAGAGAACACACTGGAACCAAAGAAACTGATCACTGCCACAAGTGATGCAAACCTACTGCTTTGCAGAAAATTCAGAGATAAAAAGTGCAACCAACAGGTTCATGGTGAGGGTAGGTGGACAGCAGTAGAGGGTTCTCAAACGGCTGGCCTTCCATGCAACCTCGCAGTCATTCTGCTTTTCTCGGGGGCAGTGAGAGATGTCATGCTATAACCAATGTTGAGCATGATTGAACCGTTAGTCTGCTTAGGTTCTGTGCATGGGCTAGAAAAAAAATCCGTCTTGCTCTTCAGCATCAGCAGAATATAAGGAACCAGCACTGGGAAGATCCCTGACATGAATGCACCACTTTGGAAACAAAACTATTTAACAGGGAAAAATATGAAGTTCTGCATTTATAAAAAAAGAGATTAAATGAACAAAAGTAAGAGGTGTCTGGATTGGTAATAGTAATGTAAGAAGGAACTTAGAGGTGTTGTTGATCACAAACAAAACATGAGTCAGAAGAATTATATGTTTGCAAGAAATGTTTGGTTGTATCAATAGAAGTGTGCTTTCAAAATCATTGATCTATTATACCTGCAATAGTAAAACCTCATCGTAAATGGTGTGCCCATTTTTGGACAAAACAATTTAAGAAGGATTCAGATAAATTGGAATAAGCTCAGATAAGAGCAACAAAGATCATCAAAGGCACTGAAAACTAGATCCTAGAAGGGAAGTTTGAAGAGACTGAGTGTGTTTAGGATTGAGAATGGAAGACTGGAAGAGAAAAGATAGGTTAGCATTCATCCAATGGATGCACCTGTTCTCCATCTTGCAAAATATAGCAACATATATGGCAAACTATAATATTAATAATAATAAGTAGTAGCAGCAGTGGTAGTGATTTTATTATTATTATTATTATTACAAGAAATTAGGCTTGGCTTTGCTTTTCTTTGTTTTTGAACAACAGGAGGAAAAAAAGCCTTTTGGATGGTCAGAACCACCAGGCAATGGACCCAACTGCCTAGGGAGCTCATTGGCTCTCTGTTATTTGAGCAGCTAGAGCGAGGACACTATCTATCAGGGATGCTTTAAATGAGGTTACTACAGTAAGAAGGGCTTGGACACAATGTCCCAGATGCCTCCATCCAACTCTGGTATCCTATGAATTCATAAACCCGAATTCTGGATTGGAATTTTGGATGTGCAAAAGTGTGTGTGTGTGTGTGTGTGTGTGTGAGAGAGAGAGAGAGAGAGAGAGATGCTACTTCCCCATCCATTCCACTGTAGAACAACATCGCAGCCACACAAACTGATGCCATTATATGAGCATCTTACTTGTTCATTAATATTTTTCAAGGAAAAAAGCCTCAGCACGCTTCATTCTACTTTCTTGATCAGTTTTACAATATTATCCTTTTCCCCCAAGAGATAGAACCATTTGAAAATGTTCTGATCAAGATGGAGGAGATGGTCTAGTGAGCCTTCAAAGTCTATTACTTTTAGTCATTTTATCTGCATCCTGTTCTAACCACTAAGTGCTTTATGCATTAAAAATCAATTAAAGGGTGACAAAAAAATGACAAGCCAGGCCATTTAGAAAAATCAATGATACATATTAAGTTAGAACCCAATTAGTCCATATAACCCACTTCATCTAAAAGGAGCATGCACCAAATTGATTAATTGACCATTTTTCAAAGCCAGTTGCCACAAATTAACTTTACAGATCTGCCAAGTTTACTGGAAACAATTCATTTACTAAGCGGCAACACTATTGTTAACTGGCCCATCATTTAGCATGCCAAAAAAATACACTCTAACCATCCAAATACTGAAAAGATGCAGGCCAGGAATTATATCCACAGTGCCCAATTATAGGATAGTGGTGTGTGTGTGTGTGTGTGTAAAATTGTATGACACTGATTCAAGCCTTCTGAGTTTCAATGGAATTAATTACTGAGAAGTGCCATTTTCACAATAGTATCTTAAACCAATGGAAAAAGGCACACTAGGTATTATTAGACATGTTAGAAAGCAAGAAACGATGAGGTTCCTAGCTGAGATGAGTCAATTTGACAGCATGCTAGACATGAGCCAAACAGGTCACAGACAATTGTCAAAGTATTTTTTAAAAATCCTGAAATTTGCCATTTCTCAACTTTTTGAAGAAAAAAGATTCTACCACATTTTAATCACAGAAATGACCTTTAGGGGAAGAGTCTCAAGAGCATGGTCTGAATTCATAAAACACAGTCTGGGTGGTCCTTCAGAGAGTTCCAGGATTGAGCATAGATTTTGGCAGGTGTTCCAGCTCAAAAGGGAGGACAGAAACACCTTCTCTCTTTCATATTTTAAAAGCTGAGATGCACAGTTGTGATACCCACATTTTGGCACACCCACACAGCCACAAACAGCATTAGGCCTTGCAATCGCTCACAAGGGCTTGGGTGAAAGCCTTGCACTGTCTTACAATGCAATGCCTTCTTAGATGCAACTTCAAAATAAGCTTGATGGAGCTTACCCTCGGGAAGGGTTCGGAATTTCAATCTTCATGTATCGCAGTAGCTGCAGGATCTACAACAACCAAGGGCCATCAATGCTATAACAGCAGGACTGCTCCTCTAGCAAGGGAGAATTGGGTGAACCTTCCACATGGCTTCTTCCAGAATGTAGAAGAATCTTGGTGGATCTCCCAAGCTAACTTTTTTGTGCTCTGGGGAAAAGACCATAGCAACCAACCACATGAGGCTGTTGCAAAGATAGCTGAGAAAACAATGCAGAGAAAATGTGCTGAATGGTGAATCCTTTTGTGAAGTCCTTGAAGTGAAAAGGAGGGGCACGTTTTGAACTTAAGGTTCGTTTGTGCTTAAAACTAATTCAGTACCAGTGGAATTGTGATTGACCTGGAAGTTTCTGCTTCAAAGGATTAATAAAGGCAAACACATCCTCTCTTTTGTGACTCTCACTAGCATGATTTTAGAGCAAATGAGTGTGCATACATGTGAAATTGTGCTTGATTCTGAAACACGCCCCCACTGGTTACCTGCTAGAACAAACATTCCTTGACCCAGAAACCAGTCCTGATCTGTGCTGCTAGCATCTACCTCTGGCACCAAAAACAACTCACTTTCCAAAAATCTTGAATCCTGCCCTACCCTTCAAAAGGCTTCCTGCTCTATTTACACAGCAATTATAGCCTTCCCTGGAAGTGACATTTCATTTGCTGCCCTTAGATTTCAGAGTGTGAATAAGCCAGCTGAAATCCTTCTCTGTGTTAGACCCTCTGTGGATTATCATTTCCCCCAGGGATCTGCAGAGCTGTCATTTTCAACCTGCTTGCTCTTTTCCAGAAGAAAACAAAACCCTTTACCCACTTTTCCACCTGTGGAAGTTTTGCAGCAAGCACAGAGCTGTAATAAGTTAACTTAGCATCGGATACAGTTTGTACCGCAGGAAATGGTAGATCCACAGACCAAGATTGGTGGAAAGCACACAGAACTGCTCACCATTTGTTATTCTTTCTTCACAAAATTCTTGAGTCTATGTCTTTTAGGAAATGATTTATGCAAAACGCCTGAGGGGAAAAAATCAAGTGACAATTTGAATATGTAAATTGTCCATTCAGGATATAACACACCACCAGTAGAATTTGCATCTTGTCTCAGTGCATTTCACTGGAGCCAAGCATGGGCTTAAGGGCATTACCTGCAATGATATTGTGGTAAATGTTAAAGTCTTAACCACCCCTCCAAGAACAGGTCAAAGACACAAATGGCTGCATTGTCCCTATTAACAAACCAGTCCAAAGCAAGTTCATCACCAACAAAAACAGGTCTTTCAGAAAAGCAAAGTTGATTTAGCTTCAGTACTCTATCATCCTATCCCTGCATCCTATCCCAATGCTTTGCTTTTCGGCAGTATATTGTTACTGGGCAAATCAGCCCTGATCCCACAGCTATTGTATTCAATAAAGAATCATCATCTGTAATGCTAGTGGTTTTTCTACTCTGTGACTATCTTTATATCTAAAGGAGTGTCAACATGGGGCCAGTTTCTCTCAAAACACAACAACCCTAGTTAGACAGCTCCAGCTTAGAATATGAACTTGATGGAGAATGAGAGAATTGGGACATGGCACAAAAATGTTGATGAGCAAGGTTTGCCAGACATCTGCTGAGAACTAGAGCACCTCAGGTTGAGAGGAGGGCTTCCGTCTTCCCTGTAAATGAGGTGTTGATGAACTCAGGAGACTCTGGGATTTAGAGCTAGCCTTGGAAAGGTTACACTGAGGTTTTGCACAGGGTGAGCATCCCCCCCCCGCCCTTGTAGACAGAGATGGGCTAGCAAAATAGCACGTAGGAACAGCCATCCATTCTGGTACAGAGCCATGGTTAAATTCCAGATCTCTCCCCACACTCCTGCTGCATTCAGCCCTTAAACAAAGAAGACCAACGGCAGTTCCAGTCATGGATCTCCTATCATCTTGTCTACATGAGCTTTCAGTATAAATTGTTTCCCAGCCACTGTGAAACCTGAATGCAAAGATACTGAAACAATATATCCTCTTCTCACCAGTCTGTGATGTCAGCCTTCGTAGGAAACAACCTTTTTTGAGTTGGAAGACAGAAAAATGGCACAGAGGAGCTGATACTGAATTAAGACAAAGAACTGCACCTGCATCTCCTGTGGGTCTCCATAGCAGGTCACCACTTTGCAGGTGACCTGCTGCAAACGGTTTTGGTATGTGTCCGATTGTATCAACATGCACCTCAGTCCTGTAGGGCAACCAATGTAATTAATACTGCTTGAAAGCTGACCTTTCATTTCAGCTGGTGTCACACCAGGGGGAAAGCGTTGCAGCTGGGCAAGAACAGGAGTATACATACTGGCATACATTAAATTAAATATACCAACCACAGAGAAATCTAACAAAATTGACTTTGACTTTCATCTCTGGCTTCTGCAGCCAACTTGACCCTGCCAGTAGTGAAACTCCAGTCAAGGTTTCTGACAGCACCATCTGCCCAATTTTGTGGGATCAGTTTGAGTCGGAGACATGGAGTATGATCAACCACATGCTTTCTCAATCCTTGCCTTTCCTGTCGAATAAAAACTAGCTGAAGGGGTCTAGCGGGGTGGGTCCAGAGAGCAGTAAAAACATTTTGGTGTGAAGTATTGGTTCCTTTTCACATTTTGGTGTGAAGTATTGTGATAACCAAGGGGATGCAGATGGCGCAGTGGTTTAAACCGCTGTGCTACTGGGCTGGTTGATCGAAAGGTCACCAGTTCGAATCTGCACAACGGGGTGAGTTCCCGTTGCTCCGTCCCAGCTCCTGCCAACCTTGCAGTTCGAAAGCATGCAAATGCAAGTAGATGAAAAGGTACCACTTCGGTGGGCAGGTAACAGCATTCCGTGCACCTCAGTGTTCAGTCATGGCAGCCACACGGCCTCAGAGACTGTCTGCGGACAAACGCTGGCTCCCTCGGCCAGGAAACGGAGATGAGCACCGCCCCCTAGAGTCAGGCATGACTGGACTTAACATCAAGGGGAAACCTTTACCTTTACCTTTTACTGATTCCTACTGTCCTTGTGTAGTGACACCACCTCAGAAGGAGACAGAGACGGGGATGGGGACAGGATGCAGACAGGGACAAGACACTGACCCAATTGTATTTGATAACTACCCCACAATAGCAAACAGCCACTTTTTAAAGGGAAGTTTCTTGAGAAGGTAGTGGTTGAGCAATTGTAGGAACTCTTAGGGGATTCTAATTCTCTAAATCCATTTTAGTCTGGGTTTCAATCTGAATATGGGACTGAATCAGCCTTGGTTCCCCTGGTCAGTGAGGGTGACCCTGCTACTTGATGTCTCATCAGCTTCTGATACCATTGACCATGGTATCTTTCTGGACTCTCTGAACTAGGTATCAAAGGCATGGTGTTCCACTGATTCCAGTGTTAACTGAGGGATCAGTTCCAAAAAGTAGCATTGGTTGACTATTCCCAGTACCCTTGGCAATTGGATTATGAGGCTCCACAGGATATCATTGTCCCACACCTATATGAAGCCACTGGAGTGGTTGTTAGGGGATTTAGAGCCAAGCACCATTGGTATGCTGATGACACACAGCTCTGTCTCTTGGCTGCCACATGTTTTTTGGAATATTTGGGAGAACATGGTGCACCAGAAGATAGTCAGGTGGGGACAAGAAAACAGAAAGACAATGTGGTCAGAACATTTGTGGGGAAATGATGGTGGCTGATCTGAGGTGAGGGAGTTACTGCCTCCTGCAAGTGGTCAGTCCACCATGAACAAAAAAAAAATCAACTACCCACATGTCAGTCAACCAACGGTTCAGTGTATTCAGTGTGCACTCAGCCTCCAAATGTATTCAAAGGTCTCTTGGGGTCTCTCCACTTTCTGAAGCATGTCGGGAGACTCCATGAGAGAGGCAAACCTCTGGATTCTCCAGGGAGAGATCATATCCTTTGCTTTCCAGTGAAATAGAAATATTTTATTTCAGGTTGTTTAGATTCTTCCAGCCTATTGAGGCAGGGTTTAATTACCTCCTGGTGGTCTGCATTTCAGTTTTCACCATGCTTTTATCTCTTCCAAGCTGTCTATATTTTCTGCTTTTTTAATATACATATTCTTCCTTTTCTGTCAACTTAATATCATAAGTCTGTTTCAAATGCCTTTAATGGCATTGTGAATTGGGTGGGGAACCATTTCCAGCCTGAGGGTCAAACTCAAGGTCAGAGAAGCTCTTATGGTCCTTAGTTTAGTGGTGAGTGGACAGAGAACTACCCCCAAGTTCCAGCATACTGGAGCTCAACTCTCTTCCCATCCAAAATGACACAGAGATGACAAAACTGTTAACATTCTTTAAAAAAAAAGAATGGCAAAATAATTGTAGAAAAGCCAGGAGAAGACCACATGATTGGTGGCTAAAAGTGAATCACCATCAAGAAAAAGGAGAGGAGAGAGGTAGAGCTCCCACACTGATCTTCTCCAGTCCTTGAAGCAAACACAGAAAATGTAAACCCACTGATTGCTGCTCACAGCCAGACCAAGATAAAATGCAGCGGAATCTTAAAGGTATGGGAACATAGGTGTGAGAGCCTTTGTACCTAGTTACCCTCAGTACAGATTTCCTCCTATGGAAGCACTTCAAAGAGTCCTTGGAAGTATGGAACATCCAGAGAGATAAGCATGTTAGTCCCTTCCAGAAAAAGCAGCATCCTGTCATCATGGTACCTGAAAGTCCTAATTCACAAAAGCCTATGCCATCATGAACGTGTTAGTTTTCAAGCATTTTGACAATCCTTTCCCCAGTGTTAATTGAATGTACTTCAGGATAATGCTCCACAAGTGTTAGTAGATATGATGTTGATAGATTCCTCCAAGCCTCCAGCCAAACCATAATAGACATTGTGATCGTCTCCTTTCCTCAAGAAAACTTACTGCAAAGTGCTATATGTGCACAGTTCCCTAAATGTCATGCCAGAATATTTCAAAGCAATTCGGGAGAAACTACCACTAACATTCCTCCAAGAGTGAGTCACATGGTCACACAAAGCACCTTGACTCTATCTCAACCCTTGTTAAAAGATAAAATGAGGAAACAATCTATTGGCTGTTTCATTTTAAAAATTTATTTTAATGAGACTTTCTCTTCCGCTCTCATAATGCTAAAATGCAAAAAGCTCATCCCATGAAGTGAATTGGTGGTGAATTTCTATGACATTTCCTGTGTGAGCAACTTTACAACTGCTGGTGGAACACATGAACATATCTTGTATTCAGCTCTTTTATAGATATTTATAATGTGCATTTAATATGCATAGGAGGTATATATTACATATAATAGAAATCACAATATCCCTGCATCCCTCAAGCCATAATCTACCAACCAAATCTTTCAGGTATTAATCTTGTTCCATAATTTGTACATTGAGTATTCAGTGTCTCTCCTTTGATGGAGGCCCGGATCTGCAAATGACCACCAGATCCTCACCATTACATGATTTTGTTGAAAGATTGTAAACACTGAATGTAAAATTAAACATTTTTTTCAATCTGCTATTTCCAATGAAGGTATTTGAATATGAAACCTCTCCCCTGCACAAAAATACAGTGTTAACTAATGGTTAAATAGAAGAGTTTGCACATCATTGAAATTGTAACATTTGCTTAGTATCACCCTAAGTTGCTAACACAGAGAGGTTGTAACATGATTATCTGAAATAAAAGCAGCAGTGCTAGGCAAAATATTTCCTTCATATTGTGTTAAGATCATCTCTGTGGCTTCCTTTCCAATGTTCAGCAATAGCACTAGATATGAAATAAAGACTTGAATGAGATTGCCTTCTATTAGCTCCACAACTGAACTGGGAATTGCAGATGGTTGAAGCATCCCATGTACCAACCATAAATTATATGTGTTGTTTCCATACCACTTCACAGAAAAGGCAGAGAATATTTTCCATGATAGTGTAGGGCTGGGATATGCAACTTGGGTCTCTCCAAATGTTCTTCAACTGCTACTCCTATCAAGCTGGTGGCTTGGGAGAATGCTGGAAACCATCAATATTTTGAGGGCCACAAGTGGCCAACTCCTGGTCTCAGAGTTACAGAAATGTGGTACCAGGACTCTGAAAGAGCAATGGGAGGATGATGGGAATGAAGTAAGAAAATGCCCTAGAAGAAAATATTCTGTTAGAAGGCATTCCCTTCTGAAGGCAGAATTGGAACTTGAAATGAGAACATTAAATGCAGTATAAATGAAGGCTAAAATAAAGATGAGGGCACTATTGAAAGGATGACTGAGGAAAAGACAACTCTCTCACCAGAACATGGGAAGGTTCCAAAGATCAAACCATTGATATTGATCAATGGAGCTGGGGGTCAGACTAGATGGCCCGGGAGGCTTCTTCTGACTCGCTTGGTTTCGATGTTTCTATGCCTATCTAGTCCATGGTTGTCTACATTGATCAGCAACAGCTGCCCAGGGTTTCAGACATGAGTCAGATGCCATTCCCAGCCTCACCTGGGAAAGCCAGGGACCAAACCTGGAAGCGTCTTCATGAAAAGCATGAGTTTTATCACTGACTGTAAATGGGGATGGTGGATGTAGACTGACTCTGCACTAGAAGATGTTTCCTCATGAATTGGGTGTGCTCTGGTTCTGGGCTAAACCTCCTCCTTCCAAGTGGAACTTTTGCCTCCTAAGCATACAGTGCTAAGCAAAAGACTTAAGAAATGAGGTTAATTGCAGGGCACATGACAGTGAATCATTTGTTCATTCAGGGGGGAAAAGGGAGTAACACAGTTGTGATAACCAAGGAGGCTTCTACTCAGCAATGGCTGGAGATGTTTCCAGGATTTCTGATGGGAGTCTCCCAAGCCTACTGGGGTTTTCACAGAATTTAAGCCAGTGCCTTCTCATTGCAAGGCAGGTACTCTGTACAGATGGGACATTAGTTAAGATGGAGTAGGAGATACTAGAAACAATTTCAAAGCACTTGAGACTCCCACAGTAACTTTATAGCAGGCCCTGTAAGCCCCAGGTCAAATTCTATCAGAAATGGCTTATCTTTAGTCTGTGTCCCCCATTCTCTCTTCCCATGTATGAAAGGGCTTGAATTAAATGGGGTTCTCACACCAGTAAAAGAGTAAAAGAGATTTCCATCTTTCCTGCAGCACTTCCTCTGCACCATGGCCAACCCCCATCAAAAAAAATGTTCCAAATTGGTTGAAGGCACAAGGAACAGATTTAGGCAGGTTGCAGGGGGAGTAGAGGTGAGGAAAGTATTGTTACATGAGTAGACTTCCTCTTGGGCAATGTTTAAGACAATATTTATCTCATTTACCATTTACTACATCTAATCATTAACAATCCATATGATGCACAATGTCCCCCACAGATATTTTTGCTACCTTCTCAGAAATGGTTCTTCCTTACTTGAAAAATCTCCAATGTTTCACTGAAGAAGGAAATCCCAAATTTGTGCCTATGCATAAATGCTTTCTGTGGAATAGTTCTTTCTCAGCTTCCAGTTCTGAGCCTCAGTATCAGAAATGGCTTTTCTTTGACCTATGCTGATCCGCCTGGTTTTCTCTTCACCTTTACAAAGCTGCAGCTTAAAAACCGAAGGCAAAAGATTGTCTTTACCCCTTCTATTTCAGTCAAGGGCAAAGCCTTATCTAGTCTGGAACATCGCTTCCAGCTACAGAGGATGCTGGAGTGAAGCGCAGCTGTCAACATGACCATTGGTGTGATATTCCACACATAAAGTAGATCAAAAGACATGAACTGCTTGCTAATGTCTCATTGTGAAATTTCTGTGGGAGTAATATCACTGAATCAAAGATGTAGCAGGTAAACTTTCCTCTTTGAAAATAACAACAGGAAGAACTCTGTCAAAATCTGATGGTCGCAGCCTTTGACCAAGGGAAAAACAGGGTTTTTTTCATGCATGGTGTACATCTGCTTTTGATCTCCCAACAGAGGCATAAAACAGGTGCTTGTACAACCTGAAAGCAAAGTTAGTTTATTGAAGTCTGGTGGTTTCACTCTTTGGAATTCTTGCTGAACTTCCACTGGCAGATCCCATTTAAAGACCCATCAGGTCTTCTTATTAACCCAATATTGACTTATACTGCAGACTTTAGTAAAGAAGGAGCACTAGACTTAGAAAACCAATGGATTTGGAAATGTTCAATGCATGTCATACTTCCTGGAAAACTGCTTCTGAAGTTTCTCTTCTTTCAAGAGCAGTTTGACACTCAATTTGAAGACTGTAGTGCTTCAGGAATAGTATCAGACAGAGCTCCAGGGTCTTGATGGGCCTGCAGAACTGATAGGGGTCTTAGGGATCAAGCTTGCATGGAATTGTGCAAGGAGTTCCAATGTACATACATTGTTGTAGACAGAGAAACCACCCCTTACCCCTGAATTTCCTAAACGTCTTTACTCAGCACTTGGACTGGTTCACACATGTGCATCACTCAATGGCCACAAAGTTGAGTGACAGCTTTATATATGGGATTAGGTCACCATATATATAAAATCACCAATATAAGATTTTGCTAGACATCATTTCAAATTGCAGTGGTTTGCAATAGGAACTGTTCACCTATTTAGTGGCTGGCCAGCAAAGGTAGGGAAAGGGTTAACAGGCCTGCATGTGAATGCATCAGGCCATTGTGCTGGACAGCTAAATATCTGAACTAACTGTATTTTTCTTTCTTGTTTTTCAAAAGCATTCTGTATGAATGAGCTCCAAATGATAAGATAGTTTTGCCTGTGTCAGGAGTGACCTACCCACAGACCCAAGGCTGCTTGTAGCTCTCAGCCTAATTGCATGGAGAGCTTAGATCAGTTTCCAAAGATCTCTGACTGCAATCAGTTCAGAATCTGGGCAAGACCTACCTGTCATTACCTGGAAAAGAAGAGTGAAAGAGAAACGGAGGTACTTATAGAAGAACCCACTGGGGGCTCTGACCCTGCCACTGCTAAGTTCATTCCTACCAAGATTACCAATGAGGGAATGCAGCTCCTGACAGAAGAAGCATTCTGCCATCTGGGCCATTGCATTCGTAGAGCTGTGATGGCCCATTGGTCCATGGTAGTCATCAGTTGATGTTGGAACTATCAAGTTATTGCAGATGACTCATGTGTGAACCATCCTATTCTGTATAGGAGCCATCCTATTCATGTGTGAACCATCCCTTTGAGAGCCAGTGTGGTGCAGTGGTTAAGAGCATGGGACTGGGACTAAGGAGATCTGGGTTCTAGTCCCCACTCAGCCATGGAGCCAATTGGGTGACTTTGGGCCAGTCACAGACTCTCAGCCCAACCTACTTCACAGGGTTGTTGTTGTGGAGATAAGATGGAGGAGAAGAATGATGTAAGCTGCCTTGAGCCCTTTGTAGGAAAAAGGCAGGATATAAATCGGGGGGAAAAAAGTTGAACAGCTTCAAAATTAGCATTGGCCATATTGAATTGTTCCATATGCAGACAGAATATTCCCACATGGTCTTTAGGGAGAGCAATAACTGAGCACTTTGTGTGCATAGGTGGCTAGACTCTAAAGCATTTCTCACTGAAATAATCACTAGTAGTGAGATTGGAAAGACGTCTCCTTGAGATCCCAGAAAGCCATTTCAAGTGAGGGGTGCACAATACTGAGCCAATGAGCTGGGTATATGTGTCCAGGATCTGGGCGATGCAAGAGATTTCCATTTTAGTCCTTTAATCACCATGGGGTTGATTTAAGAGAGTTTAAAATGTGGCACTGTATTCCTTATCTTTTCATTAGCCTTGAAAAACACTTTTTGTTGTGGCTGCTCATTCTTATAGCAAATTGGAACTGTGGAAGCAGTTATAGAACAGAGAATGGAGGAGTGGGAGGAAAACAAATGATAGAAACATGGAAACATAGAGCAAGCCAGAAAGGACCTCCCACCCATCTAGTCTGACCCCCGGCTCCAGCCGGCTCCACTCATGACGTGTCATGACATGATGTGTTTCATAATTTAAGTAACCTTTAGGATGCAACTTAAAAGAGTGCCCTGTAGACCATTAAGTCCAGCGTTTACAATGATCTAGCTTACACCACTGACCATCCAAAAACAAAATGGCCACGTCATCTTGGACAGCTGAAAACTGACCCCATTTCCATGTCAGTATTTCCTTATGCAGAGCACTGTCATTTCAGGGAGAACCACCCCAGCTAATGGATTTTGTGCGCAACCCATCTGGCATGGGGAATATGGCTGCTATAATTAAGTTGCTGGTCAACCTGAATCAGATGCAAAGCAGGGCACCCTAGACAATCACTGCTGTAATTCTGAACCATTTCGGGATTTGTTTTCTCCCTTATACTAGGCTGGTTAGTTTCAATAAAATCTAATTCCACTGAGTTGTACAGGAAATTGTATTGTTGCTTGGGATTTCTCCTCCACTTCTAAAATTGGATATGTGGCATGTGTTGGATTTGATTTGAGGGGAAACAAGATTATATCTCTTAACTGCATGCAAAGGAATACAAATATAGTCTGATAGTACACTGGGAACTGCTCTTCCCTTGGTTCCAGACTGAAATGTGAGTTGCTGGCTGCCAGACTCGAGCTAAGGCTCGTGCAGCCTATTTGTGGCAGCCTCAGCGTTGAAGGTGATCTGTAAAAACAGTAAACATGAGATGCGCTTGAGCATATGCACAGTGTAGCACAATAACCAAAAGCTCATCTCTACCCCCAGAGTAGGTCAAGTTTAAAGCCCAATTCTGTAGCAAGAGCCATATTTCATTCTGCTGACGTTAATCTATCGCATTCCTCCAGGCTGATTCTCTGACTTTGCAGTGTCAACCTCAATCACTGTCCTTTGACATTTATTTTAAAATTTAAGTCTTTATCAGGGGGGAGGGGTCAAACTTGAACTCTACTACACAATTTTCCAACAATCACTCCTTCCCCCAACAAATTGCATCTCAAACTGAGCAATGTGCAGTCTCTGACTGGAAACTATGCTGAACTGGGAGATACGAATTTGGAAGTTCTGGTCAGAATGAACTCAAACACTTTTCCCAAGCTTTCTTACCTACTTCTGCTCAATTTCTCCCCTTCCTACACCATCTCCATTAGCAATCATTCCACCCAGATGACCAAGAGAGTCCATGAATCTTTCTTGCTGGAATGATTGGAATTTGACTTTTCTGTTCACCAAACTGTCTCCGGAAACAACCATGCAAATAGCCTCAATTTTCAATTTTTGGATCACATCTTATTGTTTCTGTTCCAGGTTATCTTAGCATTAAATAAACAAATAAATAGTGACATATAAATATAGCAAATTGTAGTTTTTAATGTGACTAATAATATCATCATACTATTTTATATTTTTATTCAGCCCAATAGCAAAAGTTCCATAAATATAAGATACTTCCACCCACCACATGAAATGAAGTAACTTCAGATGAATCCCACCAGATGATATTGGTGAATGTGTAGATTAGCACTTACCAAAAAGAAGAGGGAAGGGGAAGGGAAGGGGAAGGGGAAGAGCAAAAGGTATTGGTTGAATAAATTAATCATTTTTTTCCTGAAGCAAGTCTCAATTGACCAGAAGAGTGTCCACATTATTCTACAGCAATTAATCACAGTTTATTCTTACCATGAGAACTTCTAATCTTATTTCATTTTTCATGCACCTCACAATGTTCTACTGGAGAAGAGCAGATGCTCATGGCAAAGAAGTACAGAAAATTAGTCACAAATGATGCTCATGGAAAGACACACACCAAGGCGGGACATGTGACTGCCCTCACTCCACTGCTTGTGAAAGTGAATGGAACCAGTCTCAAAGTGGTGAACAGCAGCGTAAGAAGCTACTGACCTTGGAGGTCTACATGTTGCTGGGCAAAAAAACTCATTTTGAGTGAAATTAGAAAAGCCAGGGTCAGTCGGGAACAGAACTGATCAAATCTGGTGTGGATTCCAGGAAAATATTTGACGGCATGCTCAGCAATTCCACTTCTGACTGCCTTGCAATTGAATTGATCATGGAGTTGAATGAAAGGAGGAATGGACTTTGACAGATACAGGGAAGTTTCTACTGCACAACTTTGTCAATGGGAAAATCCTGTCTCATACCATCCCTCCCTTGTTTTCCTCTTTCTCCTGCTGCAGAGATGTTACATGGGGCAACTCTTGTAAGGGGGCATGAATCTGTAGGGTAAGTTTTGGTTATTTCATTCTTTAGTCCTCTCTTAGGAAGTAAGGAGTAGGCAGTTAGGGAGTAAGGAAGCAGCTTCTTCAGATACTCCTCCCTTATGGATGGGGACCAATCAGAGGGAGGTGACTTAATCCCAAAACATTTCACTTAGCTGCAGAGTTTAACCGCTCTTCCAGATCAGAGCCAGTGTGGTGTAGTGGTTAAGAGCATGGGAGTGGGACTCAGGCGATCTGGGTTCTAGTCCCTGCTCGGCCATGGAGCCAACTGGGTGACTTTGGGCCAGTCACAGACTCTCAGCCCAGCCTACCTCACAGGGTTGTTGTTGTGGGGATAAGATGGAGGAGGAGATGTAAGCTGCCTTGAGCCCTTTGTAGGAAAAAGGCAGGATATAAATTGAAAAATAAATAAATAAATACATACTGCAGGATACAGGCTGCGATAGATCAATTGAGGCCAAGTAGATTATCTTTAACTCCCCATTAGAACCAAGTTGGCTGGTTCAGAGAGGTGATTGTCATGCACTTTATTTATTTATTTATGAAACTAGTATTCTTCACTAATACTCCTATTAGACTCTCTAGGCCAGTGATGGCGAACCTTTTAGAAACCTTGTGCCCAAACTGCAACCCGAAACCCACTTATGTATCACAAAGTGCCAACACTGCAATGAAACCTGAATACTGAGGTTTTAGTTTAGAAAAAAAAACACTCATACATTAACATCTTTTGTTTTCAAAGAAAAACACAATAGCAGAGCTTTCAATGATACAAACAGCTTTTTATTGAAAGGTAAAAGTTTGCATTTGGTGTGCTTTTGCACAATTAATGTGACATCTGCTGTTGCACGAATGCTGATAATTTGTCAAACCTTGGCTCATACTTGGCTGGTTTGAGAGCAACACATGCAGCACTCAGGTCATCTGTTAGTCTGCTTCTTGTATCAGATTTGATAACATTTCCTAATAAAAATGAATGGATTAAAACTCACAGCCAGTCCAAGCAACTCTCTCTCTCTCTCTCCTTGGCAGTGCACTGACCAGCCATGCGAAAGCTTGGATGATTCATGGCTAATGAGTCGCAGCTTGTGACGTCATTGCCTGGTGCCGCTACTCCTTTCTGAGCACGCACATGGCCCCTGTGTGTGCTGTTATCGGATGCTCGGCTGCTTGGGCGATGCTGGGGCGATTTGGCTCACATGCCGACTGAGAGGGATCTGAGAGCCCACTGTGGCATACATGCCATCGGTTTGCCACCACTGCTCCAGGCAGTATTCTGTGCTGCACAGTTTAATGAGGGGATTGCAGGCTGAGAAAGGCCTCCCTCAGTGTTTTGACTGTTTGGGTAGAGATGCTCAAGCAACATGAATCCTGCAGACTCCCCTGCACAACTTCTGCATCTCTTGCCCTAATATGGAACTTAGCACTCTCTCATATTTTGTGCTCCTGCATGTGTCGCAAGATGATTCTCAGAAACTGGAATGCATCAAAAATCTGGCTTTGCATTTCCATTTTTCTCAAGAAATCAGAACTAACTACTAACTTGGAACTTGAGAAATCGGAACTAACTACATCTGATGAGAAAACTCACACCACTATGTGTTCTGAGGGGTAAAATGTGCTTTTAAATACATTTTAAACATGTTAATGAGGAAATAACTGAATGGTAGCCATGCATGTGAAATGATCTGAGCTAGAAATTCAGAGATTAAACTATTCCAGGAAACAGGGTAGGCCAACAAAACAAAACCAAAAGTAATTCTCTGTTAGGTTCAAAACATCCTAATATCACCCACATCCCAGAACAATTACCTCCATTTAAGTAGAAGTTCTTGGGTTAGTCTGTTAAAGAATCTCTGTGTTGAGCAACAGTTGGTTAAAAGGAAAAGAGAAGCCATATCGCCCATAATAAATAATTGATAGAGGGTGTTGTATAACGTGGTTTGTTATCAGGGAGTGTGAGATAGGACAGCCTGGATTCTTTCCTTGGAATTCCCATATCATTTCACTGGAATGGAGGAAAACTACTGATTGTCATCCATCCATCCACCCTCTCACCCACCCGCCCACCCGTCTTGTCTTGTCTTGTCTTGTCTTGTCTATCCAAATACTAGTTTGAGGAATTGTTAAATACTCTGCATTGTACTCAGACTTTATTTTTTTACTTATACAGCATTAGAGGTATGCTGAATGAGCAAAAAAGAAGGATATTCTTGGCAGTTGCTTAGCATCCAAAATAGGAGAGAGCAGCTGGACAAACAAGTTCAATGTATGTGTTCACTGTGTTCAAAAGAAAGAAGAACAGCTATGACGAGGCTAGAAAATGGGAGACTTCAAATCATACTCACCATCTTCTCGCCATGCGTTGTGAGACCAAGGGAAAGTATCACATTATCATCCTCCTGCCCCAAAACATGGAATCTAAGTTGGCCAGCTTTCTTGAGATACTTTAATGGAAAAAGGAGGTAGATCTGGAAAAAGGACGTACAACTGCCATCCAGGATGGCAGCTAATAACAAGCAGGGTCCCCCAAGGCTCTGTCCTGGGGCCGATCCTGCTCAATCTTGTCATCAACAACCTGGAAGAAGGGGTGAACAGAAGGGGTGAAATTCATAGACGATACTAAAACTGGAGCAGTGGCCATAACTGAGGAGCAGGTACTCCAGATCCAGAAGGTTCTGGACAGACTATGGAAGTGGGCAGGAGACAACAGGATGGCGTTCAATGTGGATAAGTGCAAGGTCTTGCACTTGGGGCATAGGAATAGGTGTCACAAGTACAGGTTAGGGGACAAGTGGCTGGAGAGCAGCACTTGTGAAAGGGACCTTGGGGTGCTGGTAGACTGCAGGCTGAACATGAGTCAGCAGTGTGATGCGGTGGTCAAGAGGGTGAACGCCACCCTTGGTTGCATAGCCAGAAGTGTGGCTTCTAGATCAAGAGAGGAATTACTACCATTCTATATGACTCTGGTGCGCCTGCAACTGGAGTATTGTGCTCAGTTTTGGGCCCCTCATTACAGAAAGAATATAGCCAGGTTAGAGTCAGTGCAGCATAAGGCCACAAGGTTGGTGGCTGGTTTGCAGGGGATGCCGTATGAGGCAAGACTGAGGGAACTGGGTCTCCTCAGTCTGGAAAAGAGGAGACTCAGAGGGGATCTGTTGGTGACATACAGGTATGTGAGGGGATGTCACAAGGAGATGGGCAGAGACCTGTTCTTCCCTGAAGAGGAAGGCAGGACGCGCTCCAACGGAGCAAAGCTCAGGGAGCCAAGGTTCCATTTAGATGCCAGGAAGCACTTCCTGGCAGTTAGGACCCCGAGGTTGTGAAATAGGCTTCCACGGGAGGTGGTTGAAGCCCCATTGGTGAGGGTGTTCAAGGATAGGCTAGACATGCACATGGTAGGCATGTCGTGAGCAGAGCCTGCTAGAGCTGGGGGTCAGACTAGATGGCCTGGGAGACCCCATCTGACTCGCTCTGTTTCTATGTTTAATCAGAGTATTGATATTATATTCCTACAATCCAGTCTCTGGTATCGGTTATCTTCCAGGGTGTCCAAAGCCATCTCTGTCCCAAGACCAGATTGTAATGGATGCAGAAGATCAGACCCTCCTCCCAAAGCACCTGGAGCTGAGTGATGGCCCATCTTTTCTCAAACCTTCTCCCTACAGCTGAATTATAGTTTCCCAAGTTGAGGAGTGCAAGGGAGATCCAAGAGTCTAGGTTGGATTATTTGAAGCAAAGACTGCACTAGTAATTCTTTAAGAGTAGTCAGGAAAGCACCATCCACAAAGAGATTATGGGCTAACTCTCATGAAGAAGTCTTCATACCTCCCCTAGCTGCTTTTAATGACCAAAATGGGTAAGGACCCAGAGCACAAATGGTTAATCTAATGCTTACATGTGACTTGTGCACCTCCTAAGGTTGAGGGATACATGAGAAATTAATTCCAGTTCATTTTTAAAAAATGATTTCTCCCAGTTCACACCTTCCAGATTAAACATGAATCCAGATTCAATCTGCAGTCAAAGTCTGTACTTCCCCAAGTTTGCAATGTGTTCACAGACAGAGAAGCAAAACAAAGCAATGTTGCGTGGCACACATGTGTTACAAATGAATATAAAAATGCACACCTTTGAAAAAGGTGTACTTTAACCAAAGGGGGAAGAATGTGTACATTTCAAAGAAAAACATGGTCAGGGCATATATTTGTGGAAATTTCCCCAGCAATATGCATAGAATTTCATACAAAAGCTAAACAAAGCTTGCCATCTGATACAACCTCAAGTCAGAATGAGCTTTAAGGTAGAAATCAGAGAATTTTTCTGAGTCCTAGTCTTGCTGACCTGCACATCTCTACTTAGGTTGTAGAGGTACCCATAACTAAAATTCTAGACAATGTTTTCTCTCTTTCTGTCTTACACTCAGGCATGGTTATTATCTCAGAATAAATGTGCCCATATTTGCCCTCAAATCATTCAGCAAGCATCTTTCTAGGGTACCACCAACTGTTCAACTGGATCTCTATGGAGGAATCCATTCACCACTCTAAGCCCAACAAAATCTCTATCATGAAAGAACCCAGGACTAAGTAAAGGCACTCAGATGGTTATACAGCAAGGCAGGGTGCTTGACCAAAAGTGAAGGATCTTTGCAGTCAAACTACTCTTCCTCCTGTTACTCCAAGTATGATGTGCTTCATCTAATGGTCAGGTGAGTATATTTGGGAGAGATTCACGTCCCACTTCCCTCCTACGGATTTTTCATTCCCAAAGCAGCACTGATGAGCTCCTCCTGGATGATGTCACTGATGGCAGATATCTTCCCATTAACCATCCCAAGGGCAATGACTGCTACTAACACAGGTTTGATATTCTGAGCCAGCTCTGTGTCATTGAATGGGATGGAAACTCTGAACGCATGAGGGAATAAGTGACTACACAAACACATCAAAGGGAGCAGGAAAAAAAGATCTGACTTGGCATGTACAGCGACAATGCTTATGCTCAAGAAAATGAAAGCCTCATGCATGTGCGCATGCACACATTACAGACAACGCCCATGTCTCACATGAGAATGAAAGAGGGCTTCATTAAAAAGGCATTGAGAAGAAAAAAGGAAGAGACTAAATAAACATGAAATGCACCACATCTTCAATGTTCAAAACTGAGGCTGCATGTGGCAGTGAAAGCATCTTCGTTCTCTTTATCAGTGGGAAGAGAGTGGCAGGGCCATTAGACGGCAGACAGCTGAATACCAGCAACAAACCTAATAGGATGAATCAGCTCTAACAACCTCCCTCGTGTTGATTTCTTCCAGTGTGTTAAGCAATTTGAACTGCTGCCCCAGCATCTTGGCTGCCAGCATTTAATTTGAGATAAAAACACATGTGCAAACATCCCGTTAAATGTCGGCTTAAAACACTGCCACAAAAAACAGCCTTGGAACTTCAAGGAGTGGGTCCCTCATTAATTCCAGTCAATAGCAGAAATGCTTCCTGCACCACCAACTCAGAATTTTGCCTTGCAGAATTTCTTAGAGGCAATCATAAAGGGGGAAGTGGATAAAAGAGAATGCAAATTGTAAATACATAAAACCATAATGAATGTTCAAGCTAACAGGACTGACTGCGACACCTAAAGATCCCTGATATATGGCAATGTAACTGGCAAATTCCCTGTATTTCTGCTTTAAAGACAGCATTTCAAGTAGTGTGACTGAGAAAATAAATGTTGACTGACTCCCTGGAGATCTACTGATGTGAGAGCAGAGAAGACACTATGGTTCAACATACAGTGCTAGTCTGCAGTGCAATCCTATGGATATTTGGTTAGAATAAAGTCCCACAATTCCCAGCTGGGCGTGCTGGGAGTGGAAGACCCAGTTTTTTTCTTATCTAGGGACCCTCTACAAGATGGATCAGAGGTGTGAATTGACCATGATTCCTTCTCTAGGTAGAAGGACCCATGGGGGGCAGGGAGCATTATGTCTTTCTTCATATTAGGGCAACCTCCTCTCAGCAAATGAGACAACCGATTCATGTGGCCAGTCAAGGAAAGGGAGCAGATCATGGCCAGTCCATCCCTCCATCTTCTCCAATCTTAGCATCTTATGCTTGGTTTCGCTTAATCAGGGGTCAGGTTGGAGGCTGTACCTGCCAAACCAAGCCTACAGGGGTTCCTTTCACCAAGTTGCTCCTCTCCATCATGCCTCTCAGGATTGTTCCAGACTCCAGAATCTACTCAAGTTTCATGGAGCACTTGCTTTCTTTACCCTCTTCAGTTGAACTTCTTTCTAAGGGTTAGGAAAAATAAAATACTTTCCCACTCCAGACAAACAGAAAGGCCAATTCTTTGTGCCAAAGAATTTCAGAAGAGAAGTGAAATACATGCTTGGTTTAACCATGTGTGCAGCTAAAATATTTATTCCATATGTTATGTTAGTTGCAAACTCATCTCTGACCCATCGTGACCCCACGGACAACATTCCTCTAGGCTCTCCTGTCCTCTACCATCCCCCAGAGTCCACCCAAGCTCACACCAACTGCTTCAGTGGCTCTATCCAGCCACCTCATCCTCTGCCGTCCCCTTCTTCTTTTGCCCTCTATTGTTCCCAGCATTAGGCTCTTCTCCAGGGACTCCTTCCTTCTCATTAGGTGGCCAAAGTATTTGAGTTTCATCTTCAGTATCTGACATTCTAAAGAGCAGTCAGGGCTGATCTCCTCTTGGGCTGACCGATTTGATCGCCTTGTGGTCCAAGGGACTCGCAGGAGTCTCCTCCAGCACCACAATTCAAAGGTCTCAATTCTTTGGCACTCAGCCTTCCTTATGGTCCAGCTTTCACAGCCATACATTGAAACTGGGAAAACCATAGCCTTGACTATATGAACTTTTGTCGGCAGGGTGATGTCTCCGTTTTTTAGTATGCTGTTTTGATTTGCCATAGCTTTCCTCCCCAGGAGCAGGAGTCTCTTAATTTCTTGGCTGCAGTCCCCATCTGTGGTGATCTTGGAGCCCAGGAAAATAAAATCTGTCACTACCTCCATTTCTTCCCCATCTATTTGCCAGGAAGTGAGAGGACCGGATACCATGATCTTAGTTTTCTTAATGTTGAGTTTCAAGCCAACTTTTGCATTCTCCTCCTTCACTCGCATCAAGAGGCTCTTTAGTTCCTCTTCACTTTCTGCCATGAGAGTGGTATCATCTACGTATCTGAGGTTGTTGATATTTCTCCCAGCAATCTTAATTCCAACTGGTGATTTATCTATCCCGGCCTTTCTCATGATGTGCTCTGCATATAAGTTAAATAGGCAGGGTGACAGTATACAGCCTTGCCGAACTCCTTTCTCAATTTTGAACCAATCAGTGGTTCCGTGTCCAGTTCTCACTGTTGCTTCTTGACCCGCATATAGGTTTCTCAAGAGACAAATAAGATGGTCTGGTACTCCCATCTCTTTAAGAACTTGCCACAATTTGTTGTGATCCACACAATCAAAGGCTTTAGCATAGTCGATGAAGCAGAAGTAGATGTTTTTCTGGAACTCCCTAGCTTTCTCTATGACCCAGAGTATGTTGGCAATTTGATCTCTAGTTCCTCTGCCTCTTCGAAACCCTGCCTGTACTTCTGGTAGTTCTCGGTCCGCATACTGCTGGAGCCTAGCTTGTAGGATTTTGAGCATCACTTTGCTAGCATGTGAAATGAGTGCAATGGTGATTTATTCCATAACAGATGCAAATAACAATTGAAACAGTTCGATGGGCATCATCCCCATACCATGCAACTATGTCCCCCTTTCACTTTATGAACTTGTTATGGTGGAATTTTTAGATCTATTTTCCTCTTGAGGTGGTAGCAGAGAGATACAAGATCCAATGTGCATTTCTGATTTTAAAACAAAATAAGCATCTCATTCAAATTGATGACATTATGAAGAGGGCGAGGGGGAAGTCTAGTTTCTACCTATTAATGTGATTGTTTGTCCATAAAAAGACTTTTTAAAAAGGCTCTCGTAGCACACAACAGAGCAAATGTTTTTATTACTCTTTAATTTTGCATGCGTTAATGAAGACAATTACAGCTTATCATCGAATAAAGTTATTTAGGAATTTCCATTAGTGCACATTATTACAACAGGCCAGTATAAGTAATTGCTATTTTTTTCTTATGTTTGCGTAATTGCAACAGGAAAAATGCACGCAAAACATTAAGCTTTATTCAGTGGATGTTTGTCTGCAGCACCTTTTCAATCACGCTAATGAAAAGCAAGTTCACTAAGTGATTCCATGCTGCAATCCATCTCAGAAAGAGAAATGGTGGTCTGGGCATTTTCTATTTGGAAGGATGGCTGGGGAAGCCTCAGTACAACCTTTCCCAAAATTGTGGAAGTCTTAGGCTGTTCTCATCAAGGACAAGACAGTTTGAAGTTAGGTGGGGCACAGTGAGTATGGAAGCCCCAGCCTTGAACTTCGAAGAGCTGAACCGTGCTGTCATGGATAGGACATTTTGGGGGGCTTTTGTTGACAGCGTCACCAAAAGACAACTTGATGGTGCCTGGCAACAAACTATGATCATACCCAGTTTGGAATTTGCCCCAGTCATTAATCTGAAACCAAAGAGCAGAGGCAGAGCTCCTGGTCATTGCTTAGCATGTGTAAGGCCACTGGTTCAGTCCTTAGCATCTCGGTAGCAGGGCTGAGAGATGCGCCTGGCGAAGCATCCAAGAAACCCCTGCTGGATCAATAGTAGTCAATACTGAGCAAAATGTCCCAGTGATTTTACCCGATGTGATGAAGAGTGGCTTACACTGGCCAACAGTCACGTGCCCCAAAGGATGTATGATCCAGCAAAGCTTGACCTTGCCTGTGTTCCTTGAATCCCATCTCAAATCTAGTTCTGACATGATTCTGTATCACTGTATCAGAATGCAAGGGGGTTTGGGATCTTTGTGTTTTCATGTTTAAACACAGTTCATCATTTTTTCAAGTATCCAATCACATTTTATGGGCTATAAATATAATGGAATTCAAGTTGGAGCCCATATGTGGTATTTGTTAGGTTTTTCTAGATGCAGGATGAAGGTTTAGAGAGCATGTGCATGGAGCATGAGTCTTGCATTCAAGCAAAATTGCACCTCCAGAAACCCTTGGGAACATATTTTTTTGCTTGAGCACAAAAGATGCATTTCCTCCAAATGTCAAAGAATGTGACCTTTTTTTGTTGCCACAAGATTATATTTCAGGAGCAAGTTCAAGGAGGGTGCCAGAAACTGAAGAATGGGAGATGTGGGGACCCGAGCTGAACCCTGCCTGCCAGCTCTGCTCAACCCTTCCAGTTGCTCAGGTTTTAGGCCTGGGTATGGGGTGTTGACAGCCTTGATCACCGTGTATGATGACCTATGCACCATCGACCATGGTGTCCTTCGGGACAGGCTGGCTGGGCTGGGAGTGGGAGGCACGGCTTAGCGGTGGTTCTGTTCCTACCTGGCTGACCGGGTCCAGAAGGTGGTGCTGGGGGATAGTTGCTCTGCCCCATGGCAGCTGCGTCATGGGGTTCTGGAGGGCTCTGTGCTGCACCCGATGCAGTTCAATATCTACATGAAACCTCCAGGTCATCTGGAGGTTTGGGCTGCGTGCTGATGACACTCAGCTCTACCTCTGTTTCTCATCTAATCCAGGTGAGGCTGCAGCCATCCTGAGCCAAGGCCTGAGCTCGATAATTGACTGGATGAGGGTCAATTAACAGAGACTTAATCCTGGTAAGATGTACGATTGGTAGGGAGGACCTCTGATAGGTTAGAAGGGCATTACCTTGTCCTGGACGGGATCACACTCCCCCTAAAGGACAGGGTCCACAGTCTGGGGGTGCTTCAGGATCCTGTTCTGTCCCTGGAATATCAGGTGGACTCCGTGTCTATGAGTGCCTTTTTCCAGCTGCGGTGGATTTTCCAGCTCTTCCCCCACCTAGACAGAGGGAGCCTGAAGATAGTTACCCTTGCTCAGGTAACTTCCAAAATAGATTATTGTAATGCTCTCTATGTGGGGCTGCCCTTGAAGACAGCCCAGCAATTGCAACTGGTGCAGAATTGGGCTGCTCGGTTGGTGACTGGTACTGCCAGAGTGGCCCATATAGCACTAGTGCTGAAAGAACTTCACTGGCTAAGAGCTGTGGCCTGAGCTCAATTCAAGGTGCTTGTATTGACATATAAAGCCCTAAACAGCTCGGGGCCCAGCTATTTGGAGCACATTCTACATCCATATACACCGATCCTCCCACTTTGATCGGCTCAGGAGGCCCTTCTGCAAGAACCACCCCTCAGGGAGGTGAGAAGGGTGGCGACTGGGCGAAGGGCCTTTTACGCTGCTGCTCCCCATCTCTGGAACTTCATCCCTGGGGAAATTTGCCTGGATCTATCTCTATTTTCCTTTTGGCACCAGGCAAAGACATATCTTTTTTAGGAATTGTTTTAATGTTTAGCCAGTATGCTGTGGCCCTTTTAAATTGTTTTATAGATGTCTAATTTATTATGTTTTAATTGGTTTTTAATGTGTTTTAATTAACCAGTTAATACTGGTATGTTTTGCATTGTAACCCACCTGGGAAGGCCTCGGCAATTATAGGTGGCCAATAAATAAATAAATGGGACAATCCAGGGTCCTAAAAGTTGCCTACCCCCATCTAGAGACTAATAGCATGAGCAAGAACTGAACAAACTCACATTAAAGAGCTGCATTGCACCTTGTTTGAAGAAATTCATATTCCCTGAACTTCGATCTGTGCTCATGTTATGAGGAACACAAGCACACTCTTAAAAATAAATGCAATTAAAAATAAATCAGAGAAGTAAAATATATGCAGAACATCAGGTGCTTATGGGGAAATGAGTACATATATGCATATTAGAGCTTTGGAAATCAAGAGAGTCCCTTTTAGAAAACTGCAGTCAATACAGCAAGTGACACAGAAAAGTTTTGGTCCCCATTTTTCAAGGCTTAATCACCCAATAGGAAGCCAGATGAGAAATGGGAACAGAAGGACATCTAGGGGAAAGTCAAGAGGGTGTTGGAAGTACACCAAGCTACCGCTTTGATATCACAATGGATTAGTGCCACCACTTGTGCTAATTCCAGCTCAGTATATGATATGGTGAGCTGGAAGGCTCTTTACACAATCAATATGTAATGACAGGCAATGGAAGGAGGGCTTGGAATTCAAGCAGTCCCAGGCAAGAAAGCAGATCTGCCTTGCTGTCAATACTTATCAGGCATAACACTAGAAAAGAGACCAATCTTGGGCAAAAGTGACTTGGCAATAGGGAACAAACAGGAAGAAGTGAGGCTGTATTAAGTAGTCTCCAGTTCCTGATGTTTAGCCTGAGAATAGCATTTGTGTGGGATGGAGGGCATAGAGAGACAGTTTTCTCCTCAGTATTCCTATACCTGCTCTTGCGGGGGGGGGGGGGGTTCTTGGTTGCTGTTGCTCTGGGAAAGGACTCTGTCCCAGCCAAGTATTCTTTGTCCAATCTAGATTCACAACATGACTCATCCCAGCTATTTAGGGATCATACACTGAACATCATGATATCACTATAGTACTGCACAAAGATCTGAAAGCATGATGGAGACTAGGTCAGAGTTAATTCCAAGTTACCCAACAGCCTGGGTAGTTTATATGGATGCTATTACATTTCTTCCCTCTGTGTGGATCCAATCCATCAGCAGCTCTTCACCAATGTGCTGCTCTCCAGATGTTTTGAACAACAATTCCTACCAGCTCCGATTGTTGGCCATGCTGGGTAGGGCTGTTGGGAGTGGTGATCCAAAACATGTGGACTCCTCATTGTGGACGGCTAACTTAATGAGTGGGACAAAATTGCATGCTCTGTAGCCAATCAAGTTTACTTCATTGTTGCATCAGGTTGCCTAAGCAACACAAGGCTGGAGTCCACTTTGGACTGGGCATAGCCTCATCTCAGAATATCAGTAAGGAAGAACCCTTTTTCTCAGCCTGCCTAGGGGGCTGCAAAGTTTGAGGTGGATGTTATTATTAATTTTGAGCATTTCAGCTCCCAATTCATCCCCCCCCCCTACTCCACAAAACATTCTAAGCTCTCTTTTTGGGCTTCTGCTGCACCCTACAGCTACCTGTTCCAAGATACCCTGCCCCCAAACAGAAGTAACTGTTCTTGTGCAGTATTGGGATGCAGGATTCCTTTGTTACGATCAGCCAGTGGCAGAGCACAGCACCCCCACAATTTGAGATTTGTTCCTTCCACTTCAGCAGCAGTGAGAAATCTCTGCTTCAGGTCTCCTGGCAGAGGTCTATCTCTCAGAAATTCAGATTGGCTGAGCCAGAAAACAAACTGCCTCTACAGTAACGAAGGGCAATGAAAAAGTCCGAAAAATAAATGGCAAAAAACAAGATCAATATCAATAATTCCAAACATAAGTCTGCTGCCCCTGTTTTCCCTCTCTCCAGAAGCTAGCTTTCTATTTGTTGTAGGATTAATGAACATGGTTGATTTATAGCATCAATATGTTTGATAATTACCTATTTTAAAGCACTAAAATCCATGAGTATTTGCAGCCAGGAGATACAAGAGTACCTTGAGAGAAAGAAAAGAAACTTAACTGTATAAAAGAACAACTACAATGTCCCATCTTAAATGGATCAGAAAGCAGGAACATAAGATTCAGCATTAACTACACAGTACAATATTTGTAGATAGGAGAACATGCGATGCAATCTAATAGTTTTTGTTTTGTAAGCTGTCCAGAGACTCTGGCATATTGGATGGCATATAAAAACTTGGTAAGATAAGATAAGATAAGATGATAAGATATAAAATAAACCACTTATGCAGGGTACATTTCCTTTCATCCATGGCACCAGTTCAATGAGATGTGGAATGCCGTGTCCGAGCAGAGTGCCAATGATACCCAAAAGCTTCTGTGCCCAGTCCAGAGCAGGCATTTTTCTGAAGGTCAGACAGACAGATAAGATGAAAAAGTGGACAGGCAGCAGTTGGATTTTCCTTTGACTTAGCATTAGATCACCTAGTCAAATTGATTACCAGATGATGCAGGGCAGATAAACAAATGTTCTTCTAGCTCATTGAGTTTATGGGCTTCACTGTTATGCGACGTGTTAATCACCATTGGCTTAGGTAGTTTTGAAGATGGATTAGATGCCTTCATGGAGCGCGGCTCTATCAAGGGTTATCAACCTTAATACTGAAATGAAAGATGGGCTCCTTTGTGCTGCACTCTTGGCTTCACAGAGGCATCTGTTTGGTCACTGCTAAAAGCCTGATGTTGACCTACATGAATTTTTAGCCTGCTCCATCAGGTCTCTTCTTAGGCAGATGGTGCTAACAAAACAAACTGCTGGGACTGAGAAAGAAAGGTGGGCGCTTTGGGTACACATTTCCCAGGGCTGCTCAATGATCTCCAGAAGAATCAGAATCAGAAGAAGGAGGAGAGGAGCAGTAGAGGGTCTGGGAACTGCAGGCTTCCTGAGGCTCTGAGATGAGAGAACTGGAGAGGCTTGTGTTGTTGTAATCTGCCTAGAGAGTCCTATGGGCCTAGTAGTGCAGAACACAAGTTTATAGAAGGAAGGAAGGAAGGAAGGAAGGAAGGAGGGAGGGAAGGAAGGAAGGAAGGAAGGAAGGAAGGAAGGAAGGAAGGAAGGAAGGAAGGAAGGAAGGATCTGAAGGCCAGGCTCCCTAGGTGGGCTTGCATTCTCTGGGAATTCCCAAGATGAACAGTTGGTGGGAGGGGACTTGGAGCAGCGGAGTTGCTCAGATACAGACCGGCAGTCCCAGCTCTTAATCCCATGATGCATCTCCAGCAGAGAAGGGTGGCCCAAGTAGGGGATTGGTGGGCAGAGAGGAGTCATGCCTGCTTCAGGAGGCCCCTCCCGAAGAGGGTGCATCCCAGGTATGCTCATAAGGAGAGTTCCCAGAGGTGATTACTATAATGGGTTCAACAAAACTTTCTGCATTTTCAGAAATTCATTCTGGATGTTTCTGCACTTTGGTCAATACAGAGCCCTTTGCAAGGAAATGCCTGTGCCTTGGAAGGTGCAAAGGAGGAACCCTGGCTCTCGACACAAATGAACAAACAAAAACCACTGTTTGGACACTCCACTAGTCTTTATAGCTATTCATATTGCATGGGCAGTCAGTATTACCAACGACAGTTCATCTGGCAATGCAGATCTCGAGAATGGCAATGACTCTGTGCTACTCTGATAAGCATTGCTTAAGTGTGTGAGAGACCACAGATGGTCTTCGCCTGATGTCAGTTACAGAAGGATTGCTCTTAGAACATGGCTCTTCCAAAGAAGCAAGGCTGTCTCCAAGGGAGAAACTTAATTAGCTCTGCATTAGGAGACTTCACTGAGCAGATTCAGTAACTGTTGTGCTGACAGTACAGATACAATAGGAAGAGAGGGGAGCTTTTCAAAGGCTGGAAGGGGAAGCCACTTCCATAAAATCATGCAAGAGGTTATCAGGGCTACGGGAGCTTCCATGGCACTCACTCTGCTGGCATTGCACCAGAGAGTGCTGGAAGCAGCTCACATCTGCCCAGTTACCCAGGAACAGTGAGATAACTTGTCCCTTTGGAACCCTTAGCATTGGTTCACCATAACCAGCAACAGCTTCTTTTTCACACAAATCGTGTATTGATGGACAACATAAGCACTGGATTCCACTAGTATATTCCATCGTGGAGGACCTTTTCTATAAGTTTCCACTTGTATCCGTGGGTGTGCTATGGACAGATGGACCACTTGAGGACCTTGGAATGAAATGTCTACACATGTCTGAGGGCAAAAGCCATGAGACACCATCACCACCACAGGGTATTAAGCTTGGAAACCCAGCTTTGCTAAGCCCCTATGCAAGACACACAGTCAGTTTTGTAAGTGTCTACCAGCTAAAAGCACCATTTTTAAAATGGCTGTTGGGTTTGGACATCTAATGGGGGTGTATGTGAAAACCAGGTGTTCTGCCCATCAATAAATGAAGTCACAAAGTGCCAAAGCTTGTAGGGACTTCCTGGGCATGCACCGCAACCCTCAACTGTTTTACCCTTTGCAGAAGGGTGAGTGTGGCAATGCACAAACACAGCACAACATCCACATTTCAAACTGCAGCTCACCCTCTTCTAAAAGAGGAGACTGGGCAGCAGCTGTGTGCAGTTACATCTGTGTGCACCAGAAACAGGAAAGGTTAACCCCCTCACTTAAAAATGTGACTCCCAAGGACACTGGAAAGGTAAGTGGACCTTTATGGAAGCCAGCCTTTGCAGTCCACTTAACACTGCACTGCATAACACAGATCCCAAAGATAAAACGCTAGTGCAATTTACCATAGAGGGAGAGAGCAGAAAAATACTGCTGAATCCAGAGGAAAAATGGGAACGTGCACACTGAGTTTGCTTCCTCCTGCCATTTCGACCTTCATTCATTTATGCATTTATTTATTATATGCCCACTCCAAGGTTTCCCCCTGCAAGCAGCCCAAGGTTTCTACATAGTTCTCCACCTCTCCATTTTTACCTCCCAGCAACCCTGTGAGCTACGTTAGGTCTTGGTCTTGGTTCCGAGCCTGACTTTTATGATGGGTGCTTTATTATTTGCAGCAGAGGAGTTTTGCTTTTTGTGAGCCTCCTTGGATTTCTGTATGAGGGAAAGGTGACATTTAAATATTTTAAAATGTAAAGAAAGGGATACCAAGGGGGATAAATCTCTGCCAAGAGGGGCAGGCTTAAATTTAGCTGGACTGCTCTGCATGATCTGCAGATATTCCAGGGTGATGGGCAGACTCTGGGGTGTTTGCTCTGGTAGTTGCTGTTAAACCGTAAGGAAAGAGAGAAACAGTGTGTGGGATGGAGAGAATTAGGTGCCTTTTCTAAATCTGAGTATGGGCAAGGTGAGTGAATCACAACTCCCCTCTGAAACACAAAGGAGAAATGTAAATGGGATCCAAGGGGAATGGGCCTTCTGCAATCTAAACCCCACACCAGTGGCTGTGAAACGGGATGGTTCTAGCTTTGCAATTTTGCTAGATTTGCATTCCATAAAGAATTGGGTTTGGAATGTTAAATGCATTCCATAAGAATTGCCTTGCTGGATCAAGCAAAGGTTCCATCTGGACCAGCATTCTGTTTCCAATAGCAACCAGCCAGATGCCTCTGGGAAGCTCACAGTAATAGGAAACACCAGCCCACGTGTGTGGATGAATGTGCCCTTTCACAGATATGCACGCTGTTCTTCAGCTCCCAGGCCATTATTTGTAAGCAACGTCCTGAGATCGAATGATTATGAGATATAAGTAGCAACCACCCCCTGAATGATTTTAGAATGCGTGCTGCGTAGTCTAACCAAAGGCAGATTCATTCATCTTGCAGTGAATTTACTCTCCAAATGAAATCTCAGACACAATGTCACAGAGCCATCTCTATTTCCTGGCCTCTGTCCTTGGTAAATCCTTTACTTTTTCAGATTCAGACTCTCTGGATGTCTCATTTACGACATTCTCTTTGCCTAGGGAGCCATCAATTAAATCCCCTGATGGTAAAGTGGATGTATCCTTGTTATCTTTAGTGCATGTGTGCATCAATGCATTTGCCTCCATACGAAGGCACCTGGAAGCATGCAACTCGTTCCTTCCCATCCTTTACCTTCAGCACCACGTTTAGAACTGCTGAGAGCCATTCCAGACTGGCCTGCTTGCAATACAATCTGCCGGGAGTGCCTCTGAGGTATCTCCAGAAATCACAGCTGGGCCAGAAAATGACTGCAAGGGTCTTAAGGGCTGCACTGTGGAGAAGAAGAGAACCGTTTTATAATAGCTGCACTGGCTACCAATTTGTTTCCAGGCACCATTCAAAGTGCTGATCATTCAAGTCAAAAAACTCTGAGGCCCAGAATTTCTAAGGGCTCTCCTTTCATACCTGCCTGCCTGTTCCTTACAATTTATTGAGTAAGCTGTTACTTAGCAGAGGATAGATTAATGGGGATATTAAAAGGGCTTCTCTGAGCTGCAGCTTAATGGAGGCCTGAATAGCTCCTCTCTCTACGTGTTCTCTCCCAAGTAGTAGACCGTCGCGTCTTGTCTCGTCTTCTCCCCTCCCCTCCCCTCCCCTCTTCCTTCTTTTTTTAAATATTATTTTCTCTATAAATCTAAACTAAAACAGCAATTATTCCTGAGACATCGAACGTACTGAGTTAACATCTTACTCTTTTTACAGTTAATAACCATATTCGAGTCTACATATAGTCCCGTTTCTCTAACCAATAATAAAAGAAATTCCAAGTTTGATAGAAATATGTATCTTCCTTCTCCTTCCAAGACAGGGTCAATCTATCCATTTCGGCACAATCCGGAATCATCTTCTTCCTTTTGGAGTGAGTCATTGGCCAATACAAAGTGCCAAAGGTGCTTTACTGGCCTTTACATCAGCAGCCAGGAAACCACTGTAGAGTAAATTAATAGCACACTGACACTGGAAGAATAGGTCCTCCAGTTACGATGTGAGACTGAGCAATAAATGCATTCTAAGAAGAGGCAATCTACAGGTGTGTCCCCGTTTTCCTCTCCTGAAGGTTGGAGATTATGCAATATCTTGACTGCTCAGTTTGCAGCCAAGCAAAAATCAGCTAATATCCAATGGTGTCATTCCATGCAACTCAGATAATTCTATAGGATCATTGCATTGCACATGTCGCTATGCACTGCACTTGCACAAGCATTTGTGCAACCATACTCAACAGAATTCTCCCTGTATGCATAGTTCAGAGGATAGTTTCCATTAGTGCCACAGCACTGCTGAAATGAGACATGATTTCTTGAGAGGCCTTTTCCACAAAAAGCTCTGAGATATTTCTTTTTCTGATTGCCCAACCCCCAGAAAAAGTTGGACACTGAATTTTCCAGAACCATTTCTGGTAGAAAACCCCCATGGACACGCACTCAACCCAGGCATGTTAATACCCTGAAACAGCAGTGAAGCCAAGACATTGCAGGAAATATCAAACACAGATGTTATTGCAGAGAGAGAGAGACTGGGAGAGAGAACCACTGTGGGGGGGGGGGATAAAGAAACTGCTGCTACTATCAGGGTGAGCCCCAGCATCAATTCATCGATGAAGAAGTCGTCTCTCCTCTATTAGATGATCCCACCCACCACTGACAAAATATTTGCACATACATTTGAGAGGCTTTTTGCAAACATGTGGCTCTAGCTCAAAGCTCTGAAGAGGTAGCAACACAGGGTGGTTCCTTTCTCAGGGGCTCAGGAAGCAGGTAGGCAAAGCAAATGGACAGCAAAGACGGTGTAACATCAAGTCAGCATATTGGAGCAGCGCCTCCTTCTCTGTTTTACAACTGCCAAGGTCTTCCCTCTCCCCTGATTCCTGCTCCTTCATCTAAAGAATAAAATTAAATAGAAAATGCAATGATGGGAGCCATTTCTTTTCTCCTATCATGTATTAACCTCCCATTAAATCACAACTATCACAAAGGTGTGCACACAAGGTGTACCTCACCTCTCTCAGCCCTTTCCCTTCCTTGAAGCTGCATGTTCTGCCTTATATTCTGCACCTTGGCTGTTTGTGGTTATCCTCCACTGCTACTCAGCTCTTCAGGTGGACTCCGTCCTTTCTGACAGGCCTCCCATCAGCCGACTTGTGTATTCTCTCTCACACACCTCCCCCGACCATCACCCAAGCAAATGGCTTGTTTTCTCAATTGCACTCTGGAACAGGTTCCTCTACCAGCTGTTCCAGTTGTTCCCGTCTGCTGATCGCTGTTGACAGTAGCTATAAAAAGCATAATATATTCTTTTTCAAAACTGTACTTGAGCATCGGGCTCCCTCGACAGCTGGGCTAGTCATTCTTTGTGTCCTAATTGCAGTGTGTTTAAGGGAAGGAGGGAAATTTGCTTTTGTTCAGGGTTGCCATTTCAGCTCCAGCATCATCTGATCTCACATTTGCCTTTATGTTTTTTCTCTGGTGCTGCTGCATCGCCTTCAAAGTTGCTAACGAAGGAAGCAAACTGACAATGATATTGCCTGCCCCAGCAAAGCAAGGATGATCAAAAGAGACAATATGACGAGATGGGTTTGTGTGAGTGCATTTGCTTTCTTCTGTGTGGGGGAAGACGGAAGTCAAAGCCAGGCTTTCCCTGCATTCAGATGTCCCCGTTGTGAAGCACAGTCCTAAATTGATGACTTCAAACTCCAGATGCCTTTGCACCAGAACTGGAACCTACTTTCATCATCCTTTGCTTGCACACCTTTGCTGGCAGTGTGGCCTGTGCATCTTAATTGGAGATTGTGTTAATTGTCATGCCACAAAAAGCTTCCTTTTGCTGTTTTTTTACAAATCAAGCTAATGTTCAAAGCACAGTAGCAGAGCCAAACATTTCTTCCCGGTCAGATTTCAGCTCTTTGCCCGCCTTGTAATTCTGATGTATTTCAGGTTTGCCATTCCTCACCCATCCCTCAAGAGGGATCCTGCACTTCCTCCAGAGGTTCCTCTGGTCAGTATGTGGGAAAGGACCTTGCTCAAAATGTTCCAGACTATGGAACTCCATGCTGCAGGAAAGCCATTTTGCAGTTCTTGCACATCCATGGTGTCTTTCCATTTGCATTGTCACGCTTCCTGCATATATGTTTCTAAAATGTTCCTGGGATGTCACTCTCTGTTTGTGTTTCCTTTTGAAATTGTATGGTTGTTTTCTTACTTGAGGTTAGTCACATTGAGCATCTTTCCGGTGGGACACAAAGTGTGCATACACCCACACACATTTTAAATAACACACCCAGCATTAGATTTCCTCCACTGAAGGATGAGAGATTCCGATACAGTTTTCCAACCTGCTGTTAAAAATGTTCAGAATCAGTTACATACATAGGAAGCTGCTGAGCTTATATTGTAAGCATCGTTTGTAGTTATTTTTATATACATTGGTGTAACACAATTATGTTACATTATGCAACTTGTGGCAATATGGAAGATTAATCATAGATGGAAACTTCAGTCTTTCCTAAATACTGCACTTGGATTGTACCCTCCTTGTCAAAACTGTAGTGTCTTATTCCTACATTGACTTCAGCAGTTGCTTGTCTCATTTCTGTGCTGTTTGGAATCCCATGTCATAATAGAATCACTTGCTCTATTCCTGATGTTCAGTTGGTGGGTGTCATGGCCAAATTCAACATGGAGGCAATATGAATGAGCCTGGGGGGTACTCCACAGTTTCCAGAACATCATTCAAAGGGAGGGGGTCCAGAAAACATTGCAATAACACTTAAGCCTCCTCAATGATCACAGAATATGAATTTCTGTGGGGAGAAATAAATGCAAAACTGGGGAGAGGGAAACATCAGCATAGCGTGACTTTAGCAGTCTGTTGAGGGTCTCACTTTAAGAAAAATAAATCTTTGTTTTGTCTGTAGGCAGAAGAATAGGGAAAAATTGGGTTTTCTCATCTTCCCTTGAACTGAGAAAGGAAGCCAGATGGATGCAGCATTTGATAATGGTGTTGTAGCCAACAAGTTCTGCCCAGGAGAACTAAAACGGTTATGATCTATTTCCAAGCTGTCTAAGCCAAGAGGAAAGCAACACTTACAAAACAAATACTTTTCACAGCTGTGTTCTACATTCCACAAAGCCACTTTGGGAGTGTTGGCTAAGAGGTGGGTAATATGTTGGAGTGACATGAAGCCTTCAAAACATTCCGCCAACAGGGTCATTACCTTTGGGAAGGCAAAAGTGAGTGCATTACGATTCATCTTTTCACCTGATGTGGCTGAAGGCTGAGCTTCTAAATAAAACCTCCTCAATGAATTCAGCACTTCCTCCTCGACTGGCTTCCCTCACAAAAGAAGGATGGTATAATAATGGTGCTTTGCATTCTGTGTTCAGGGGCAAAATCAGTGTGCGGGATAATGAACAAGAAAGATCATCCCCTGAAACCAGAATGCAGAGCAGCTGTTGTAAAATCTTTACATGGTCCCTCTTGCCTCTATCACTCCTAGGCTATAAAGGGACTGTGAGGAATGCACAGCCCAGCCAGGGGATTGGGATGCACTTAAAAGGAATTGCAGATGCAAAGCCTGGGACTTCCTTTGGGTTGCTGTGAATACATTGAAAGGAGAAGGAAGTGGGGAAGGCTGCAAAAGTGCTGCCTCACCAGGCTGGTGAGTGCCGGAGTGACCATCAAGGCTCAGCTCAAAGAAATGCTGAACAGGGATTTCTTCTCATTCGAGGGAAGATTACGCAGTTAAAGCATATTGCAAGGCCAGAGGTAATTGCTTCCCACCTATTTCTTAACCTGCTTGCAGATTGGAATGGCTGCCAAACAATTGTTGGCTACTACTTCCCTTCTTGTTTTACAAGAAGCTTGTGCATATGCACAGGGATGCTTGCGGGGGGGGGGGATGCCAGCTTTTACAGCACCCCTGGGCACTGGGCATGACTCCTGCAGTATCTGTGGCTCCTCCTCCTTGCTGCATGTCCTGCTGGGACAATCACCCACCATTGCCAAGGGGAAAGGCAAGATGAGTGAAGTCCAACTCTCCTTCCCTTTGCTCCAGCCACTGCCCATTTGATTACAAGTGGCAGATAAAAGAGGCAGGGACCCAAAAGAGAAGAGCTAGGGTCAGACGCTCCTCGGACTGGAATTTAGCAACCTGCTGGAGCGCGGGCCCTGTAGGAGACACTGACCACTCATGTCTGCTGGGACATGAGTGCAAATATGATAAGATGGATAATGAGACAACCACAGATGCTTTTCTACACTACTGTGATTTGGCTCTTGTTTGGCCCATTGGTTCCCTCTCTCGCATTAGGTAAGACCACCTGAAAAGCCCTGATGAAGCATCTGGGGTCATCCTAGCCCAGCATTGACTGCACACAGCAGAGGACCATCTGCTCACCAGATCCTTCAAGCCACAAAACACCCTCCTGCCCAGATCCCCAGCAACTGTTCCCCTTTGTAATAAGAGTATTCCTGACAGGTATTTTAATACAACTCCATATACATGTTAAGAAGACACATACTCTTTTAAATATTCATACAGAGAGAGAGAGAGAGTTTCTCTTTAAGAAGATGCTTAAATTGTTTGCTAGTATACACAAGCCTTAAGCACACTGATGTGATCACCTTCCAATCACTAGATACTTAGATGCTGTTCCAATGCTGCTGCCAAAGCCAGACAGCCAAACAGAAGTCTAAGCATTCTGCTTGTGTGGTTATACCTTCAACTAGCATAACGAGTCATCTCTGCTACATTGGTGGGTGACCATGTTTGGAGCAGGGGGTTGAACTTGAAGGCCTTCTAGACTCCTTCCAACTCTAGTACCATTCCATTCTAACCCATAGGATCCCCAGTGCAGTTTCTGCCTACCAGCCGTTTGCTCTCTCAGCCCCCACATCAAGTGTAATTTTTGCTTCAACCCCCCCCCCACTATCATTCTTATCTTCTGGAGGGACCTGAAGTTGTGTCCCATCTGCTGCATGGCAATGTTGGCCCAGAGGCAACCTGGGGGGGGTAAACTGCTTGGGGTGACTAAAGCTTCACTCTGCAGTACGCCCAAAGTCTCATGAAAGTTCAAAACAAGGGAGGCGGAAGGCAAGAATTGCTGCTCAGAAATGCATGTGGGGAGCCCTCCAGGCCATTTTGCTTAGCCACAGTGTGTTCGGATATGCCTCTTCTACACTCTGGTACACAGGGTACCAGAGCCATTTGAACACGGAGAGGTTTGGAAACATCTTTTACTGTGCATGATCAACTCTCATAGTTATCTACCCAGTCGCTACCTACCCAGAGGAGACTCAGAGGATGGTGACCAGAGGGAAGTTTTCTCTGTGGCAGTTCCCACTGATGGAATGGCTTCGCCACAGTGGCCCACCTGGCACCAACCTTGTCCTTTTCCTAGCACCAGGTTAAGATGTTGAACCTTGGATATGGGATTATCCATCCTGGGTACTTTCCTTTTATGGCAGCCTTCCCCAACCCAGTGGCTTTCAGAGACGTTTGAACCACAGCTCCCAAAATTCCCATCCAGCAGGGCTATTGTCTGGGAATTTGTGCTGTTACAGTTCAAATGTGTCCAGAAGGCACAAGGTTGGGGAAGTCTGTTTTATGTGATTATTCTTCGAAGTCTGTTTTTAATTCCCTTTTAAGGGTTTTTTTTCCTGATAAGATTTTTATGGAATTCTCATTGTATCTTATTGCACTGTTTTTATATACTATTGCATATTGCCCAGAGAACTTTGGGTATTGGGTGGGATAGTCACAAACAAACACATAGCAAAAACTATAATCTGGAAATTTTCATATATAGCCAACTATTACTGTCTCACGCAGTGTACTTCACAACTGCCATAATTTTCAAGGTGGAAGCAAGTAATTGTCTCCCCTCCAAAGATGGCTTTACTCCATGTTTTTATTTCTCTGCATTGTTAGATTTCAGAAAACGCAGTGGCATTGCCATTATCCATGACTGTGGGTGGTGAGGACAGCTACAAATTAGCTTCCTCCTTTCTCCCTCTCCCTGTAACGTGTGTTGGCAGGTACAATTCTATCTATTACTAGACTTGGGTTTTTTCCTGGCTTGGCTTAATCAAGTGGGGGACCACTACATGTTTGCTAGCCTTTGCAGCTTCTCCAAAGGGTGTTTACAATTATCAGTCATATCCAAGTTTCTCACAAAATGAGTCGACAGAACCTAATAATCTCTGAACCAAGTGTCTGACCATGATAAACCTTGAAAGCAAAAATGTCCAAAGCAAAACAATACAACATACTCTGTCCCAAAATTACCCCCTTGTGTTCTCTCTAAGGTTTTCCTGTGACTCAAGGAAAAATCAGAAGGGCTGACTCCTGGATGACTAAATTCAGTGCAAAAAAGCCTAACCTACCCCTTTGCCCCAAGAAGAGGTTTCTATAGGCACTTCATAGCCAACGTTTCCTCTCTCATTATTCACACTTTTTCTTAGAATGTGTCCCATGATGAATGTCATCAGCTGGGTGTCTTCCCCATCGAGTGATGAATACGTTAGAGCATAGACTCTGCATGGAGAATGCCTCCGGTTGCTCTCATTTCTTTGAGCTTCACCACAGATTTCCTTGACCTGTGATCACAAGGACCAGATGGGTTTGAATGACAAATATTCTGATCTGACCTGGTCTATCTGATCTGCTTTCTATATTCCTAATGCAAGTGCATGGAGTCAGCTTGTGTGGTAGACAGACAATGTAGATTCCTTTCCTTGATCTTATTCATACCTGGGGAAAGTTGAGAAACTGCTTTGTGAACTTGAGAAAAGCTCACAAGGACAAAGTTGGATAACCTTTGATCTATAGCACACATCTGAAGTTGGGATATTTATCTCTCTGCACAAATCCTTCATAAATTTTTGCCAGCCGTATGGTTCAACACAGCCTTGGCTGGCCAAATGATTTATTTCTGATCAGTTGATTGCCCTCCATTACATTCCTCCATACCTGTAAAAATAATTCGTGCAACACCGTTTGACATAGACTACAAAGCACAAGAAACTTAAATGTCACCATACATCTTTCTGCTGTGTATTCAGTATAGGGCATACAAAGGTATCCATAGTAAATACTCTGCTTATTTTCAGAATAGCTTTCCCATACCATGCAAAAGGAAACAGAAGTGTGAACTGTGTTTGAGAAGTGTAAGTTCCAACACATATGCTCTGAAATATCAATGCTCACATCCCAGAAATAAGGGCCTGCCATCAGAGAGCTTTTGTCATCTGAAAATAAAACTACATCAACAGGCTGTCAGATGACTTTTTGCTGATAGTCTCTCAGCTCTTCTAAACAATCCAAGGATCTTTGGAATGTCTCAGATTAGACTTAGCCAGCCAGGTGTCACCAGATGATTTAGACTACAAGTCCTTTTGTTCCTGGTCATTCACCTCTGACCAATGCAATCCAGGAGCTGTTCAGAGCAACATGGTGTTTTCCAGGTGTTCTGGGCTTCAACTTACATCAGCCCCAGCCACCAGACAATGGCCAGGAAATACTGGGAACTGGGGTATGGGACATCTGCAAGTGCCAGAATGGGAAGGGCTGGTCTGGAGAGATGCAGCTGCTTGCAAGCCTTCCAATTATGGATTCATCCTGGCAAATTTGCTCAGGCTGTGTGCACAAACTTGATATGAATGTTAAAAAGAAAGAAAATATCAAAATCGTAGCTGAAATTCTCAGATCTTTGCACCACCATGACCACCACCACCATCATCATCTGTGATAATTGGGAAGGAAGTGGACCTGCAATCATTTCCCATTAGTGTGTGTGTGTGTGTGTGTGTGTAAAACAGTGTGTTGTTTGTTTTGGTTTTTTTCATCATTAAAATACCATCCATTCATTTGCTTTTCCACTTGTTTTCATAACGCAACTGGAATGATTTCATTCAGTTATTTTGCAATCCCTTTTATTTCCCTGTTCATGCCCCTGGTATTTTTCTATTTTCACTTTGTTATTTTCTACTTAGAAACACAGAAACAGAGCGAGTCAGAAGGGGTCTCCCGGGCCATCTAGTCTGACCCCTGGCTCCAGCCGGCTCCGCTCATGACATGCCCACCATGTGCACGTCCAGCCTATCCTTGAACACCCGCACCGATGGGGCCTCAACGACCTCCCGGGGAAGCCCATTCCACACCCTCGGGATCCTGACTGTCAGGAAGTGCTTCCTGGCATCCAAATGGAACCTTGGCTCCCTGAGCTTTGCTCCGTTGTAGCGCATCCTGCCCTCCAGGACTTCTACACCATACCAAGAAAGCCAGATTTGTCAAGTTTCAGATAGATCTGCCAGATTCCCTATTTTATATCTGCCATTTTCACTACTCGTTCAGTGCTCTCCACAACCTTCTTTATAGCCATTAATGTTTGCATCCCAACATAATATAATGGAAAATATTTTGCAAGAATAACTAACCATTGGACTTCTGAACAGGAATTCTGTTTGAATCCACGTTCCTTTTCAAAAGGAAACTTAAGGGCTCCTTCATTTTAAATGTACAGCCTTAACTAGTCTTTAATGATGGTTAAAGCATCCTGAAAGCTTTTCAGTGTTGTCATTGCAGAACCTAGAACTTGTCACTCTGAAACAAATCAATCAAGTAACCATAAATCAGTTTTAAGAAATAAGAGCACAAGGAGGAAAAAACAAAAGAGGACCCACATCAGATCAGGCAAAAGTTCTGCCCATACATTGGTTGACTAGCTGTCCGTATGCCATTGCAATGTCTTTCCAATCATGCTCCTAACAGCTGGTATGCACGGGCACAAAGCTAGCGTAGAGACATCAGGACTAGTAGCCACTGGGAGCATTCTCCGCCATAAATTTGTCCCTTCCCTTTCTAACGTCATCCAAATTGGTGTCAGTCACTATTTCTTGTGCAAGCAAATTCCACAGTTTAATTACATGCTTCCCCCACCATGAATTCCCCGCCAACTGGTTTTAGATACTCTAACAGAAGGGGAGGTAGTATCTTAGACACTTTCTCTGTGCCATGCATAATTTCATACACCATCATGTCATAGTAGGTTTACAATGCAGTAATAATGCTTGTCTTAAAAAAAAAAAAAAGTCTGCCATCAGGCGGTTCTTTGTAGCTGCGTCTTAGCACCAGATCCTATTGGAGAAAGAGGCAAAAAGGGATTTCTTACTGTTGAATGCTTTCTGCATTGCTATGGAGGATATGATTAAAAGCTGCTGACAGTGATGGATAGATTTACTCAAATCTGTAGCTGCAATGAGACCTTTTCTAAAGAATGGGCTTTCAAAACAGTATGTGCTGCTTCCCCCCACCACTCCTTCTCTCTCTTACTTTTCCACCCCCCCACCCCCACCCCCCATGTAAAAACATTCAGTTAGGCAAAGGATGTGCATTGTGAACATAGAACCATTCCTGGGTCTGAACAAAGACCCATCCCATCGAGCACCCTAGTTCACACAACCGTCTTTCCAGTGATCCACAGGCAGAATAGGTAGGCTAAGGCCAGAGTGTCCAAGCGATGCAAACATGCCACTCTGCCATGGCACCAGTGACTTTGGCCAGCCAGTGTTAGCCTTCGTTTTTGAGGCCTCATGGAAGTCAGAAGAAGTATTGGAAGACTGGAGGGTAGCATTCGTTGCCCCAGTCTTCAGAAAGGACAGCAGAGCAGACAAGGAGAATTAGAGGCCGGTTAGCCTAATTTCCATTCTGGAATGATGGAAAAATTCACAATTAGGGAAGCTCTAGAAACTCTAGACAGGGAAGGGGGGTTGGCAGCCATGCAGCATGGCTTCTGCAAAATAGGTCCTGCCAGAGGGGATGTGGTGAATGTGGTTTACCTGGATTTGACAAGGTCTCACATTGCACCCTGGTTGAGAAATTTATGAACGTTGAGACAAAACAATCCGCTGATGGATTAGGGAATGGTTGATGGACTACAAGCAGCAGGGAATCATCAGGATGGCAGCAGGGGATGAGTGAAACCCCCCAGGGCTCAGACCAATGCTGTTGAAATCCCTTCCCAATGGCCTGGAGAAGAGGTAACTAGTCTGCTGACCAGATTTGCAGGTGATACCAAAGTAGGCATGGTGGCCACAACAGAGAAGCAGACACTCCAGATCCTTTTGGATCCTTTGGACCTGGACAGACTGTGGAAATTGGCAGGGGACAGCAGGATGGTGTTCATTGTGGATAAGCGCATGGTTTTGCACTTGGGACCCTGGAATAGGTGCCAGACTTCCAAGGAAGCTCAAGGAACCAGGCTTCATGTTGGAGTACTTCCTGATGGGAAGGGCCCCTAGGATATGGAATGGGCCTCCACAGGAGGTGGTCTGGCTCCCAAGGAAAGACTGGGCAACCACATGTTGGGGATTCCATGAGCAGAGCCAGCTGGAGCTGGGAGTCAGACTAGATGGCCCTAGAGGCCCCTTGTGACTTGCTATGTTTCTATGTCTCTTAGTTTAGCCTACTTCATAGGGCTGTAGAGGGGATTCGTAAAAGGAGAGAAGAAGACCCACATAAACCCCTTGCTGGTGGCTCCAGGATTGAGGCAGCCAGGGCTGGACTCCAGGGCCATGATCCAGGGAACCACACAGAAGGGAGGGGTAAGTGCCCACCCACTTGCAGGCAAGAGTCAGGCAAGTGATGGGTGAGGTGCAGCAGCACTTGATCAAAGCATCAGCTCCAGGGCCGTCTGGGGCCACAGAAGCTGACGCCGGTCCCTGCAGCATCCTCTCTTCTTGTATCTAAAAACATTCTCAGGCAGCCGATTGCAAGCTCACTGTTACTTCTATTGTTACCTACGATCCTTTCCTTCTAGGCAAGCTGCCTATCCCAAAGTGCCTGTTTTTAGGTTCTGGACACCTGCACACGTCCAGAGTAATTCTTTCTCTACCACAGCCAGCAAACTCTTTGGATAAGTGTGGTGTAGTGGTAGTAGGGAGCCAGTGTGGTGTAGTGGTTCAGAGCGTGGGATGGGGACTCAGGCGACCCGGGTTCTAGTCTCCGCTCAGCCATAGAGCCAAATGGGTGACTTTGGGCCAGTCACAGACTCTCAGCCCGCCTACCTCACAGGGTTGCTGTTGTGGGGATAAGATGGAGGAGGAGAACGATGTAAGCTGCCTTGAGCCCTTTGTAGAAAAAAGGCAGGATATAAATAAAATAAAAATAAAATAAAAATAAATAACTGTCCTTGAATGGCTCTAAATTTTTCTAAGATAGCAGAGAAAGCTTAGTTGCATGAGTCACAGTAGCTGTTTTGGTTGGAGTTATGTTAATAATATATTCCTAAAACTGGTTAGGGAGAGAGTTTGAAATAGACACCAGTCCTGGAATTGGAAACAGAATGGGAGAGAAAACCTGACCAGGTTGAGTAGGGCTAGATGGCTAGTCTTCATGCCCAACTTGCAGGCACACTAGAGATAAAATGCACCCACCCACCCACTCCAAGATTCTGGAGATGGAATTAGTAGGAAAGCTGAGACAGCTGCAAAATTCAGCTGTCTCAATATATTTTGAGAAAATCTCTTTATCAAGGGAATGAATAAAGGATAGAAGCTTATACAAAATTGCATGCACTAAAATAAGTGTGGGTAGAAGGTAGATGTTGATCCAGTGGTAAATCTCTGTATAACTGTTCAGAGTCATAAGGGCGTTTGGGGCCAGAATCTGAGTTTGCATTTGGTGTGGGAAAGGTTGGCATAATTAGGAACATCACAGCGTAACAGGAGCCCATTGTCAATGCTACAGGAATGTTTCTTTCTCTTTGCTCCTATCGCCTGCTTAACTGCTTTCTCCAAAAGAATGAGCAGTGGAAGGCACACAGAGAGGAGAGCCATGACCAGTTCCTTCACATACTCCTATTCAGTCATAGAGTCAGTAAGGCTGGGAGAGGCAGGGCATGAAATTGGGGAGCAGAAACAGTGACAAGGAGCTGTGGCCACCAAGCTCATTTTGCCCACAGACATCTCCTCCAAACCCAGAGCTAACACTGCAAATGACAAAACGATCCAGTATCTTCATCATACATCCAGGATGATTGGGCAATAAAATGTGTAGTCTCTATTGGCAGAGCAATATAGCAACACTCTTTGATAAACTAGCCAGAGGCCAAAATAATTCCCATTTTCCCAAACTAGTTTATGTCTTTTGATGCAAACACACACACACACACACACACACCTCAGCTTTGATCCTTTTTCTTGGAAGCTAATAAGAATGGTCGTTCTCATTCTCTGACTCATGGAGGCAGATAAGATGAATTCTTCATCTTCAAACAGCAGTGGAATTTGGCTGCAGATTTCTATAAATATTTCAGAAAGTCATTGATCATTCCTGTCTTTTCCCTTTCTTTTTGCATACCTGGCCAGAGAAGAAAAATATCTGGTACATGTGTGTGCGCGTGCCCATCTGTGTATTTGTTATTTATATTTAACTATTTCAGATCCATTGCAATATGTCACTGCTCTTTTTCCTATGGGTTCTATGTTTTGATGTAGCGCTTTGATTGAAGAAATGACAAAGAGGCTAATTTGCTTTTTAAATTATATTGAAGATGTACAGGTGTGGGTGTGGGTGCTTGTCGCAATTGATTTCTTTTTCTTTTTGCATTTTGGAGGTTCATTGACAAACTGCCTTGCTTGTTGGTGCATAAGCTTTGGCTTCTGAATTCCTGGATAGCAGCTGCCACTGTTCAATGCAAATACCACTGAATGAGGCAGGCTGTTGCTGTATTCCTCTGTGCACAACGTCCTCCTATGATCCTTTTCCTTAAAAGTAGAGCATCCTTTCCTCTCCCCAAAATGGCAGCGCTTGATTCTACAAGTTCCATGATAAACACTGCATTCACCCTTCTGTAAGGATGGCCATGGTCCCAACTATGCAACATTTCCCTCCCTCATTATAAAGAGAAGAAATCCCGTTGATCAGTTGCCTTGATCTCCAACTCTCACTGTCAGTAGGAAGCAGCAAGTGCTCTGCTCTATTATTTGGCTGAATTTAGGATGAGATCCAATTGCTTGCTACATGGGAGCTCTCTGATAGTGTCACAGATAAAAAAACTCATACAGAGCTGGTTGATGATCAATAAGCACACAAAATGCAACAAAACATGAGCTCAGCTCAAGTCTGTCTCAAACTATGAGGTCTCTTTATATTTTTGCATGCAAATCTGTGTGCTTTTTAAGTGTGCACTTCCTTCTCCTGTGTGCACACTTGCCACACTTGTGTATCTGTTTAAAGTATACTTGTTGTCAAGCAACATTGTTGGGAGTTTTGCATCACACCACAAGCTCAGAAAGGTCTGGACTTTGAATACAGATTGAATCTGAGTTCATGTTCATCGTGGAACTTGTGAACTGAGTCACCCTCAGTTTCAGAAGTGATCTGAAACAAATTTATCATTGATTCCTACCCATCAATCAAAGATTGCTGGCAGTAAACCCAAAGTAGGTTTTGTTGAACCTTCAGGCAAGTAGCACTGTTCTTTCTTGCATATTAAACACTTATGCCTTCATCTCTCTGCATCTGTCCTTGGAAAATCCCAGAAGAACAAGCAATTGCCTGAGGGAGGGAAACTGCTTGGGATCCTCCACATCTCTCCCCTCCTAGTTTAAGGGGCTGCCCCACCTGGACTGGAAAGGTTGATATAAAAAGCCTAGCTTTGCACCACAGGTGGCTTTTGAAGAATGAAGTGGGAGGAGAATGCCTCAGCATTATAGCCATTCTCAGTGAGCTTCTTCCAGCCTTTCTCTTTTGGCTCTTGGATGTTTTATATATACGTTTCGCTCAAAGCATTTCATTGATATGCCCTCTTCCTGCTTTCAAAGGGTGCTCAGAAAGAAGATGCCATTGGTGCTCCCCTGGTCCTAGAAGCTTTTAAGGGAACTCAGAATAAACTTTTAAGGAATAAAACTTAGAAGAGCTGCAGTGCTGTTCAATTCTTCCTCTTCTTCTCAAAACACATTCCAAAAAAAGGGTGAGTTGACTTAGCAAAATGCAGCCAAAACATAAAAATGAAAGTCTTGTGTGAGCATGCAGGTGCTTAAACTAGGAACGTGTGAACATTTCATGACAGTTTGCAAAACACAATCCCAATGTGAGAAGGTGTGCATTTAAAAAGAAAAAAAGGGGGGGGGGATTCCCACACATCCCCAAATTTCTGACTACCCTTGACAATGTATTCTAATGTACAACTTGATATCTGCAATAAAACAATGCACATTTTCATACTTCAGTCAATGGAAAGACAGTGCATGTTTTTAAAAACAGTAAGTTTTCCCATTCTAAATTCCCAAAGTTCTCATTTGGACAGGCCAAAGGAAAAGTATACTTCCCAGAATGAGCTTCTAAGTTACATTCAGAGAATTTTGGTAAGCTTCTCCATCCATGCGTGCCTTCAAATGGGGAAGCTGACAACCTTTCCTCTAACTTCCCTGGCCCTTTGCAATTTAGCAATCCTCATGCATTTAGCAAGCATTTTTATCTTGGGATCAACATAAACAATTGGAGTGTGCAAGGCTCAGAATGCACACTGGTCAGAAGCGGCTGGCATGCATGGGGAGGTCAAAGCAGGGCTTTCAACTATGTTTTCTTCCCCTTTAAATTCTTGTGTGTTCCCTAGAAGGCCTGAACAGAGCTGAAGTATCGGTGAGATCCATGAAACATGTATTTTTCAGGCTCTACATGCAAGTCCACCTAGGGATGCTGGTGGAATTCATTGTCAAAATTGCCTAATCTCTCTCACAGAGCATGATTTCCACCTCTCCACTAGACTTTGCACTTCCCCTTCCATTCTGTGACCATTCTTAGCCTTTCAAGGAAATCAACATTAAAATCATAGAGGTAGATATAGACATGGGTATACCGTTAAATCCTACATTGGGAAACAATAGAGATCTAAGTGTATTTAAATATGTATTTAAAACAGACATTAAAATGCGGATCAAAAAGGCATGGAATTACATATTAAGATGTATCATGGTAAAAGCATGAAGTAAACTGGAAAAAGACATATGTGAGTGCTCTGAAAGCAGCTTCATCTTCACTCGAGCAGGATTCTTAGTGGGCAGGGCAGACCCTGTGGGCGTACAGGGCCAGGGAGAACCACATTGCCCCCTTTAGTCACCTGGCCATGTGCAGGTTTTGAATGAAACCCACAGTGCCACCTTCTTGGTTGTGTCATTGGTGCCCAAGCAGAAAGCAGCTCAGCGGCTCCCTCTTATGGTCCGAGGGGGCATAGCTCAATGGCAAAGCATGTTGTGCATGCAAACCCTGGCCCTTAAAAAAGAGGCTTGAGTAATGCTTAGGAAAACCAACATCGAGAGTTCAGAGGCAGGCATATATCAGAGAACAATATATAATCGCAGAATGAGCACTTATCAGTTTGGAAAGAAAATATGGCCACTCCAAACTAGAACAGTGATTCCTGCTCATTTTGGGCACTCCTTACGAGCAGAGACATGCAACGATCCCATTGTAGGGTGCCTTGCCTCCCCAGGCCTGAGGAAGCTTCTGTGCTCAGTTCACACTGGATGCCAAAGAGAGCGACCCCATTCTTCACCCTTGCCTTTCATTCTGCAGGAAAGGACAATGTTTGCTGCCCGGACAAGCAACGGGCAGAGTGAGCAGAGGATCCAAAGTCTCCAATTGTGCCATTATTTTCTGTGGAGCATTCTCACTTCATCTTATGGGAGGGCTCAGAAGCAGCGCAAGCACTCAGATTGTTCTCCTTGATATAACTCTCTTTCTCCCTGTCTAACTACACAGCAAACAGCCTTCAGGTTTAGGATCGGCAAGTCTGATAGCCTATGCAGGAGAGCATTCCAGGGTTGATTTGTTGCTGTTATTTCCCTACCCCATTCCTATAGTTGTAGGACCAGATTTCTATACAATCCCCATAATGTTGAATGAGCAAACAGCCTGCAAGTCCACCAAATCCATGCAACTCCAAAAAAAGAAAAAAGAAAAAAAAAGCCAGTCCACTGCTCTGTATATTTCAGAAGACATCCCTGGTGCAATGGTTGATATTAACTTACCCTTTAAAAAAGAAGAAGAGAAGGACTACAGAAGTAAGACCATTTATCTGACCACTTCTTCAATTAAGGTTAAATGCTGGTGACCCCCCACTCTTAAAGCAGCAAAACGATTCATGAAAAGCAGAGCAGTTAGAAGCATACACAGCATGAAGCAATCCATGCTATGCTGCATGTATCTTTATGTGAACACACCATCTTTGCGTTGCTCTCCATATTCTGTCTGCACCCCTGCAGCTAAGCTGTGACAGCTCAACTCTTTCCTGCCAGCCACCATTCAAAAGGGTGTCAAAATCTAACTAGTTGAGAGAAACGGATTTCCCCACAGAATGGCTGTGGCATGAGCTGGGATACAGCACCATACCTAATTCAGAAATAGCTACAGCCTCAGCCCAGCATCCACGCAGTCAAGATGATCATATTATGTAGGTCACATGCATTTTCTAGGACATTAGATGCAAACATTTGCTCCTTTTTGGGAGTGAAAGGATTTCATTCATAAGAGCCAAGGGCAAGGGGCCACAGGTGGAACTGTCTGGATTTTGTTAGATCCGTTCCATTCACGGACTGTCAAACTCCTTTTCAGTCCGTTGCCCACCCATTGATGGAACTGAATGTTTTCCAATTCCCTGAATGTGCATTTGTGAGCACTTCTGCAAGTTGACACTTGCAAAAATGCACAAATTCGCTCCCAGCAAACATGCATTTTCATGTTTTAGTGAGTGGGGGAATGCACTTCGTAAATAAAATCATACCTTTTCCATGACTGCACTTGCATAAAACTGGCAAAAGGATTTTTAATGGCCTGTAGGTCTGTTGAACCTGCACTAGTTGAGAAAAGCCAGTCGGCTCTGAAACCTGTGGTTAGTTTCCTAGACAGTCAAACAAATTTGAATCCATTGAGATTTCTCCAAGTCACAGAAAAAGTTTCTTCCTTCATTCCCCTGCAGCTGCACTGCCTCTCAGCACCTTGGGCCCATGTGGACCATGCTGTATCATGATGCACTTGAAAGAAGGTTGATAAGCCCATACATAAATAAATTAATTCACTCTCTGGGCAGATGGAGAGAGCAAATGTTATAAAGATGTTTTGGAAATGTAAATGCAGTCTTTTAATCCATAATATATCAAGGGAGATGAGACACGAAGAAATTCAGGGTCAGATTTGCACCATGTTGAAAGCCAGTAAAAACACAGCACACATGAACTTTCAGCCAGTTGCAGTTTAGGACTGACTCTTACATCTGCTGGCCAGAATGCCCTTTGGCAGAGTATCAGCAATTGCTGTGCAATATGTACCACATTTTTTACTGATGCAAGCAGAAAACACTGATCTGCTGAAGGAAACAAACAGAAAAGATGCAGGAGACTAGCTGTTTAATAATGGCAAACCTTCTTGGGTATTTGGAAGGGTATGGGTGGTGCCCATGGAAATAGCTAGGAAATGGCCCCAACATGAACACTGTAGGGTCTCTAGAGAAGGAATATGTCAGGGGAAGGGACCTGGTTTCCACACCATCCTACACATGCCTGCTCTAAAACACATCAGTGAGCTCAATGGAATACAAGATGGCTACGTAACTATTAAACTGGTACCTCTCACCCTGGTTTGGACTGTATCTTATTTCTTTCACATGTCATTCTCTAACAAAATATGGACACCTCTTAACTGACAACAGAAGACAATAAACAGAAACACTGAAAAAGAGCCATATCTGTGCAGACAAAGACTTCTGTTCTCATGAAATGTGACTGGCAGGAGAGGGAGAATCATTGGCTGATTGCATGGAGACAATTTGGTTTCTTTTCAACTGTTGTTGTCCACGGCATGTTGCCCAATTGCTTTCTAGAAACTAGATTATTCTTTGCCTTGAGTCATTATTGCTAAATTAAATATAACATACAACAGGAACCTCTTTTATCTGGGATATTAAAAAATAAAATGAAGGTGAGGAAGGTGAAGACCAGCCTGCATTAGTTCATGATTAGAAGCTATACTAATCTCAGCACTGTAATCTAACAGAGTTGTTAATAGAAGGAATGAGATAAGAAAAAAAGGAAGAATGGGACTGTGGGAGTGACAAGAATAGCTATAGGAAACCTGCCATTGTTGAATTGTTATTAAAATGATACAGTGGAGAGACATTTACAGCAAACATTCTGGTTTTCATAGGTGATGAGACCACAATCAGAAAAAAATGAACCAACAAGCAAGCTAAGAACAAAGTAAGGGTGGAATACTGTGGCCTTCCACAATGTCTGAGGACCCACAGCATGGGTCAGAGTTCTAGCTTCCATCCTCGTTTAAGTTCAGAGCTGGGAATTCAACTTCAGAGGGCCCTCCCTCTGTCCTTGAAGTTGGTGAAGTTCTTTCTTTAACAGGTGATCTCTGAAGATGAAGCAGTTCTTCAGAAGTTCTGAAGATGAAGAGCATCTCCAGAGCTGGTGCAGGGGTGCTTTCTGAGGCGCAGGGAAAGGAAGAGCAAGGCACTACCATTCTCCAAGGAATCCTGGTGGTGCCACAGTCTTTCCTCCTCATGAGGAAGAGTTTGGGATCTTTCATGCTAAGCAAATTTATCTTCTAGAGCTTCCACAGTCATTTCTTCAGACTTCAACAGACCCTGGCCATAACTCCAGCTCCACTGAGCTCAGTACAGAAAGCTCTATTGGGTGGAGAGGGGAGTTCTCCATGCATTAACAATGGGGAACAGCACAGCTGGACATGAGTGCAGCCTGATTGCGCCCAAGTTCCTGTTCACTGGGACTATGTTACAGTTGTTGCATCACAGTGATCATTGCTGCGATGATTAACCATGACGACTAGCTGCCCATTGGCACGAGAAACCCATCCCATCATTAAACAGGCCAGCTTCACAGAATTTCCTTTCAGTGCAGCTCCATGAATATAGCCATGGTTGGATTGCCCCCAAGGGCCTGCTCAGAGAAAGTTAACATTTCTGGTTCCTTCCTTGCAAACTCTACCAAGCAAGAAAATGTGAAAATGTGCTGTAGGATGAGGAGTGACTAAGTCTGCAGAAGAGGAGGAGGAGGAGGACCAGGGCCAAATGAGAGAAATAATCCCCAGAGCAATGCCATTGCAGTACTCACTGCCCATGAGAGTTTAATGGAAGACTTGATTCAGAGGGATATAGTTGAGTTAATTATGTGCAATGATATTGTTAAATGCATTGGAAAATGTGTGTGATATTTTAGCACCCGGACCATGGAAGAAGCAGTAGGTTATCTTTGCATTTAATTTTGCCGATTCTTTTTCTTCTGCTCTCAGCGTACGGAGGGGACGTGGGCTGATGCCAGGCAACCTGGTAGCAAAGACCAGAGTCTGTTCTCCAGACACCAAGCAAGCTCTCCAGCAGAGGGTGCTCATAACCTGACCTTTTGTGTACCGCTGATGATGACTAGAAAGGAGCCATGTGTCCTGACCAGATGAGCTTGGGAGCCCACATGGCCCATGCCTGTTCCCCAGTCTGGAAGGGGAAGAGGAGGCAAACCCAAATGACCATGATTTCCAGACCCCTTCCCTTCCCAGAATCCAGCTAGGCTGCACAGCTTTTTGCCATCCGTGCTTCACCTGCTGCTGCTCTTCCTTGAATTCTTCCACCTGAGGGTTTTCTTGAAACCCTGCTCCTCTGAACGCACATACTCCTTTCTTTTCACACACCTATAGCAGTGTATTAGGAGACAGTGTATTTGGAAGATGCACACACACTCTAGAGCATATGCAAACTGGTATATGCAGATCTGCATTTTCATTTCAGTTTCCAGTTTTTCTGGGCTGAGACTGGATTTCTCTATACCTTGCAATACACCCCACTTGAACTGCCTGCTCCATATGGGATCCAGGACCTTGTCCAGAAAGATGGCTGGAACTCCTCAGTCCTACAGCTGGAAAGCTAGGCTGCAGTGGTGAACTTCAGAATTAATGTGCTCTTTTTGACAGTCCCTATTGGCACATCTCCAGAGAGTTCAAAAGTCCAGGCACTTGTGTTGAAACTTTTCAACAAACAAGCTTCAACAATTTCACCTCTACCAGGAACAGGTGCTTTGTCAAGCTAATGGGACTGAAATACCCACTTCAAGACCTAGTTATCCCAAAATACGTTGTATTATATAATCAAACAATGTATGACTATCAGGAAAACTGACATACTGTGAGTACTGAAACTAAGCTCAGAGGGAATCGAGAAAACTGAGCAGGGAAGAGGGCAGACAAGGGCAAGCTGGCCTGCTAATTTTCCCCCTCCAAGAGCTCAGTTTCAGGATTTCAGTCTGGCCGGATCCTTAGAGAACTGATGCTTCAGGGCTGGTCCCTCAGTCTGAGTCAGCCTCACTTCATCTCACTTTTCTTCCTTCAGACTGGCCCAACTTGAGCCCTGCTTCAAATAATTTCCCCACCTTTAGACTTTCACTTGCAGCTTTTACAGTTCCAGCCCTTACATGCCTTTTACCTCCTTTTGGCCCAATTGTCTGCCATCCCAAGCAACCGGATCATGCGTGCTGTGAACTAGAGCAATGCCAGTATTCCAGGGCTTTTATTTTGCAGGAAATTGTGGGATAGGGGCTAGGAAGGGTAAGATTTTGGTGGGGATAAAACCAAAATCCCAGTGAAAGGTCCAGGAAGGGAGAAGAATGCAGCTGAATTTGCTCAATGGAGAGGGGCAAGGATCTTATTTACCTTTTAATACAGTGACTGACTGAAGGGGGTCCTTTCTGTTGATTTGCTTGTTTGTTCTATCTAAAAACGCATGTGAATTGTTGCAGCATTGCAAAGAGCTTCGCACAAAAGGTTTTAGCCCCTCCTGATTCCTGGAATATGCATGATGGATTTACTGTCTTGAGAACTGGAAGATTGTTTCTGGGCTGACCATGTTCTTCGAGGGCCCTGCACTATTGCAAGGGAATATTAGCATTCTTTTATTTATTAGATCTATCTTCTGCCTTTATTTTGCAGTTTGCAAAATCCTCCTCTCCTTGCTTTCAATCATCCCCATAACAACAGCCCTGTGAGGCTGGCTGGACTGAGAGTCTGTGCCTGGTGGAGACTAGAACCAAGATCTTAGCCCGTCTCACACTCTTAGCCACTACACCACATTGGCTCTTGGATGGCTCATATATGCTGCCTTAGTTGTTCTTCTTAGTAGCAAAGTCGTGCCCGACCTGTCGCAACCCCATGGACAACTTTTCTCCAGGCCTTCCTGCCCTCCGCCATCCCCCAGAGTCCACCCAAGCTCACACGCACTGCCCCAGTGACTCCATCTAGCCACCACATCCTCTGCCGTCCCCTTCTTCTTTTGCCATCTATTGTTCCCAGCATTAGGCTCTTCTCCAGGGACTCCTTCCTTCTCATTAGGTGGCCAAAGTTTCATCTTCAGTATCTGGCCTTCTAAAGAGCAGTCAGGATTGATGTCCTCTGAGACTGACGGGTTTGATCACCTTGCTGTCCAAGGGACTCGCAGGAGTCTCCTCCAGCACCACAATTCAAAGGCCTCAATTCTTCAGTGCTCAGCCTTCCTTATGGTCCACCTTTCACAGCCATACATTGAAACTGGGAAAACCATAGCCTTGACTATTGTTGGCAGGGTGATGTCTTTGCTTTTTAGTATGCTGTCTAGATTTGCCATAGCTCTCCTCCCAAGGAGCAAGCATCTTTTAATTTCTTGGCTGCAGTCACCATCTGCAGTGATCTTGGAGCCGAGGAAAATAAAATCTGTCACTACCTCCATTTCTTCCCCATCTATTTGCCAGGAAGTGAGAGGATTGGATGCCATGATCTTAGTTTTCTTATTGTTGAATTTCAGGCAAACTTTTGCACTCTCCCCCTTCACCCGCATACAGAGGCTCTTTAGTTCCTCTTCACTTTCTGCCATGAGAGTGGTATCATCTGCATATCTGAGGTTGTTGATATTTCTCCCAGCAATCTTAATTCCAACTGGTGATTCATCTAGGCCTGCCTTTCTCATGATGTGCTTATAAGTTAAATAGCAGGGAGACAGTATACAGCCTTGCCGAACTCCTTTCTCAATTTTGAACCAATCAGTGGTTCTGTATCCAGTTCTCACTGTTGCTTCTTGACCCGCATATAGGTTTCTCAAGAGACAAATAAGATGGTCTGGGACTCCCATCTCTTTAAGAACTTGCCACAATTTGTTGTGATCCACATGATCAAAGGCTTTAGCATAGTCAATGAAGCAGAAGTAGATGTTTTTCTGGAACTCCCTAGCTTTCTCCATGATCCAGCATATGTTGGCAATTTGATTTCTAGTTCCTCTCCCTCTTCGAAATCCTGCCTGTACTTCTGGTAGTTCTCGGTCCACATACTGCTGGAGCCTAGCTTGTAGGATTTTGAGCATCACTTTGCTAGCATGTGAAATGAGTGCAATGGTGCAGCAGTTTGAACATTCATTGGCGTTGCCCTTCTTTGGGATCAGAATGTGAACTGACCTTTTCCAATCCTGTAGCCACTGTTGAGTTTTCCAAATTTGCTGGCATATTGAGCGTAGCACTTTTACTGCATCATCTTTTAAGATTTTGAATAGCTCAGCTGGAACGCTGTCACCTCCACTGGCTTTGTTGTTGCTCAGACTTCCCAAGACCCATTTGACTTCACATTCCAGGATGTCTGGCTCGAGGTCAGTGACCACTCCATCGTGGTTATCAGGGACGTTAAGCTCTTTCTTGTATAGTTCTTCTGTGTAATCTTGCCACCTCTTCTTAATGTGTTCTGCCCCTGTTAGGCCCCTGCCATTTTGGTCCTTTAACATGCCCATCTTTGCATGAAATGTTCCCTTCATATCTCCAATTTTCTTAAAGAGATCTCTGGTCCTCCCTATTCTATTGTTTTCTTCTATTTCTTTCCACTGTTCATTTAAGAAGGCATTCTCATCTCTTCTAGCTATTCTTTGGAATTCAGCATTCAATTGTTTGTATCTTTCTCTTTCTCCCTTGCCTTTTGCTTCCCTTCTTTCCTCAGCTATTTGTAAAGCTTCCTCAGACAGCCATTTTGCTTTCTTGCATTTCTTTTTCTTTGGGACTGTTTTAGTTGCTGCCTCTTGTACAATGTTGCGTACCTCCGTCCATAGTTCTTCAGGTACTCTGTCTATCAGATCTAATTCCTTAAATCTGTTTGTCACCTCTACTGTATATTCATCAGGGATATGATTTAGGCCATACCTGAGTGGCCTAGTGCTTTTCCCTACTTTCTTCAACTTCAGCCTAAATTTTGCAATGAGAAGCTCATGATCACAGTCAGCTCCTGGTCTAGTTTTTACAGATTGTATAGAGCTTCTCCATCTTTGGCTGCAGAGCACATAGTCAATCTAATTTCTGTGTTGACCGTCTGGTGATGTCCATGTGTAGAGTTGTCTCTTGGGTTGTTGGAAAAGAGTGTTTGCGATGACCATCGTATTCTCTTGACAAAATTCTACCAGCTTGTGCCCTGCTTCATTTTGTATTCCAAGGCCAAACTTATTCCGGTGATCTTTTGGCTTCCTACTTTAGCATTCCAATCCCCCATGATGATAAGGACATCATTTTTTGGAGTTAATTCTAGAAGGTGCTGTAGGCCTTCATAGAACCAGTCAACTTCAACCTCTTCAACACCAGTGGTTGGGGCATAGACTTGGACTATTGTGAGGTTGAATGGTTTGCCTTGGATTCGAACTGAGATCATTCTGTCATTTTGGAGATTGTGTCCCAGTACTGCTTTTCCTACTCTTTTATTGACTATGAAGGCTACTCCATTTCTTCTGAGGGATTCTTGCCCGCAGTAGTACACCTGATGGTCATCTGAATTAAATTCACCCATTCCTGTCCATTTTAGTTCACTCATTCCTAAGAAGTCGATGTTCAGTCTTTTCATCTCTTGTTTGACCACATCCAGCTTGCCTGGATTCATGGATCTTACATTCCAGGTTCCTATGGAGTATAGATCTTTGCAGCATCGGACTTTCCTTTCACCACCAGATACATCAGCAACTGAGTGTCCTTTCA
>NW_025335549.1:1101820-1212988 GCF_004798865.1 Varanus komodoensis
GACTTTCCTTTCACCACCAGATACATCAGCAACTGAGTGTCCTTTCAGCTTTGACCCAGTCGCTTCATTCTTCCTGGCACTACTAGTACTAGCCCTCCACTCTTCCCCAGTAGCATATTGCACAACTTCCAACCTGAGGGGCTCATCTTCCGGTGTCATATCTTTTTGCCTTTTGGTATTGTCCATGGGGTTTCATGGCAAAGATACTGGAGTGGGTTGCCATTTCCTTCTCCAGTAGATCACGTTTTGTCAGAGCTCTCTTCTATGACCTGTCCGTCTTGGGTTTCCCTGCACGGCATAGCTCATAGCTTCATTGGGCTACATAAGCCCCTTCGCCACGACAAGGCAGTGATCCATGCCTTAGTAGACAGAAGATTATCTTTGCCATCGTGCATGCCTGTTGACCTGACCCATGCTTTTCAAATATCAAAGAGCTACAAGTAGCCATTCATGTTTTCCCAGCACAGCTTTAGCCATTCCCCAAACATTGCAGCCTCTCCAAAATATCCAGCATGGGTTTGCCTCCCATGAGTCAACTTTGTGAATGGGATTCAGTGAAGGGCCACATGTGTGTCTCCATCCCTTGATGACTAGTGTTTGGATGTGTGTGCTAATTCACTCCATTGAAGGCATCATTGGAGACGACGGCCAGTGATATTTCTCTATTTAAGAATGTTTTCAGACATTTGTCATTAACAATCAACAAGCATACAAACCAGAGGACTTCATAAACAAAAATCGGGATACATTTAAATCAACAAATTAAAAAGAAAAATTGCAGTGACATTAGGGAGAGGCAAATGAGTGTCATATGCGCATGCTCGGATGAGATTCCTGGGCGCACACGGGAGATGGAGGGCTTTGGTGGGAATGGTGGCTCAGATTCGGAGGAGAGGCAGTGGAGAGCTGAACAAGCAGTGGCTCAGTGTTCTCACTCTGATATGGGAGTTGTTGGAACTAGTGAGGCCCCGGCGGCCCAAACTCTCCCTGTGAGCCAGCCTGAGCCAACTCTGGATCAAAGCACTTCAGGGACAACCACAGAGCCACCCCCCTGGCCACTCCCTCCTGACTGTGGGAAGGAAGCCAGCAGAGAACAGGCTCGGGAGGTGTTCTTGGGAGAACCTGACACCCCAGGAGACGTGGATGCAAGAGCCCATTGATGGACTCACCGGCTGGACCAATTAGGGGCTCAATGGGAAGAGCGCTGGCATGCCCATTTTCATAGTGCACCCCCCTCCAGAGACCAGCCCCAAAGGGTTCATAAGCAAAGCTTTGGGTAAATAGGGTCAGAGCGAGGGGTCAAGTTTCCATCTGGAGTGTTTCGAGCCTTGTGAATACCTTGTTTCTGTATGAAATAAATATTCTTTTAATAACTGCTGAAGTTCCTGTCTTGTCTGGAGGGGGCACCTAGCTCACGACACTCAGGATGGCTAGGAGTTCCACTTGCCATGTGTCCCCTCCTTATTTTCATTTGCCATTGCTGGTCACTCTGAAGAAATGGGAAAACAGCACCAATGGGGCTGTGAGTAAAAGCAAAATTTGTGCAGATCTCCCTGAATCTGTGCAATTTTCCAATTTCAGCTTCCTTTAAAAATGGAACAAGATTGATTCAGTCAATTTGAACATTCTGTGCAAATTAGGAAAGCTGCACAAAAGTGAATTGGCAAAGTTGCATAAATCAAACATGAGCACATGCCTAGTCATTCATAAACGGGTTCAGCTGATGCTTATGCCTGTGTTCACAGTTGGAGCTCTGAAGAAGTCATGCCCACGTGTTTTGTGAGCCAAACCAATTTCTTTAGACTTCCCTAAATAAAACAATAAAATTATGATAATGAAAGGGAATTGGCAACGCTAGTGGTCAAAAAGATGTGTTTTCCATTGTGGGTAGCAATATTCCATACTACGGACAGACATGCATGTGTCAGATGGCCCAGTGTGAACTTCTGCAAATACCAAAACACAGAGAATTGTAGCAATGTAACAATAAAACAATAAGCTCATGTCAGACCAATTGCTTGCATCTCATTAATTTTCAAGGAACCATTCTACAGGAAAATAGTCTTTTGTTAGCAAGATTAATGAGGATTTCTACACGAAAGCTGGTAATTTAAACTTGTTATATAATTACAGGTAATACCAGGGTCAGTTCCTTTCTAATTTTTATTCAAGCAGATAGGAAGCATACTTACAGCTCAATTGAGAAGTGGGGGAGGGGTGTCAATGTCAGCCACACTCCAGGAACACACACACACAGTGACTAGAATACTGCATCCAGTTCCGGGCACCAAGGTTTAAGAAAGATGCAATAAAATTAGAAAGGATCCAGAGGAGGGTGACAAAAATGATCCAGAGCTTGGAAACACTGCCCTATGAGGAGAGACTGAGAAAACTGGGCCTTGAGAAGAGAAGCCTGAGGGGGACCTGATATCCTTCTATAAGCACCCCAAAGGCTGTCACAAAGAGAAAAGTCAAGATCTCTTCTTGCAAATGCCAGAGTGTAGGACACGGAATAATCAATTCAAGTTGCAACAACCCAGATTCAGACTGGACATCAGGAAAAGCTTCCTCCCTGTCAGAGCAATACAACAATGGAACCAGCAGCCTAGAGAGGTGGTGGGTGCTCCCACACAGACATTCAAAAAGAAACTGGACAGCCATCTGAGTGGAATGATGTAAACTGGTGTCCTACAACAGCAGGGGGCTGGACGCAATGGCCTTCATGGCCCCTCCCAATTCTAGTATTCTATGATTCTATGGATGACTATTAAGGGCAACACTACAGCATTCAATGAGAATCATGCAGCATGGATGTAAATGCAAGCTCAACTCATCCATATGCATATAATTTGTTGAAGTGCTTTTCCTCCTCACTTAGCAAGGTCCCTTCATTTGCTACTGGCCCATGAGCACGCACATGCACACATGCACACATGCACACACATGATTGAATTCTGCTTGTCTTTTTTAATTAGCCAAGGGGTAATGCTTTAGCCACTTGGCTCCTGATTTCTAAGTGACTGTCGGAAAGCTAAAGGCTAAAAGGGTGGGGGTACAAACACACAAAGGAAGCACCTCCAGGTATCTTTTCGGAGGGTATCCTTTTTCTATGGGTGGTGAAGGCAAGGTATGGTAGATGCATTTGGATTCAGCCGAGTCAAGGCTTCCAACATTGACTGAAACAAGGATGGAATTCACCTGTAGATCAAGGTAGCCTGCATGTCATATCACCTGGAGAGGCAATTCCTCTCACTGCACACATTGCATAAAGAGTGTATGTCATTTCCTTCCTTTGGTTTCCTATACAAGGTGCAACACTCCTAAAGTAGCCAATGGCTTCCTGTGTTTGGAGGTGTTTTCCCTGTTTTTAAATTGTTGTGAACCATCAAAACAGTGTTATCTATTGGGGAGGATAGAAATGGAATCAATACAATCATGAGAAATGCATACTGCTAAATGGTTTTCTTTATAAGTGACATTCCAGTCTGTATACTTTGGTTACACTGAACCTCTGGTACACTATGACAGATGAAAATACAGCACAGAGGTCTATGTCCCCACAAGGTATGTGACATTTGAAGTCAGTCCTTTTCTGCCTTCTACACTGAAGCACATGCTGAATTGCATCTGTATCATATTTCAAACTTAAATTTGTAATTGCATGAAAATTCACACATATACATCAGACACAGGTATGTTAAACATATGCATTTTCTTCATCTGTTTTTTCCCCAGTGCATATTATTCAAAAGTTGACTGTTTTAATGTACTTTAGTTTGCTGTTATTATTCCACAAGTAGTGTTTCAAGTTTGGACATGACTTTGACAGCAGATTTCATTTGGGAGGTGTGAGCTCAACAAATTTTTACCAAGAACATTTGGAAATTGTTATGGGAACAGACAGAGCAGAGAGTGGAAAAGTCTACAAGACATGATACAGAACTGTAGGGCAAAAGGGGTTTGGCATGGGACAAAAAGAGCAAAACCAAAATGGACCCAACATGCACCTTCCTAGAGCAAAGAGTTATTTCTCATATTTATCCATTTTCTCTCAGCCTGCTCAGGTAGATCTACAAATGAAGCAGAAGAAGTCCCAAAGGACTGTGGTGAGCCGAGCCATGCTGAACTTCAGGTAAGGGGAGAAAAGAAACACAAACCAAAAATCTCTCCAGGTAGAACGCCGAAGCAGAAACTTATAAAAAGTGGTCTAGTGGCCCACACCTTTCCTTAGCCTGCTTGCTTTCCAATTTCAAGGAACTGTAGAGAAGGATGCAAAAATTGAAATATCTCTGAAGGACACTATATTTGTGGAATGTTCTTCATCTGGTGGCTCTATGACACTCTTTTTGGCACCAGGAATGTTTGCTTTCTCAGGCATCTTTGTGCTTTAAGCACTCTCTCTTGCTGCTGCCTTTAATCTGCCTTGACGAGGCTATAATGGTTTTATTCTTTGCTCTTGGTTTTATCTTTGCTGAAGTCTGTGCTGTTCCATTTTTCATTCTTATATTTGTATGGATGATTGTAATGTATTCTGTGCTGCCCTGTAAATTTCTGTTACTAGATATTATAGGGAAGGGGAAGGACAAGGAGAAAGAGATCCAGCACTTTATTCCATAGCACTAAAACAGTAACTTCTCCTTTTTTTCCTGGTTCCCACTTAATCTTGCTGCACATAGGCTCAGCTGATTATGTAGTCAACTAAGAGATGAAGAGAAATTGCTATGCAAGTGTTTGTAATATGTAAGAAAGAGAGGTCTGTAAGGATGGGAACTAAATTGTTCCCGTGAAGTTATGAGATTCGGCATGCAATGAAGGGATTTTAAGAGGAATTTAGGAATAGGATATAGTGGGGGATCTTTAACAGAAAGAGAAGGTGCTTGTTTTTCTTCAACTGTTGACCAAAAGAAAAGATGTTTGTCTGCCCCTAAAGTTCCACAGGCTACTTAATGACTCTAATAACATCAGACACATTTGGTGTGTATTCTGAATATTTCCCTAAGGCAAATCTCAATAGGAATGGGGAAAATGTTGACTTGATTACTTTTTCTTTCTTTTTTTTTTCTTTTTGCCACATCTTCCTAGAAAGAAAGCAATCTGTATAGCCACTGCATGTCTGTGTAGTTGTTGTTAAAGGAACATGTTTGTTCCCACAGAATCTTCAAAGTATTCCTAGTATTTCTGCACATGCAGATCTTAAAAAGAGTCTGAGGGTATCCACAAAATTGTGGATAGTGTTGAGAAAAGTGGGAGGAGAGAAAATGATGGGCCTTTCATACACACACTCAATCTGATGGGAATTATTTCACTGGTAAGTGAAAGAGAGAGAAGCATATGGAAGAAAAAGAAAGAGGAAGAGAGCAAGTGGTGGATGGCAGAAAGAAGAGAAAGAGATGTAGCCCTACCTCAATTTGGTCAGCATTTCTACCCATCACTGGCTGTACCCCCTTGACTACCAGCTTCCCCCAACAAATTCTACAGCACTCAACAGAAAAAAAATAGTAAGGAGCCTTCTGTATGTAAATGCTAGCTCTAATAAGATCACAGAAGCTTAGGTCATGACCCTCCCAGAGCACAGAAATATTTCCTATTAATTAATTAATTAATTATAATGGGTTAACCAGATTTTTAAGGGCATGGAGGGATTTAACTAGAAAAGTCAAGATAGCACAATTAAAAAGGTTTGAGATGTACCATCACTGTCCAAAGATCCAAAGAATCCATACATTTCTAATTAGGCCTATGTACACAGGAAACCTTAGGGTGTAATCTTATGGTTGCAGTCAACGGATGGATGATGGGAGATGAGCAGGGACATTTCCCTTTCGCTCAATAAAGCACTTACACAACCCGTTTTGGCCATCTAAGTATGGTAAGGGAAGGTGGTTGAAATACCACCAGTGTGTTGTGTACTCCAGTGCAGGTCTTCTTCCCGCTCCACCTGCCTCGCCAGAAGGCACTGCAGAAACCCTTCCCTGAAACCTCAGTTGGTTCTCTCCATGCAGCTGTGAAAGAGGGACACGTCTTCAGTTACAACAGTGGACCAACCTTCTGACTTTGTGGCTGAGAACCCATCAAATTCTGCGGCCACCTGGAAGGCACATGGCAGCCTCAGGATTGCCTTCTTCAAGGCCTGACCCGCGCTTAAGAAGATCGGCAGTCATGCTGGCCCTTCTGTGAGGCTGTACTAGCAACAGATGGGCTTCATGGCTAAGCAAATGAACAGCATACCAAGACAAGTGTACTTTGTCTTAATTACCTGATGTTCTCCACAAAGGAGAAACCAAGCTGCTCACAGAATGTCCCTCCAGTCATAACCTGTTACTGTCTGTTTTTTTTTTTTTTTTCCTTTCAGTTTGTTCAACCATGTAGTTACATTTTGAACGGAAAGTTCAAATTCACGTTATTTGCTTGGCTATAAGCCATAACACCACCATCATCATAATCAACAACAACAACAACAACAGAATTACCCCATTATAAACACTCATTGGAAGATCCAGGAGCTCTCTTTCTACCAAATGCTGCTTAAAGATAAATTATGTGTAGAAATAACACCTCTTTCACTTTCTCTCTTACAATCATTATTATGATGTAAATACCATTTTTCTCATATTTTTGTTGCTCTTGGCAAGGAATAAAAGGTGGGCTACGGCATAGATTTGCATGCAATAAAAATGAGTTTATCTGCTTTATACAGCTCTTAGTATTCTCTTTTGTCCCATTAAAGCAACCTTTTGGGCAGAGTTCTACGGCCTCTCATCAGCTGGGGTGGCCATATGCTTATTCAGAGTCCTCAGTCTGAGATCTCAGAGTGGGACTCCAAAGGCTCAGCTCCCCCTGGCCTCTTTCCCTGCCCTTCCTGGCACTTTATCTGGATGGCAGCTTTTTAAAGGAATGTCTTCTGTTAACACACCATGGAGAAATACAGTTGCACACATTCTGCTGGATTCATTCTGGCTGCATTTGGTAGCATATTGGGCACTTTCTGTTCCATTATCCTTTATTTATTTGATTGATTGATTGATTGATTGATTGATCGATTGTTAGCCCATCCCATTAGCCACTTGGCTTACTGGGCAGGTTACAGGCAAATTGGATTTTCTCTCATGTCCCACAATTGGGAACATTCACACTTGCACAGATTGGCACGTCCATAAATGTACACTCTCCCACAGCCATTTTTCATGCTTTTAAATGAAGGGAAATGTGCATTTTTAGCTTTGTTGCTTGTTGTTATTAGCATTAGTATTTTTCCATGACTAAATTTGCATGATATTCTGAAAAGTAAAAACTAACAGCCTGATCTTCAAGCCCATGAGGAAAATAGGAAAAACGGTTCCACTGTGGAATCTTCAGACATCAGAATTCATATTAATTTATTACAGAATTCTCTGACATTCCTATATACAAAGCCTCCCTGCAAGAAAATTTTTGATAGCATCATTATAACCATTGAGGCACAGGGGAGCAGGAAATACAACTATTTTCACTTGCTTTTAAGACTTGGCAAAAACTGGCTTAGGCAACACTGAAGCAGTTTCTGATTCTAGTGTTTCACCTGAGTGGTCTTTTCTGTTTTAGCAGCTGTCTTCACTTTGGAAAATTGTTGCTATTTTTCCCCAATTGTATCACACCAATAGAATGTAGCTTCTGTAAATGGATAGGAGAAATGTTCAGAACTGTCCTCTTTGTGTGTGTGTGTGTGTGTGTGTGTGTGTGGGAGTGGTGGAAAAGAAGAAAGGAATCAAAGGTGGTCCTGAGTGGGAATCATCAGGTTGCCTGTTGAGAGATGCCTGGGAGGTTTCTTTCCAATTCAAGCTGATGGGAAGGACCAGATCTGCATCTTCCAAGCTCACCTTTCCCAAGAAGGGAGGTTGCCCAGAGAAAGAAGACCTCCCTGACCAAGAAGGGAATGTTGTGGCTGTCCTTTCCCTTTGTGCCTTCTCTATCTTCCCTGCCTGCTACTACATAAGCACACACACACAGCATTTTCTGTTGGGAACGGTTACTTCCTTGTGTCTCTCTGTGTCTTGGTCTTGCTTAGCTCTGGGACAAACTAGGGGCAGCTGGACTTAGCAATGTCACAGGGAAGCACAGGTGATGGATACTGGGTGAGTTGTTGAACAGAAAGTAACTCGGGAACAGGGTCTGAGTCCAAGCACTGCATGGGCCAAGGCATCCAGGGATCAGTAGCAGGGAAGATTAGCCCAAACTTTTGTGAAGGTACTATTTTTCCTGACCACAGTCTTTTGACACTGGCATCCTCAGGGAATGGTGGCTCTCCGTGACTCAGAAACAGGGATGGTTGGGGAAAGATCTGCATCAATTTCTCCTGAAGGCCTGGGACCTTCTTGGCCAGCCGTAAGGTCCTAAGAAGTGGCTTGTTTCTCAGGGCTCAGAAGGTTCCATCAGAAGAGGATTCCTCACAGGGTGTGGGGAGGAGGAATGTGCATGCACCCACCTCGATTTCTTGCTCTGACATGGAATGAAGAGAAGGCATAAATGAAATTCAGAATAGCAGAGTTGGGTTACCCTGGCCCATCAGGCCAGGGCCCTTGGTGGGCCTGCTCAGCAGCCAGATTTGCCTAGAGGCAGTGAAAAGTTGCAGTCTGGAGTGTTGCGGAGAAGAAGGCAATGTCCCAGTCACTCCAGAAAAGAGGGTTCGGTCCTGCACACATTTATCCAGAATGCCATGCTCCCTGTGCCATGGTCTTTTAATGCTTGTATTCTCACCCATGGCTTTTTGTGAATCACCTTGGATCTCTGATGGAAGGTAAAGTACAAATCATACATTTAATAGGACTTAGGTCACTGGAGGACATTCTCCCAGTGAGCCTATGACCTGGTCAGAGTCCGCCTGGAAAACAGTCTTCCAGGTGGTGATCCCATGGAATTCTCTGACACAGTAGGTCAGGCAAGCACCAACATTATGCTGAAGTCATTTTTCTTCTGCAAAACCTTTCTTGCATACCATCCATAGTTTTAATATTATCCTGTCTTAATATGAATCTCTTAATATAATCCTGCCTTTGCTGTTCAATGCTCCAGAATCTGCCCTTGATATGGAATGGTATGCAAATGAGGTAGATGAAATAAATATTAATCCTGTCTGATGCACTGGCATGGTGCAGGCAACGTGCAATACCCTTGTTTCAAGCTGTAGGGTTCTTTCCTTGGCTACCCCTCCCCATGCTTTAATTTCTCCTATGAAGAGGCATTGATGACTTTTGAACAGTCACACAAAGCCCCAGTGAAAGAAAGAGACACAACTCCAGTCAAGCTGGTTGTAAATTTATGCCACAGATTGCTTGTGATGGGACCATATGTGCTGTCTGCCACAATTCATAAACCTGTGTGTTGAGAGTGTGAGAAGCGTGAGATGAAAATGCCTGCAAAGCACAGCCAGAGTATCACACTTCCCACTACTGTGATCGGGTTTTTCAGCCACTCAGAGTGGCAGCGGGTCACACTGTGGGCCATGCTTAGACCTCCAATTCTCTTTTGGCTCCGGGAAGAAGTGCGAGCAGGCAGTGGCTTCTTTCTTGGAGTGTGGTAAGCAGATGGTGTTGGGGGTGAAACATGCTTTCATTGATACTGGAGGGGACATTAAGGGAAACAACCTGAAATGGTTGTGTGGCAGCGGCTGGTTGTGCATCACACCCATTCCAAGCTCATCTCTCAATCTGTGCTGAATGCAGTAAGGATGCGGTCCCTTCCATCTGCTCAGTTCTGTCATGTCCTACCTGAAGAAGGATTCCTCAGATGAAGAAAGCCAGGGGGCAGTGAACTCCAACCACAACCAGACACAGGATCACAGCTGCAGATGACTGCTCTCCACTAGAGGAAGAGAAGCTATGGCCTTCAGGGGCAGCCCTTCCCCAAGAGCAGGAGCCAGGATCCACCCCATAGAAAGAAGGAGAAGTGCCTGGCTTCAGTTTCAACAGAAATCCAAAGAGTCTGAATGGGGAGTTTTCCATGGAACAGAAGGCTGACTTAATTAGTTGGCTATGTTGAGTTACTGCTGGCTATAAATTAGTTCAGGCAGAGCTGCTTTATGTTGCAAACAACAAGCAGCATTACTTGTGAACCTGGACTTTGTTGAGGTTAACCAGTGTCTAGATTCCCAGCCTATTTCTTGGACATTTTCCAGATACCCACCCCTGATATGGAGCTTCAGACACACACTAACCATACGGCCCTCACCCCTGGACTGAAACTGGCAATTCTTGAGTAGGTAGCACAGAGACTGGGCTTTTGTGTACATGGGGCAGGGCAGGATGGGGGTGTTCATGGGCTTCATTTGCAGGGCAGAAAGCTAAGTGACACCTTTCCAGGTACTACAGCTCACCACAGTACTCCCAGGGTTCTTTGCAAGTGGCCTCCCTACTAAGTTCCTGTCCTGAACACCCCCCCCCCCCCAGAACTTCCTGTTCCTGTCCCCTCAACTGATCCTGAGTTGCTCATGGAAACGTAGAGATGCAGTTCTCAAGATGCCAGCTTAAGGAGAGAGGGTGCTCCACCCTCAGAGGCTCAGCCCACTTTTCCAACCATGTAGCTGCATCTCTGACAATCCCACAGGTGCCTAGTTAACCTGGCTGGGGAATGCTGGGAATGCTGGGTCTACACATGTTTGAGAAACATATTTCCTAAGGCTCAGTAACACAACAGCTGAAATGGGCCTTTGACAGCTATCCAGAAGAGTCCTGGTAATGATCAACTTCAGCTAAGGATGCACAAAACTTTTATTCCTGTTTACCTGAACACAAATGGATCACGTTAAGCACACATACACAAAAAAGTTTGTACATTCCCAAACTTGTGCTCATGTTAAATAAAAAACCACTTTTCCAAAAGTGTGCACACTGAAGCGGAGCCGGCTGGTGCCAGAGGTCAGACTAGATGGTCCAGGAGACCCCTTCTGACTCATTCTGTTTCTATGTTTCTATTTGTGTGTGTACTCTGTGTGTATGTGTTGGAGGAAATGCACAGAGATGTGCATTTTCCCTATGGAAAAAAAAAAACCACATTTCCCATTTGAATGAGTGAAACAAACAAAACTTGGTGCAAATTGAACTAAACGTTGAATTAATATTCGTAGAACTTCAAAGAGCTTCAACATTCCTAAATTCCCTTTCTATGTCTTCACTGAGCTGCATGTATTCTGTAATATTAGATGGATCCCATAGAATTTCATGGACTCACAATAAGATGCCTCCTGCCCAAGCCAACTCAAAATCTGTATTCTGTCAAAATCCAACCCAAACAATGTATTTAAGCATATTTTCCTCCTCCCTCCCTCACTCTTTTTTAAAACTAGGCTGCATTTTAAGTGATGATAATGGCTGATTCTTTGGGATTTAATGCTTAGGAAAGTTCAGCCACATAATCCAATCAAGTAGGATTGTCTCGGTTTCAGAATAAACTACCCCACAATGTACTCAAAGCTGATTTGTACATGCATGCATACACACATGTGCACATGCATGTGTGCACACACACAGCTGGCTACTAAATCACATTAAGTAGACACATCACAATCACATTAAATAGAAACATCACTTTATTATGTACCTGCGTCTTCAGCTACCAGAGCAAACGATTGCCTTCTTCTTAGAGAAAGGAGACAGGCAAAAGAACATCAATGTAAGAAATGTTTATACACAGACAGACAGACAGACAGACAGACAATATAAGAAATAAGAAAGGGCCCAGCTCAAAGTGAAACATGCTTCAGGGCAAAACAAAAGGTTGCTTCAGACTTCACAGGAATACTAAGAGTAGCCATAGTCTTAATCGCATACCTTGGGATATTTTTGCCATTTCTATCAACTTTTCTGAATTTTTTTTGTTCAAAACTGTGCTTTCTGAAAGTGCATACTGTCACATGTGCACAATGACATCTTATTCCAAATCTGCTTTTTCATACTTCAGCTTATAGCAAAAGTGCGCATTTTAAATGTGGAAAGATGTGCATGTAAACATTATAAAATGTGCATTTTAAGAACACACATTTTTCCCAATTAGAAAAGGCACTTGGGAATGCAGACAAGGTGAAATAAATGCTGAAAAAGAATTCAGAGAACATCATTATGCTCAAATATTACATATTCACCCTTCCTTTTTATAGAATTGAATGCCTCAAAGTGTGGTAATGGCTCCTGGCTTAGGACACAATCCAACTGAAAATGAAAATGTTCTTCAATTCCCTGAATACACCAGTCAGCATGGCTGCTAAGAAGAATATTGGGCATTGTAGGAACTTTTTCTGTCTAAAACTGAAGAGGATTGGATGGCTTTAAAAGGTGAATAAATGAACCAATTCATAGATCTACCAATGGTTTTTATCTTTTTTATACTGTTTCCTTTGCCTTTGCTCCAGAAGGCCTGTGCAGAAAAGAAAAGCAGTCACTACAAGTCCAATCAGCCATCTGTGTTGTTAGTGATTACTGGGGCTGAGTGAAATCTTCACTGGATTAGAGCTCTGGAGTGAAAAATGAGAATTTGGAATAGATTTGGGAGTTGATTTTTTTATCAGAAATACACCTTTCCTTCCTTTCCTTCTCCTCCTTTATACATTTTTATGCCGCCCCATTCGCCGAAGCCTCGGGGCGGCTTACAACAATAAATTAGATCCACATAAATAAAATAAAATATATACATTCGAATAAAAATATATATATACACAATATACAATCATATAAAATAAGCCGCCCTGGCCAGATAAAATTCAATAATATTAACATTTAAAATGCTGCTTAAATAAAAAGGTCTTCGCCTGGCGCCGAAAAACAAATAACGACGGCGCCAGGCAGACCTCTCTGGGGAGCACATTCCATAACTTAGGCACCACCGCTGAGAAAGCCCTCCTCCGAGTACCTACCCTCCTAATTTCTTTCATGGAGGGTTTGCGGAGAAGGGCCTCTCCCGCCGATCTCAGGGGGCGGCTGGGCATATATGGATGTAAGTGCTCCTTCACCCTATACCTTTGCCTTTTTGTCAGTCGTGTCAGCAGCCATATTAATGTTTTTAAGTATAGTTGATAGTTTTGGTTCTTTCCTAACAATATTCTAGAAACGCTTAATTCCAGGATCTCACACTTTCTGCATATGATTCCCCAAACATATTTAACATATTTACTCATTCCTGATTAATATTACCATTCAGTCATTCACAAGGTATACAAAGATTGAACTCTTACACACGTTTCACCATTTTTCTTCCTTTGCAGACTCTAGGAGAGAGAAATTTTCTTTTCTTTTTAGAATAATGAAATGGCAGACATAGCCAATCCCATGTACAAATGTTAAGGGAGAGGAATGACATAAAATGGAAAGATGACATAAAGTGGCAAAGTTGTTTCTGAAGGCTACACAGACAAGAATTCTAGCCAAAGAACTACCTTTATCTTGTTGAAGCATAGACTGATATAATTTGCTTTTAATGATTCCCAGAAAGAACAGATCAAACCAACACAAAAAGAAGCCAACCCCTGGAACTGAGTCCTCCAGAAAGAAGGTGACTTCAACAGCTTTGAACTTTTTCTACATTGCATTAGCAGCTGAGGAACTGTAACTCTCAATGCTAGCCCTGGGATTTAGTTGCAATGCCAGATCCATCATGTTCTTGAATTTTCTATGTTTTTGTAAGTATGCACCAGACACTATCTTGCAGAAGGGTCCATAATGGAACAGCAAACTCTGAGCAATCACTCAGCCTGATTCACAGGAGGACTTGTAGGATAGGGAAATGTTTTGATAAAGATCAAGTAGGCCCCTTTTAGTCTGCTCTCACAAACAACTTTCATTTTATCAGTCTACAAATCACACTTTCCAGGGAACTAGATAATCCTGAAAATAGATGGATGCTGAGGAGGGAAAAGTGTTCATAGACACACAGAAAATTATCTAACTTATTTTGATGTAGGAGCAAACATGGCATTAACCAATGCCTGGTGGATTTTTTGACCTAGACACTCTTTAATAGAGAGTCTTTGGCTATACGTGGGGTATCAAAGTGGAATAAATAAATAGATAAATTTGCATTTTAGGTGCTAAACATGTATGAAGAACCCAGCTCTTCCAGAAGATCTCTTTGGCATTCAGGAAGCATGGTGGGTACCACACCAACAGCAGGAAGCTCCACAACACCCTCCCTGCCTCTCTTTCTCCCTCTTGTACACATCATTGATGCACAACATTCCTGCATCCATGCATATGGAGAGGGGGAGACAGAGAGATAGACAAAGAGAACATGCATGCACCTATCCCATGGTGCTAAGAAAGAAATAACACAGATATCTGGTTATGTATCTTCCTCCATGTTGGATTGCTCTGTTTGTATCTCTGTGTAGAGGCTCTTTCTCCTCACCATTCAGAGAGGCACAGAAGTGAACTGATCTGTTCTATTATAGTGAGACTGTTCTGTTCTCCTTCTGCCTATTGAGAAAATTGAGAGGTTTTTTTTTTTTTTTTGGATTTCCAGACTTGCAGATAAATAGTGTCTGTCTTGACATTGATGTCAGCATCTGTGAAGCATGTTGTGTTGGTAAGCACCTTCCTCAGTATACACATTTGCACCTTATTTACTCCAGAGCCATTAGAACACTCAGAGAAATGTGAAAAGATGCTAGTTTGGGAAATGTAAATTAGATCAATTCATATCTAACAGCAGCATCCCTAGTTAGGGGGTAACTTTGGAAAAGTTTAGTTTAGAGGAAAAAATAAAAAGGGGGGGAATTGAGCAGACATAATGGCAGGGGCTTACAGAATTCAAAAGAAATTTTCTTCTTACCTAATTAATTTACACTGGCATTTTCATAACAAAAACTAATATTGAGATTGAATGTGATTAACAACTATAATGTTGTCAAAAGATTGACTAACATACTGACCTTATCCATCTCTTTACTTTTGCTCTTCCACCCTCACCTCACCTCTACTTTTCCTCTAATCTTTACTACTTTGAGGAGATATGATAAATTGTGAGCTTATTTTAAAGCTGTGAAGAAATGTGTGAAGTAGATAGGAAGAAGAAGAGGGGGAAAAGGAGGATAAACTCAAGAAGAAAAGTATGACCTAGTCACTGTAGAAATGGAGAAAAATTAACCATCTGTGAATTAGAAAATGTTTTGAAGACTCGGACAGGAAGACTTTGGATATTTTTGTAGATATTTGTAACAAATCTGAAAAGAGATAAAGCTGATCAGGATCTTAAAATACAATAAGAGAGACAGAATGAAGATCTTACCAGTAAATATCAGAAAGAAGTCAAATGAATGAAAGTTTTCATTTTTTAAGAAAACCAAGGGCAGATATAACATGCATTCAAGAAATCCATATAAAGAAAAAATGCTCATATTTTGAATCATAAGAGACTGGGCAAAGTGTATGAAGCGTTGTTGTTGTTAGTAGCGAAGTCGTGTCTGACCCATTGCAATGCCATGGACAACATTCCTCCAGGCCTTCCTGTCCTCCACCATCCCCCGGAGTCCACTCAAGCTCATGCCGACTGCTTCAGTGACTCCATCGAGCCACCTCATCCTCTGACATCCCCTCCTTCTTTTGCCATCTATTGCTCCCAGCATTAGACTCTGCTCCAGGGACTCCTTCCTTCTCATTAGGTGGCCAAAGTATTTGACTTTCATCTTCAGTATCTGGCCTTCTAAAGGGCAGTCAGGGTTGATCTCTTCAAGGACTGACCGGTTTGATCGCCTTGCGGACCAAGGGACTCGCAGGAGTCTTCTCCAGCACTACAATTCAAAGGCCTCAATCCTTTTGCGCTCAGCCTTCTTATGGTCCAGCTTTCACAGCCATGCATTGCAACTGGGAAAACCATAGCCTTGACTATACACACTTTTGTTGGCAGGATGATGTCTCTGCTTTTTAATATGCTGTCTAGATTTGCCATAGCTTTCCTCCCCAGGAGCAAGCGTATCTTAATTTCTTGGCTGCAGTCCCCATCTGCAGTGATCTTGGAGCCCAGGAAAATGAAATCTGTCACTACCTCCATTTCTTCGCCATCTATTTGCCAGGAAGTGAGAGGACTGGATGCCATGATCTTAGTTTTCTTAATGTTGAGTTTCAAGCCAACTTTTGCACTCTCCTTCACCCGCATCAAGAGGCTCTTTAGTTCCTCTTCACTTGCTGCCATGAGAGTGGTATCATCTGCATATCTGAGGTTGTTGATATTTCTCCCAGCAATCTTAATTCCAACTGGTGATTCATCTAGGCCCGCCTTTCTCATGATGTGCTCTGCATATAACTTAAATAGGCAGGGCGACAGTATACAGCCTTGCCAAACTCCTTTCTCAATTTTGAACCAATCAGTGGTTCCGTATCCAGTTCTCACTGTTGCTTCTTGACCCACATATAGGTTTCTCAAGAGACAAAAAAGATGGTCTGGGACTCCCATCTCTTTAAGAACTTGCCACAATTTGTTGTGATCCACACAATCAAAGGCTTTAGCATAGTCAATGAAGCAGAAGTAGATGTTTTTCTGGAATTCCCTAGCTTTCTCCATGATCCAGCATATTGTTGGCAATTTGATCTCTAGTTCCTCTCCCTCTTCGAAATCCTGCCTGTACTTCTGGTAGTTCTCGGTCCACATACTGCTGGAGCCTAGCTTGTAGGATTTTGAGCATAACTTTGCTAGCATGTGAAATGAGTGCAATGGTGCAGCAGTTTGAACATTCATTGGCGTTGCCCTTCTTTGGGATCAGAATGTGAACTGACCTTTTCCAATTCTGTGGCCACTGTTGAGTTTTCCAAATTTGCTGGCATATTGAGTGTAGCAATTTTACTGCATCGTCTTTTAAGGTTTTGAATAGCTCAGCTGGAACGCTGTCACCTCCACTGGCTTTGTTGTTGCTCAGACTTCCCAAGACCCATTTGACTTCACATTCCAGGATGTCTGGCTCGAGGTCAGTGACCACCCCATTGTGGTTATCAGGGATGTTAAGCTCTTTCTTGTATAGTTCTTCTGTGTAATCTTGCCACCTCTTCTTAATCTCTTCTGCCTCTGTTAGGTCCCTGCCATTTTGGTCCTTTATCATGCCCATCTTTGCATGAAATATTCCCTTCATATCTCCAATTTTCTTGAAGAGATCTCTGGTCCTCCCTATTCTATTGTTTTCTTCTATTTCTTTGCACTGTTCATTTAAGAAGGCATTCTTATCTATTCTAGCTGTAGCATTCAACTGTTTGTATCTTTCTCTTTCTCCCTTGCCTTTTGCTTCCCTTATTTCCTCAGCTATTTGTAAAGCTTCCTCAGACAGCCATTTTGCTTTCTTGCATTTCTTTTTCTTTGAGATGGTTTTAGTTGCTGCCTCTTGTACAATGTTGCGTACCTCCGTCCATAGTTCTTCAGGTACTCTGTCTATCAGATCTAATTCCTTAAATTTGTCACCTCTACTGTATATTCATCAGGGATATGATTTAGGTCATACCTGAGTGGCCTAGTGCTTTTCCCTACTTTCTTCAACTTCAGCCTAAATTTTGCAATGAGAAGCTCATGATCGGAGCCACAGTCAGCTCCTGGTCTAGTTTTTACAGATTGTATAGAGCTTCTCCATCTTTGGCAGCAGAGCCACATAGTCAATCTGATTTCTGTGTTGACCCTCTGGTGATGTCCATGTGTAGAGTCGTCTCTTGGGTTGTTGGAAAAGAGTGTTTGCGATGACCATCGTATTCTCTTGACAAAATTCTACCAGCTTGTGCCCTGTTTCATTTTGTACTCCAAGGCCAAACTTGCCTGTTATTCCGGTGATCTTTTGGCTTCCTACTTTAGCATTCCAATCCCCCATGATGATAAGGACATCATTTTTTGGAGTTAATTCTAGAAGGTGCTGTAGGCCTTCATAGAACCAGTCAACTTCAACCTCTTCAACACCAGTGGTTGGGGCATAGACTTGGACTATTGTGAGGTTGAATGGTTTGCCTTGGATTCGAACTGAGATCATTCTGTCATTTTGGAGATTGTGTCCCAGTACTGCTTTTCCTACTCTTTTATTGACTATGAAGGCTACTCCATTTCTTCTGAGGGATTCTTGCCCGCAGTAGTACACCTGATGGTCATCTGAATTAAATTCACCCATTCCTGTCCATTTTAGTTCACTCATTCCTAAGAAGTCGATGTTCAGTCTTTTCATCTCTTGTTTGACCACATCCAGCTTGCCTGGATTCATGGATCTTACATTCCAGGTTCCTATGGAGTATAGATCTTTGCAGCATCGGACTTTCCTTTCACCACCAGATACATCAGCAACTGAGTGTCCTTTCATCTTTGACCCAGTCACTTCATTCTTTCTGGCACTACTAGTACTAGCCCTCCACTCTTCCCCAGTAGCTTATTGGACACCTTCCGACCTGAGGGGCTCATCTTCCGGTGTCATATCTTTTTGCCTTTTGGTGCTGTCCATGGGGTTTCATGGCAAAGATACTGGAGTGGGTTGCCATTTCCTTCTCCAGTAGATCACGTTTTGTCAGAGCTCTCTGCTATGACCTGTCCATCTTGTGTGACCCTGCACGGCATAGCTCATAGCTTCATTGAGCTACGCAAGCCCTTTCGCCATGACAAGGCAGTGATCCATGAAGGAGGTATAACGCATTAGCTGATTCAAAAAAGAAAGGAGTCACCTTTGAAGGCTCCTTCAGTCTGGCCGGAAATCAGGCCTGTTTCATCCTCTGTGGCAACTCATAGCAGTACCATTTGCAGTAGCTTTCTGAAAGGATTGAAGCAGGTGTTTTAACAGGCATGTAGAAGGAAACAATCAGCTTCTACACATTGCCAGTAGAATGCCTTCCCTGCACCTAGGCCATTGGCTTGCTCACCATACACACTTGCTGCTGACTGTCATCGGGGCAATTTAGTGGTCTGGCAATTTCAACCACAGCAAGGCTTCTCACCTTCTTTTAGTTCAGGAGGAAATGCAGTAGAAGGGAATGTCGGCACTTCTGCCCTTGCCAGGAGTCTCAGCCCACTAAGGTGGCCCAAGGAGGAACTGAGGCCTAGAAAACAATCCGGTGACATCCTGCACAAATGCAGCGCTTTTGAACCAATGGGACAGAAAGTGTTTGGAACACGTCCTGAAAAATGTACCTCTGAGCAGAGGAATATACTGAATTAGTATTAATGAATTATCACAAGATATCATAATCTTTTAAAAATGATGGATTCACTGCTATGTATTACAAATGTTTAGAGGAAAAATTAATATTACTACTCCAACAAGTAATGAATGAGATGAAAGAAGTGAAACTATTATCACTAACATTGCAGGAAGCCCATATAACATTTATGTATAAAGAAGGCAATGAACCTGCTTCGTCACATTTTTACCATAATATTTCACTATTAAATGTGGATTACAGACTTTTTACTTCAGTAAAGACAAAGAGATTAAGAGAATGTATGGAACAGCATACTTATATAGCTCTGACTGGATTTGTCCAAAAAAGATTATGAAAGCTAATGTTTGTTTTGTTATCGATGCAATTGAATTGACCAAGAAGAGAAGAAAGTGGCACTTACTTTTCTAGATGTGGAAAAGGCTTTTGATAATGTCCCTTGGCCCTTCTTATTGAAAACTCTTTAATATTTAGATCGTGGTTCAGGCTTTATGAATTGGATTTAAACAATTTACCCTAAACAACATGCTAAGATTTTAAATAGCTGACAGGTTTCAAAGGGAGAAGGGAACTTGCCAAGGATACTCTTTATCACCTCTTTTACTTTATTCTTGCACTGGAGAATTTAGCAGTAAAGATAAGACAAGACACAAAATTTAAAGGCTTAAAAGTTGACAGAGAAGAATATAAAATTAAATGTTATACTGATGATATAGTCTTGATCATTTTAAATTCACATCAATTTGTTCAGTATATAATAGACCAGACTGAAAAATTTGAACTTGATTCATGCTGTAAGATCAATAAGAAAACAAAAATTTCATTAAATTTTGCAATGAAAGAGGAAGAGGAAAGTATAAAAAGCCTTTCAGAATGAGAAATAGCTTCAAATCCAGTCAATATTTAGGGATAAATGTAATGAGACATAATGACACATTATTTCAAGAGAATTACCAAGCAACATGGATGAAGATTCAAAGAGATCTACAAAAATGGACCAAATTAGTAGTATCATAGTTGGGAAGAATTTCCATTCTAAACTGAATTGATACCCATATTGAATTTTCTATTCCAGATGATACCAATTTCTGTATCAGGAAAAACTCTCCGAGAATGGCAAAGACAACTGAATGCTTTTATTTGGAGTGGCAAAATGCCAAGATTTTAAATCCTTCAGGATGAAAGGGTCAGAGGAGGTCTCACAGTACCTAATTTAAAGCTATATGATTATGTAGGTGGCCTGGTTTGGATTTTAGATTGGATTATAAATGTTAATGATATGTTAGTGAAGTTAGAAATAGCAGATCTTGAAGAAGGAATGCACAATCACTTATGGGCCAAAGAGTCAGTTAAAAAGGCCTTGACATTAAATAATAATCATGTATTAAGAGATGGCATAATAAAAAATTGATATTCTATAAGAAAAAGAATCTGCCCTCCGATTTTTCCTTTGGTGTTCCCTGTTGAAGCATATGGAAAGTACTTAAGGAAAAATAATGACTTTATAAGCTATGGGGATATGATAGATCAACAAGGACATATTAAATCTTGGCAACAACTAAAAGATGAAGGGGAAAATATACAATGGTTTATTATCAGTTGGTTTCTAGACTGAAAGGGGAAATCCAATCAGGGAAAGGCACTGTAAGATACATAATGGATTTTGAAAAGCTGATTACACAACAAAAGGATCATCTATTAGAAAGACTTTATAAGCAGTTACTTCAACATGTCACTGAAAATCAGCAAGATAAGAAATGTATGACAATGTGGATGCAGAATCTCAGAGAAGAAATATCACCCTATTAATGGGAAGCTTTATGGAAGAAAGACATTAAATTCACGGATAGGCAAGCACTAAGAGAAAATTGGTATGAGATGTTTTACCCTGATAGATAGAGAGAAATAGATAAGAACTACAATGGAAAATGTTAGAAATGAATAACATAGGTGGGACTTTCTACCATATGTGGTGAACTTGTGACATAATTGAAAGATATTGGAAGTTGATGCATGCAGAAATACAAAAAAAAAAAAAAAAATTAAAACTAAGTTTTCTATTAGTCCTAAGAAGATACTTTGGTACAAAATGCCAGAGACTTTTTCAAAGACCATGTCAGACTTATTCAAATACATGAGAACTGGAGCAAGAATTACAATTGCTTCTGAATGCCCAACAACTGAAGTTTGGGCAAATGATTTGGCTGAGTATGCCGTGATGGCAAAATTAACTAATTATGTAAACAGAAGATTGATTTAAGAATTTATTTATTATTTATTTATTAGAACATTTCTATGCCGCCCCTTGCTGAAGCCTCGGGGCGGCTTACAACACAATAAAATACAATAAAATACAAAAATAACAATATAAAATGAAAATTAACATTATAAAATAAATAAAAAATATAAAATATAAAAGAAGTGATAATTTAATGATAAATGGAAATTCTATTATATCCAGCATAATTAACATGATGTAAAAGGAAGCTCATTAAAATGCTGTCAATGATTTACAATTGATTTGAAGTGATTGGAAAATGTGTTGGCATAGAGAAGTATAATTATTCTTTTCTTGAGCTTCAACAGAATATTGATTGACAGGCATTGTTGGTCTCTTTGGAAATCTGCAGGTTATGAAAGTATTGGTTGTACTTGTTTAAGATCCCTTGGCAATTCTATTTCACTTTTTTTTTCTTATGCTCTGCTTCTTTCGATACTTTATCTATTTTAAGAAAACAATTAATTTAAAAAATACAGGAGCTGATGGGACTTTGTTGGGGTCAGAATATAGGATGAGATGGATCTGAGTTGAAGATAGAATGCAGGATCAGATGGGCCTTTATTGGAGACAGAATCAGGACTAGATGAACTTTTGCTCTGCTACAGCAGGGTGAGTTCTTATGATCTGGCACTCTTGGGAATGAGTTGCTTCTGCCCCATGCAGTGCACGGATTTCAGCAAACCTCGTCCAGACCATGGAACAGCATGAGCCAGATGCTTTCACTTTACAAACAATACCCTTCATGGCTTCATCCAACTCGCTGTAGTTCAGTTTGCAGAAAGGCAGGTTTGCAATATGATGCCAAAATGAGGGGTGGAAAACCATAATAAAAAGAGATAATGGGCCCAAAAAAGTTGAGAAAATATACCAGTGAACAATAGGCACTGTTGGATGTTTGATATATATTATGCATCCCATTTGAATTTGCAAATGGAAATTGCCACAAAACAATTGCATATAATCAGCCTGGCATACAAACCAGATCATAGCCGCAAGCATTAATTTGTAAGACTTTTGGAAAAGCATGTGGATCAGAATGATATCGCAATTAAAGATTTGAAACACAGCCGTACATCAGAGCAAATGTGAGATTTTTATCAGCATTTTACCTGCTAGCTAAAGACAGATTAGTGAATTGTTTATAGCAGTCAGATGCAAAATGTTTTCCCCTTGGAGTCAAAGCACACTGAAGCAAAATCTAACAACCGAAGTCCTGATTCCAGAGAATTCATTATTATGCATTCAGTACAAAAAGTGATTCCTGTTGCCCTGCACAGCCAAAGGAAGAGGGCAGCTCCTCCCTGGAGCGTTTGCCGTCTAAGACCTAGACTACACCAACGCTTGGCCACATGCCGATACTGTTTCTGGAGTCTGTTTCTTCAGTCCGCAGGCTTGGGATCATGGGACTGATTGGTCCTCCACAAACATGACATTAGGGAAGTGCAGCAGGTTTGGTAAATCAGGCCCTTTGGGGCCATTTCTGCCAGGTCTTTCTTCCTTCTGCAGCAACCAGATTGGAAGCTGAACCTCTATTTTGCTTTCATTTCTCTAACCACTGATGGGAGAGAGGAAGGGAATTGAGCTGAATGACTGGTAGGCTATTCTCCAATCATTATGCTTTGGAGGAAGACAAGGGTGGGGCCATGAGATGTTTGTCTTTCTGATGCTGCCATCAGATGTTTTCACCATGAGAAAAGCCTTCTACTGGTTTTCAGTTATTTATAATGCCCCAGACTTGCACTGGTTTGAACCCCATGGACTTATTGACCCCCTCCAACTCTACTATGCTATGGTTCCATCCTTCTGAAATTCTGTAAGTCTCCCCTTGAAATACACAGGTGAACTTAATTCTCATTCTTGTCAGTGCATCTAGTCTACCTAGGACTCACATTGGATTTAGCTTGTTAGCCAGAACTTTCCCTAGAAACTAAAAGGATTCAACCAAGCCTCTCATGCTGCAGGCACATTATGAGAACTCACTGAAGAAGACAATCATGCTACAGAAAGTCAAAGACAGAACAAGAACAGAAATCTCAGCCATGAGACACCTGATTGTATAAAGAAGCTGCAACCTTGATTTTACAAGAGCTGAGCAGGACTGTGAAGGACAAGATGTCTTGGAGGGTACTCATTCAGAGGGTTGCCATGAGTTGACAACACAGAACAACAACAAGAACAAATTTATGTTCTGACTGTTCTGCAATGGTGTACTATCCTAAGCCTTATCTCCAGAACACTTCTGGCAGGGGATAGGACAGAAAAAATAGCATCCATAGCATCCACATATCCCTAACTATGACTATAGAATGTCCTTTGGTGTTTGAGATCTCATTATTCATGGACAGAAGTAATAATTTTATCCATCAGATCTTTGCCTCCTTTGAACAACAACAACACTGGTACCAAACAATGTTGACATAAAGCAATGAAGTCCAAAGACATGATAATTTGATGCACACATGGTTACTTTTTAATATCCAGCAGTGTGTCTGTTATCACAGACAACCATATTTGATAGGAAATATATTTGTTCAGCATTTCCCTGTTTTAATATATTTATAGATCTATTTTTGCATTCATATACCACCCCCTACTCTGAATGGAGTCTCTGTAAATGCTTTCATTGCATAGGTAGGTACAAAGGTATTTCAGAACCATTTTGCTAGAGCAATAATATCATATTGAATGGATCCACAATGTTCACAGTTGGTAAGCCAATGGGAAGGGAAGGATTACAAAATGAACTGAAATAGGTACTCACTGAAATGTCAGAATATGAGCTGGCAGCAAAGGCAATTAGAGCTGGCCTTGGGAATGTCTGAATCAAAATAGCTCTTCCAGTTGCTTTAACATGGGGTGCAGAACCTTGGACCCAAGGACAAAATATGGACCACCTGCAGGCCCCAGTCTGGTTTGGACCTTCAGGTCCCTTTGCCCTGGTCGCACCCACATTTCCCAACCCCCAATAATTCAGCAGTTCCATGGCTATTGTGCACGTTTTGTATCCACCTTCCAAAGGGTTGATACTCTTTTCCTATCGCCCAGTTGCAAACTGTAGAAGCTTTACGTTAAAATATCCAGGATGGTGGGTTTTACTATCATGTTTGTTCCTGTTGCTGTGGTTGTGTGTCTTCTGGCCCTGCTCTTTTTGCTTCCAGTCCTGTCTATGCCTGGAATCCATCCTGGAGAGCACCAAAGTAGAATTTGGCTGTGGGCTGAAATAATTTTTGAGTAGTTCTCAGTATTCAAAGAGAAACATAGAAACAGAGCGAGTCAGAAGGGGTCTCCCGGGCCATCTAGTCTGACCCCCGGCTCTAGCTATGACAATGTTATTATATCAAAAGGGCTCTCAAAAGGGCATGGATAATCCATTTGCATGGGCCAAACATTAATTTCTAGGAAGCAGGCAACTAATTTTAGGGGACCTGCACATCAGTTGATGTTAAAAGTGTCCAGTACAATGTTTATCTGTAGAATATCCTCATCACTAAAATAGCGAACTACTGGACATTGACCAAACATTTGGGGAAATTCGCAGACATCCATGCATAAGAGAGCAATTCTGCATTCCTCAGGAGCAAGAATGAGGGTCATTAGATGTTTGCTCTATTAGTGAGGAAGTAGGCTCACTGGTAGGATACTATGTCTGCCAGTACAAGTTCTGATTTTGCAGAAGCAAAATATTCTACAAGGGGACATGCACATGGCGGGCATGTCATGAGTGGAGCCGGCTGGAGCCGGGGATCAGGCTAGATGGCCCAGGAGGCCCCTTCTGACTCACTCTAATTTAGAAACTAATTTATGTTTCTAAATAATGGAAGCGAAAAGGGAAGGATTCTCCGAGGATTCGAACCCCATCCCTCAGTGGGCCATGAAACTATGGAGGTCTTGCAGTTCATTGATTCTGCTGTGATGGTTAGAAGAGCATAGAAGAAAGCATAGGAAAAACAAATGCACAGCGTAACATCTGCCCTGACCCAACAGGACTTCGGATGTGGCAGTTCCTCCACTACCATTATAGAATTACTCTATTCATTGTTTTTGCTCTTAAAGAAGATATTTCTACCACAGTGTAAACAGGAGCGGGCAACCTCAGGTTCTGGGGTCCAAAGTGGCCCTCCTGGGCTGTCCAGAACTTTCTTTCCAGTCTCTACTTCCTGTCAAAGAGGCACGATCCTTTTATTATTTCTTGAATTTTGTGCAGTCCACCCATTCTAAAAGGCTGAAATGTTCTCAGAAGGTTCAGTTCCCAGCAACAAGAGATTTTGAAATGCAGCTCTTGAGAGTTTCTCCAAAGCTGATTTTGGTTCTCAGACCAAAAGAGCTCCCCTTCTCCTGCTTTAGAATGTATCCTGAATTCATGTTGAGGCATTTTTCCTTCCATTCAGAACAGCATGCTTTGCTTCCATGAATTTAATACTATCTCTGCAGAGGATTGAATAACACAATAAACACAATAGCAGGCATCAGACAGGAACTTTATGAGCAAGATCTTTTAGCTCTCTCCGTGCTATCAGGGAACCACTCTCAACATTTTGAAATATGGTCACAATTGACATTTTACAGGGCAAATTTGGGTTGCATGAATAGTTTCGGTGACAGCTGAAAGAACTCAAAAATGCATCCACTGTGGTCTCAGGACTAGCAGCGGTAAACCAAGTGTAACACTTTTATAACTGTCCCAGAGACTGCATTAATGACCAACAATTATATCTACCTGGAGGCCTACTACTTCCATAGCAGTACAATTTCCAGGCAAGATTTCTGAAAGGAATAGATGCACCAAACAGTAAATGCATCGAAAGATTCCCCTGCACACTACTTTCTCTTAGAAATCAGTCTGACAGCCAGTGCAGATGACTTCCACTTCTTAATTTCTCTCCAAAACAAAGGTTCTGAGGCTGACATCAGAGTGGAAATTATGGTGTCCCATTTGGGGACAAGCTGTGATTACTCAGTGGTAAGTGGGAAATCACTTCATATTTGTTTAATGGTTGCTTTTCTTTATTCATCCTTAAATATATCTTTCAGGACTTCCACCCTGGAGTTAGAGAATGGTAATCACTATAATAAATTAAGCCTTTATGATGACCATGATTGAACTAGAAGTATCCTGAAGAAACCCACAGCATGCGGTTGGGATACAAAGGGAGAAATGAGAACTTGTGTCTGTAGATGTTCTTTTTTTCTTTTCCACTGTAGGATGAAGGGGAAAACTCAATAAAATGAAAGGCCTTCAGGACCACGTGGAGGTGAATTCCAAAAGGCAGTCCAGCAGGTGGAGAAGCGGGTCAAGGGACCAAGATTTGCAGGAAGGAAGTGCAGTAATTAAAGCTGTGCAAAACAAGGAGGAAGTGCAAGCAAACATTCTTCTAGATTTATTTTTCATGGAAGAAGGCCTGGTATGCAGTTGCTGAAGGCTGGGGTTATAGAAATGAAGAGACTGTGGCACTTCAGGATAAAATACAGGGTTTCATTGCTCCTGCATGCAATCAATCCAATAAAAAGAAGGAGATCCACATCTTTGTGCCCTATCTTCTCTACCTTTCTACTACAAAGATGTTTCCTTTGTTTTAAACAGAGGGGCACATTCTAAAAAGCCGTGCCCTAATTTCAGTCTTAAGTGCCACTCTCTCAGCATTCTAAGCTATGGTAGTCAGCACTGGGCCTTTTCATTCTTCTGCATATATAGACCCAAAGTAAAGCTGGGTATCGGGAAGGTAAAAATGTGTACCAGGTCAGGTAAAGAAGAAATCATGACATGGGGTAGAGTAGAGCAAAGCAACATGCTTGCTTATTCTTACCTGGGCACCTCTAATTTCTTACAGATGTGTAGTTCCTCCAGCCCATGGGTAAAGATTCTGAGCCCCTAAAGAGGACTTTTGAACAGCTGGCATGCTGTAACAGCTGGTATTCTTTGTTTATGCAGGCCGCAGCATCAAATGTTTCTGTGTCTGTACATCCTGAACACTTGAACCATGAACTTGCCATCCAAATGCACTCCTATGTTTCAAAAACCTTGCAGCACAAAATTAATTCTAGTGCATTAGGAGTTAAAATACACACCACTCTTAAATGAGGATTTAATTATCAGTTAATGAAAAGCACAACATTGTAGTCATTAGAACAAACTTCATTACCAATTTGTGATTGATCAGTTTAAGTATCTATTACTTCTCGTAATTAAACCTCCAACCTCTGTAGATGTTGGGATAAATTGTTATGTAATGCTCCACCACAATGACCATCCAATTATTTCTCAATTATAAGGTTTGCAGGTTTTGAGTTAAAAGCACCCACTCCTTTAATCACCCTCCAACCAAGGACGGGTTGGCACTTTTTGCCTCTGCAGAGATATTGGCAATTCCAGCCGTGGAAAAGGGGAGACAGGAAAGACAACAGTGCCTTAAATTGGCCCTCTGTTAAGCTCCATCCACACTGCAGGCTTGGAAAGGGGCAGCTCCCTTCCCTTGCCTCTGCTCCAGACTGCGTGAAGCAACCAACACAAGCTGATGGCTTTTCTCTTTGAGTCTATGTATGTGCTCGAGGTTACATTGCACATGGTAATGGCGCTATCCATGGTGCTGAACCTAGTATCCCTGCTGACTTTGGAGTCAACATCCTACGCTGATGGTGGCTGCCGCAGCCCTCCTAGTCACCAAATCATGGTGATCCCATTAGCTAGGTGTTTCACCAAAGTGTGGCAGCCCTTATTTACACAATTAAAATCAGAAGTTGTCACAGACTGACAACTCTACTCAGCTTGCATCCCTTTTTGCTGACAATAGGTATTAGTTATGGGAGCACTAAGAGATTTTTTGCAAACTAGGTACCCTATGTAAAACTGGGTACTCCTTGCAAAATTGTTCACTATTTTTTAAAAGTTTGCATTTCAGTCAAAAATATGATTAATAAGGGGTGCACATTGAATGGACACCCCCCCACACACAAGGAATACTTTAATAAAATAATCATGAAAAAACATACACATGTACCCTCCCATAGATTAAAGGGAACATTTTTCACATAATGCTTATGTTCCTGAATAATATTTTTGGATTGCAAGCTCAGACACATGGACTTTGACCCTAGATTGTATCCAAGTATATGTTTGGTGCAAATGCTTCAAACTAGGTAAATTATATTTTATATTTTATATTTTTATTTATTTTATATTGTTAATTTTAATTTTATATTGTTATTTTTGTATTTTATTGTATTTTATTGTGTTTGTAAGCTGCCCCGAGGCTTCGGCAAGGGGCGGCATAGAAATGTTCTAATAATAATAATAATAATAATAATAATAATAATAATAATAAATCCTGATAGAAGAAAACTGGACTTAAAGAAAATCCCCATGCATCACAAAGCACTGAACATATTCTGTTTGCTGCAGCTTTCAGCTCTTTCCATTTATTTGTTTCTTATTTATTTATTTATTTAGAATTTTTGTATGCTGTCCCATCACATGAGCCTTGGGACGGCTTACATACAATAAATAAACATAATACAAGCAGTGCAATTAAAATCCAGATTCAGATCTTTTCTGCTCTTCCAGAGAAAAGGCAGCAACAGAAGACCTGATGTGATAATAGCCATGCCTTCCCATCAACAAAATGGGCTACAAAACTAATAAAACAGATTAACACATACACACCATGCATGCTATAGCAATTACAATTGCAGAACAATAATCTATGGCCCGATAAACAGTGACACAACTGATGCAAATCCATCGCATTTGCTTTTTGGCCATATTTATCCATGTACGGTCACCTTGTTGGCTTGGATGGGGACATGAAAATGAGTTGCACAAACTATAAGACTGTGGATCAATTTCAGAGCTGCAGATGAATGCCTGGAGAATGGGGTGAGGGCAGCAGGCACGATTCCCTGCAACCTCACTCACTGTGCATTCTTATCCCCAGGTATGGCTCATGAGCAAAGATCCAGATAACCAGCTAGCAAGCCTCACACACAGTCCATGCTAAATTAGCATTTGATAAATTGCCATCTGTATTCACCAACAGTTCAGTCAGGAAACTTGGCTTGTGCCCTCTACTCTTAAGCAAATGGGAGACTGCACTTCCCTGCAGGTGACAGTGCTTTAAAATGAGTTCTCCTTGCAGGAGGATCAGAATGAAAAATGAGAGTGTCAGAGGGCTATCACTCAGCCAAGGTGCCATTTTTAGTATAAATTATTTCCAGAAGCAATTTCAGCCGTAGTGGGGATGGGTGCCTACCTCTTGAAATTAATTCAAAATTTTAGCATTGCTCAATTGAGAAGATGTGCAACTTGCAAAAAATGTCCCTTTAGAAAAAGATGGAGCACACATGAGAATTTTATTGAAAGAACAGTTGTCTTTAAATGCCACACAGTAAGAGGGTTCATATAGATAAAATAACAGAGTTTTAAAGGTAAGGAAAATATGATGTTCCCATTATCTTGGCTGGAACTTGTCAGGAGCCTCATTCCAGCCATGGGCGTAGTTAGATCCACACATAGCAAAAGCAAGTTTCTAACACTTGCACCATCCATTCTCTCTCTCTCATCCAAGAGAGAGAGGGGGGGAAAGCAGATGAGCAATATTTAAGATGACCTTGGAATCAGAAATGTGAGCATGTATTCAACAGTTTCTGACTATTTGTGGCAGACATGTGTGTGTTCTGCCTTCCCTCCTTCCCTCCCAGTATTGGATGTCCCACAGCATCCCAGTGAATTCAGTGACTTATGCTTAACTAAGCATAATCTCCCAAGTCCCAGATCAACACCTGAAATGCACTTGCTTAAATACATCTTCATCCTTTATAGCACAATCCTATAAGGCTTTGCTCAGACATAAATTGATGTATGTTCAGTGGTGCTTGCTACCAACCATGTACTTACTACTTACTACCAAATAACTATGCAAGGACTGCTGTTTTATGGAATCTGAAAGAAAGAGGAATGCAAAGGCCCAACTATCATGTAACAATCTCCAGTGCATTTCAACCTATGACATAAAGGGGATTTATTAACAGCTTCATAGATACAAAGCTGTATCTCTTTCTAATGGAAAGAAGCCATGACTCCAAACAGGTTCCTAGCCTGTCCTAATGAATTGTTCTAACAAATATATTACACAGATCAGGACACCTCAAGCAAGTTGGTAACAATCTATTAAATACTAATTGTAAGTTATCACCCTTTCCCCCTGCAGTTTTCCTCCTATGAATATCCTCTGTCTTCCTACCTGGACCACCTTTGCTTTTCTTCCCTGTTTTTAGCTAGTTACCTATGAGTAACTTAGGCCATATTTTCATACTGAACCTCTTGCAAGAATATTTTGAAAGCAGAGCCACACTTCAGCAATCACAGTCTTTAAACCCCTCCATGGCAATACTGCTAGGAGTAAAAGAGGGTATTGAGCAGTGGTGAAGAGAACATGGCAGCGTCTGTTGGCAAATTAGTCATTCATGCAAAGATTTCAGCTTAAAATAAGTAAACTCTGCTAGTACACTTTTCTGACCTGGAAAGTCAAAGATGAAATAATTACAAACTTCTCAGAAAGTTATAATAAAAATCTTAGCCACATTATTCATATGAACTCATCTTCTAATCATTCTTTCCATGCTCGTGCACCCAGGGTAAGCCAAAAGCTGAATTTATTGCATGCACATTAGTAGCAACAGTGTATTACTAATGGTGTGTGGGTGTGGGGAGAGGTGATGGATGTGTGACTTGCTTCTAAAATGTATGCAAACCAATTAGCATGATTTAAATATGGAAGAGCAACTTTGAACATATATGTGGAAGAGCTTAGCTTAGATCATCCACACACATTCCCTGAAGTTCGCAAATTGCTTTGAATGTCACAAGGACTCATCTACAGCAGTTGTTCACCCAATGTGCCTACTTCAAGCATGATTGGAGTTGTACCCACAGATGTCCCTCAAGAGCATAGCATCTGTTTTGCATCTCCTAAGGAAAGGTTCTCTGATCACCGTGATGGTGCCGTCCTAGACCTGGCCTTTTCAGAGCTGAGTCAGACAAGGAGATGGTCCTGTGCTTGGAGGATCTGTCAATCTGCAGCTTTTTTCTGTGTCCCTAATTACTTTAGAGACAACTGCAAGATGACGACAACAAAGGCTGATTAAACCCATTTATAACCAATTGTTTCACTGCTGTTTCTAAAAAGACACCTTAAAGCAATTTGAAACATAATCATTTTGACTGTTCACTGTTGCTTTCTTTCTTTTTTTCAAAAAAGCAGAAACAGGGAGTACAAAATGTTTCCGTTAATAAAAATTTAAAACCAAAACAAAAGAAGGTTTGACAGTTAAAATCAGAGAACTGACAAGCAATAAATAGGGCATTTCAGTCATGGCAGGATTCAGTGAAAAGACACCTCTTTAATTGGCTTCTAAAACATGCCAGAGCTGGCAACTCCTGCAGTCCAAGGGAAAGGGTATTCTGCAAAGCAGCTGCCATAGTGGAGAAGGCCTGCTTTGGGGTTGTCACCAGGTGGTGGCAAACCATCAAGGTTCTAAGCCATCAAGTGAATCTAGGCCAGGCTAGGAGGCCCACAAGGTAATACAGTAAAACCTTGGATCGTGAGCATAATTCGTTCTGGAAACATGCTTGCAATCCAAAGCACGTATATCAAAGTGAATTTCCACTTAATGTTCAATTTAAATAAGGTTCTGTAACATTTTTTTTTTTAATCACAAAAATGTGAAGTGGGCGCGCTCAGGGAGGGGGCCAGACAATGCTGTACTCACACCCGCAGTGAGAGTGAGAAGAACCGGCGCTCAGTTGTGATGTGACGCTTGGCAGGCAAAGCGAGCGTAATACTCGTACTGAGAGACATCGTTCGTTTATCAAGTTAAAATTCTGTTTTGTAAGCTGCCCCGAGGCTTTCTGCGATGGGGGTGGCATAAAAATTCTATAATAATAGTAATAATTAATAATAATTATTATTAATAATAATTAATTTAGAAAAAATTGCTCATCTTGCAAAACACTCATAGACCAAGTTACTCACAATCCAAGGTTTTACTGTAAGGGGCAGTCAGAGCGCTGTGTGCTCTTTCATTGAATGAGGGTCCGGGACTCTCTGGAGTGGAGCAGACTAGCTGCAGGAGTCTCACTGGAACAAGAAAGCTTATGAAGCTGCCTTCAGCTGAGCCAAGCTACTGGCCAGTCGAGTCCATCTTTGCTTCCCTAAATGGGACACAGTGGCTTTCAGTGGGAGGGATCCCTTTCTCAAACCTATTATATGAGATCCTTTCACTGCAGATGCCAGAGGTTGGAAGCACAACCTTCTCCTTGGAAGAAACACCATTTACCACTGAGCTACAAGCTCTCTGCTTGCTCTGGGAAGTCTTGGCCAATTTATTGTCACACTGTCAGACTGCTAGGATCTGCTCATGAGGCTTCACATCTTCAAATGCAAATGAAGGTTCACCACCACAGAAGCCTGATTGGCTTCTCACACCACCCACTTATATACATGCAGGGAACTGAGTTTGATAAATGGTGAAACAATCAGACAAAGCTGCATAAGAATCCCTGTCAAAGTTTCTTCTGGAAACACCTAGACATGCTATGCCTGAGGATTGAAGAAAAGTATGTTATGTTATGTTGCTGCACTGGATTCTCTAGAGAACAATATATATCTCACTGAGACCACACTTGACTTTTACTATTGAAAATTGACTATGTCTTGTGAAAATAAATGTTCTCGGGACATCTGCTCCTGGATGATCTGAATACCATGAGCTGGAATAATGTAATAGAGCAGGTCAAGGCAACAGGTGACAAGGTCAACCAATTACACTTCACATAAGGCAATATTAAAGTGATCCAAGCAAGCAAATATTGATCAGACAGCTGGAGAATGCTCAATCGAGCAAGGGTAAGGAATGGGCTGACCCCAATCTTGAGAGCTATATCTCTGTTTATCCATTGTTTATCAGAACTTCCATTGTCTATTCTATCTCATTTCCTATAATTCCTATTAAAACACAGGGAGAGGGGCGGTGTTATGACAAATGTAAAATCCATGCTTTTCTGCGTGCTCCATGTGGGAAAGGAATATAGGAATTGGTGATTTTCAGCCTCTGATGAAATGCCTTTACACACAAATTCACTGCCCTAGTTTCAGATGGAAGATTGGAGAGCCTGTTGAATGTTTTAGGCTGAAATCTGTTCCAAGAACTATGCTTATATTTGCATTGCAGCTGCAGCATGTCTGTCTGTCTGTCTGTCTGTCTGTCTGTCTGTCTGTCTGAAAAGTCTGCTGCAGCCAGGAGCTGCATAAAAATGTGCATGCATTTTGATGCTTCTTTCCCCATGATTTTATTTTATTTTATCTTGATTTTGATTCTTCCTTTCTTTCTTTCACATGCATTTTCCTTTTTCAATGTAATTTTGGCAAATGTTAGGCAAGCATTTTTTCTAAAATAATGCATCTTTGTAATATTGTTTTCACTAATGAACCCGTTGCGTGCATTTTCTCCAAATAGATTTGTTTTGCAAACCTTTCATGACGAGAGTATTCTATAGCAGCATTCACAAAATTTGAAGGATAACTGTTTCATTTTGCAGATTAGTGTCAGTAGGTGCTAACCCTAACCCAAATCCTAACAGCTGCAACCACAGATTACTAGTATGATGAGGCGACATTTTTCTTGTTTCTAAGAGTGTGTCTGGGAGCCTAAACATCCATCAGATCACAATCAGATGCTGAAGGTTTCCTTGAGTTTCAAGGGTACTGGAGGCTTGTGTGCACGTGTGGGTGTTTAGTCCTAGTTAATGAGGGGAGAATGAAGCCCCCTTGGGCTCTTTTGCATCTGCATTCGCACAGTGCTTTGGCTGATGGCCAGTCCTCAGTTAAGCCTTGTTAGCACTCACTTACAAGGTCTGGTAAAGGTCCACAGGACATGAAAAAGTAACCCAGACTCTGCAGCAGGACCGAGTTTTAGCGTCTTGCAACCATTACCTTCTCCAGTTGGCATGTCCACCTGCTTATAATTGCCTGTGGTTGCTTGATGCTAACCGAAGTTGAGAACGATCACATGAAATGGTTGAATGCTATGACCGCAGAAGAAAGGTGGTTATGAGGGGCTAGGGAAAAGGAGCTGAGCCTGCCAAGGATTAATCTCACTCATCCCCATCTGTCAGAATTAACTGACCATAAATCCATGAGGCTTATTTCTCTAGCATCTGTTACTGGCTGTTTGAACAATCTTGTCTACTTTTTCTTTTCTTTTTTTGGTAATTATGGTTTATGATGTTTCTCATTGGAGCAGCATTATTTCTCCATATGTTTGCATGCAGAAGGGAGAGAAAGGCACAGTACGTCTGCTTCTCAGAACCCAGGACTGTAGCAGACAAATAACCCTAACGTAGATGCTACCATCAGAATGCCTTGCCACAATGTTTACATCAATTTATAGTGGAGGAACATATGTGAGTTTATAGCTGATTTTATGGCACTGTCTTGTGTGAAGCATCAATAGATGTCTGGTGCTTTATTTATTCAACAACAATTGCATAATGCCAGGAATGAGGGGCTGGAAGCCCAGGGGGAAGCCCTGGGAGTCTGGTCTCAGAATAGGCGTAGGACACATGCTGGCCCTCACATGGAGTAGACGTTCGACTGTCCACTCTAGAGCAGAAACAAAGCAAGCAGTTTGGGGTACCTGCATGAGTTCTAAAATATATGCTGGTCACCTGCCTTGATAAAGCACATGTGCAGATCTGGCATCAAAGGCATGACATGTGCTGCAGACACCATGATAAAATCGGGGAGTAAAAACTGAACAAATAGAGAGAAGCAACTTTTTTTTCCTGTGCTCAGAAGTGAACCTTTACAGATGATTCCCAAAATTCAAGTCGGGGTGGGTATGTGCTAGGGCCACCATCCAGTGCACAGAAAGCGATCTGCTGAGTGGAGCAACCTGCTACATGTCTCCTCATATGCAAGTTCCTGTGATCAGTGACTGCCGGCCCCTACATGTGATGCACCCATTTCTGGCCTCACGTGTGTGTTTGTGAGGTCAGTATATTCCCCTCTGAATCCTGCTTCTCTCTCACCACAAAAGCCCGGCACAAAGCAGGATTCTTTCCTTGCTTCTTTCCCGCCATGTTCCTCCACCCAGTTACCCACTCAAACACCAAGTTTATGTCTACAAATAGAGACCAGAGATACATTCAAGTTCTCACCTATCGCACTCACTGCATTTCAGCACAAGGTTGAGGGAAAGGTTCCATTCTGCGTTCCCTCCCAGCCCTTACTGCTGATTCCAAGCTGGTGGTCTCCAGATGTTTTCCACTCAGAAAGGCAGGTAAACTGCCACTCACAGCTCTCTGCCCCTTGGCAATATGCTCAGCACAGAGATTGGCCCTGGGATCTCTGGGAATGGAGGCCAAAGTGCAGGTTAATTAGAAGTGGTGCATTTCATGTATACATTTCAGAGTCAAATGCAAGTTTGTGATTTTGTGAACATTCTGGGGTGGGGGGGAATACGTTCCTGTTCACATATGGGATTGGAAAGGGAACATTTCTGAGTGATTTGAGAGTTGATATGAAATATCATGCAGACCTTGCTGACCCCAGCTAAAAACATCCTTCATTCCTTTAAAGCCTATAATTCCCATCCATCCTTCCCAGGGCAGCCAGCAGTGAGGGATACTTACAGTTGTAGGCTAAAATGACTGGAGGATCTCAAGATGGTATGCCCCTGTTTTAATAGCTCCTCTTTACCTTTAAGAACGTTCTGATTCATAAATCTGGACACCAGATCTTGGGGATAAGCAATAAAAATGCAGTGCTGCCATCATGCCTTTTTAGGAGTTTTCCAGATACTTCCAGGTTCTTACTATTGGATGTAATGCTGGATTAGATAAGTATTTTTGAGCTCATTCTTCAGTGCTCTTCTTACATAATCAGATTCTTACTGTGGCTTGGGCTATGCAGACTTCAGAAAGTGCATTGCCACATACCTAATCCATCGTGTAAGTCTAGTGTCCATCACAGATTCACTGAGTTCAATGGGAGTTACTCCCAGCTAGGTGAATCTAGGACTGCTGTCTAAACATGCCTAGCAATTAGATGGGTCATGGCTATTCTCTGCAAAGGAAACCATGTGCTCTGAATGAGCAGATAAGAAAGGGGATGCGGCCAACCACAAGAAGAATCTATCTTTATTCAATGTTGGTCAAATGTTTCAATTTGTACTTCCACTGATGAGAAGCATGCAAGAGCTAGAATGAAAGCACCCATGGTGACAGTTGTAGGATATTTGTGCTGTGGATGGAAAAAAGTCAGCTATAATGACAAAGAAGAGATAAAAACTTGGGGTAAAACACTTTACCTCCGATGGCCGCAACCTTTCAGAAATGGCCATTTTTCCATGAACAATCTGCTCTGGCAATCCTTGAAACTTGGATGTATAAATTGGACACCTGGATGCCAATTGGCTTGAACTAGCAGGATAACTCCACCTCCTGGACCTCCCTTGCAATCTGGGAATTCTGTCCACAACTGTGGCATTCCAGAATGTAAAAATGAAATGATGTTCAAGGGCATTGCTCAATTTGTGGTCAACACTATAGGTTATATTGGCAAAACAGAACAGTGTAAAGAGGTGGAGATTTTCCAGTCTGTAGCAAAGGAAATGCATGATATTGATGCACTAACTCTTAGAAGGGGAAACATAGGCATGCAATACAAATTTGTATTTCTCCTCCATGTAGTCTCTAAATCAAACACTATCCAGAATTGGCTTAGTTTCTTTCTTTATTATTTATTTATTTATTTAGGGAACTTCTATGCCACCCCATTCGCCGAAGCCTCGGGGTGGCTCACAAACATAGATAAATAACATCATATAAAACAATATAATTTAACAGTATAAATTTCTTGTCATTGCAATGCGTGAGTCATCCAGGCCATTGGGCTTTCATCTTCAAGCTGTGACTTTAAAGAGAAACCAGTTTGAAGTAATTGAAGACTTACTCTTAAGACCTGGACAGCTTTGTGTGCTTGTACCGGATAATCCAAGGAGGAGGAAGAAAGGTACCATCCCAAGGGCCTTATAATCTTAGCAGCAACACCAATGGATGGATGCTGATGATAGATAGATAGATAGATAGATAGATAGATAGATAGATAGATAGATAGATATAGATAGATAGATAAGGACAGGAAGTGCAAGGCAGTACTCTATTTTGTGCGGGGGCGGCGGCGCAGGGATAGAAGTTTTAGGAAAATAATTCTTCTTCCAAGTCCATATGCCCAACATCTTCTCCATCCTCCAGGAGTTGATCCTGTATCCACTGGACAGGAACAAAAAACATTGTGTATTCAGTAAAGACAGAGATCTGTTTCACTTTCCAGAATGCTCACTTTCCTCTTCAAGAACACATTGGTTTGGTCTGCCCCGTTTTCACACTAATGTGTTTATTTTATTTTTATTTTCTTTTGTTTTCATGAAAAAACTCCAAAAACTTTGTAGAGATTCTTGAAGGTAGTTTTCCTTCTGATGCCATTTTTTAAGGCAAGCATTTCCTTAATAGACAACTTTTAGTATACAATTTCCCTTAATATAAGGGAAGCACAGGACCCATTTCACTGATATTTTGTTATATTTTTCGATTATCCCAACTTTTCTATTGCTATCTGGTATTTTTAATCTGAACCACTTAGGGAGCTGAGTGGCCTTTGAGCCAGTGCCTAGAGGGCTATACAGTCCTCCCAGTTTCCAGCTCCAAAGCAAGACAAGAGGTCTTACCCCAAAGCTAGGGGGTCTGTGCTCAGAGTGCTGTACTCTGAGCCACTGCTCGTTGACACAACTACTTCGCAAACGTTGTAGGAGGGACTTCAAAGGGAAGGAGCAGAGAACATTCTGAGGGGTGGGGAAGAGTTAAGATTAGGGTCCACCCATTCCAGTGCCATTGTAGCCTCCTCTGCCTTTCTGAAGTGGCACAGCTAGATGGCCAGAAGTTGCCCGCTGGCTGTCATAGTCCTCCAAGTTCAGAGTTGCAGGCAACCCCATGGGGTTGTACTCTAAATGGTATAAAAGTATTACATATGCAAGTACTTTGCATATATGTCAATTAGGAAATTGCAACACAGCTCTACATTTGGCTAAAAAGCATTTTTGCTCTCTTACTTCCACTAGATCTGGAGAGCATCAAGGCCAGAATCTGTTGTGGGCTTCTGCTTAGGACAAAGTATTTCATTTGCTAATTATTACCTTGGAGTATGCTGATTGCATGTACTTCCAGGTTTGCCATACTCCTGCACTCCTGCGGCAACCTTAACTATCCTGACATACCCAATATGCTTCTGATAAATTGCTTAGAGCCAGAATAAGCTTCTGATAATCTCCAATTGGTTCATAATTAATGAGGTGGAGCATCCTCTTCTCCAACATATTTTGGACAATGAAGTTGAATCTACTTTCCATGATCAATCTGTTTTGGGTGGCTAGCTAACTCAGTAGGTCCTTTAGTCCTGATTAGTGGTGCAATGTCAACTCAGTAGTAAGTTCCATCTGACTGTATCCTATACACCTACAGGAGTGCAATCCTAAGTGTCATCTCTTTGTGAGAAAGAACACCTCAGAGGTGTCTGTATCCAGTGCCCAGCTGAGCTGAAGCCAGGAGGGTGAGAGAAGAGCCAGAGCTAATTTCCACTTTCCTATCTTCTCATTGTGTTTTTGTTTTTGTGGGTGGGGGCATCTAGCAACACATTTTGGAGGAATAAGGAAGAGGTTTAGGACAGCTTTTGCCCCCTCTTCCCTGCCCATTGGAATGTCCCCTTTACCCCCAAGGGGGAGTGGAACATTCCGGTCTTGGAAGCCAGCCAGTTCAGTCCCTTCCCACACCAGCTGCAACATGGCTGGGAAGGGAGCAGGCTTCTGAGGCTTGGAGAAAGGAACTCCCTGATCTGTTAACTGTTCAGGCAATATCTGGGAGCCATAATATTGCTTCTTTCATTGAGCTGCTTCCAAACACGATTGTGCTTTTTCATGCAGTGGAGAAAGCTGGTGATAACTGACTTCAGTCACCTGGAATTCCACAGGTCTATCCTTAGCATGACCCTGTCTGGATCCAGCCCATTGCAGTGGTACAATCACACCATCCTGCACAATTTTTACACACACAGGATGAAAGTGGACAATTCTTCCATGTGCAGGCAGCTTGACAGTTCAGCGAAGTGAACAGGCCAAGGAAGAATGGTATGTGGCCATCCCCCTCCACAATTGACCAATATTATCTGAACTAGTGAGACCACTAAATCCATTCATGTCCATTTATAATGCGCACCTCTGTAGTGAACCTGGGTTAATTAGATATTTGGCTATTATGTTCAGAATAGATGGTGAACACTGGAAAACGTGGAGTAAACTGTCTTCTATAAGACAGCATTCTCCAGCCCTTTTCACAGCTTCACCTTCTTCACAGGCCTGCTGGGTGGGAACAGAGGAAAGCTGCTTGTTAATGGCCACCTCAGGGCCCTGGAACTCCCTTCCTAAGGAGGTGAGCTTGGTGCCCTCCCTGTGAGGTTTCCAGAAGCAAGGGGAAAACTTTTTTCCCAGCAGACACTAGCAAATGACCTGAGCTTGTGAGTTTGTGTTGGATTGGTTTCATTCTTTATAGTATCGTAGTTTTTTTAATGGCGTATTTTGTACCACTTTGATATTTATCTGATGTAATTTATTTAAATTTTGTACATTTTAAGCATTTCATTTGCATATGTCTTTATTGTTGTGAGCCATCATACCTCTGAGAATAGGTGGGATATTAGTAGTACTAGTAAGAAGAAGAAGAAGAAGAAGAAGAAGAAGAAGAAGAAGAAGAAGAAGAGAAGAAGTAATAATATATCCCTTATATTTCCCATTCCCAATAATATATCCAGTTTATCCAGTCATCCCAGCAGCAAGATAGAAACATAGAAACAGAGCGAGTCAGAAGAGGTCTCCCGGGCCATCTAGTCTGACCCCCGGCTCCAGCCAGCTCCACTCATGAAACAAATACACTCAAAAGAATCTTCTTAGGGTTGGGGTCCTTGCCATCCCTGCTGCTGTTACCACTGCAGGAGGAGGAGGAGGAGGAGGAGGAGGAGGAGGAGGAGGAGGAGGACTTTGCGAGGTCCATCTTCATCCCAGTGATGGGCCACAGCAATACAGCCTGTCATCATGCAGGCAGGCCATGGGAAAACAATCAAGCAGGAAGGGGCTGTAACATGGTGATACACAATGCCATTCTAGCAATGCTAAATACTTCTAATCCACCTGATATTGTGCTTAAGCAAAAATAGCCCCCAACCTCTTTCTTCCACTTGCCTTCATTTCCAGGCTGAAACACTTGTCTGCACCCTCAGCTAAGCAGTTCAAGGTTTCTGGAAGCTTGACTACTTCTCAGCCTAGTCCTCCTGTGATTTCTGACTTGACCTAATTAGAGAAAGCTACCTGGATTCAATCCCTACTGTCAGAAGGAATAACAACCTGCGTGCTATTAAACAGAAAAGGAAAAGTTTCTCTTTTGTGCTGAGTGAGATACAAAATAAAGAGTGACAAATGAGTTTATTAGTACATGACAGGCAAACATGCCCTTAACTGTATAGGTTAATCATTCCTTAAATGAGTGGCAGCTTGTACTTTCAGTTGCAATAGTCACCTGGGTTTAGAGACAAATTTATTTTTTTAAAAAATGCATCATTTATAGGCCCTTATTGCCAAATATCTCAACATGCCAGTGCATAAATGTAGGTGTCTGGACATGAAACTCAAGCAAATGGATTCCATTTAGCTGAGGCATTGGTCTATCCATAATTTATAGAAGATTGTTCTGAAATAAGCTACATTGAACAATTGTGCAATCTCAGGAAAGGATGGATCCTTGAGTTGCCTGAAATGGTGTAGAACTTAGTAAGAGAGTGTTAAATGGTTCTGCAATGCAAACCCCAAAGTTTCAAAGAATCATAGAGTAGGAGACTTGGAAGGGGCCAGGAAGGCCATCTAGTCCAACCCCTGCTGTTGCAGGACACCACGTTACACCATCCCACTCAGATGGCTGTCCAGTTTCTTTTTGAACGTTTATAAGAGTGGGAGAGCCCACCACCTCTCCAGGAAGCTGTTTCCACTCTCGTATTGCTCTGACAGTGAAAAACTTTTCCTGATGTCCAGCCTGAATCTGATTTGTTACAATTTGAATTGGTTATTCTGTGTCCTTCACTCTGGTATCAGCTAGAAGAGATCTTGACCTTCCTCTTTGTGACAGCCTTTGAGGTACTTTGAGGGATATCATGTCTCCCCTCAGTCTTTTCTTCTCAAGGTTAAACATGCCCAGTTCCCTCAGTCTCTCCTCAAAGGGCAGTGTTTCCAAACCCTGGATCATTTTTGTTGCCCTCCTCTGGGCCCTTTCTAATTTTCCTGCATCTTTCTTCAATCTTGGTGCCCAGAACTGGACACAGTATTCCAGGTGAGGCATAACTAGTGAGGAGTATTCTACCTCATTTCTCACAGGGCAAACATGTAAGGTATATTCGGAAGTTCTTACTCAAGACTAGTGAAAGTATTCCAGGGAATTTTGCACATTTTTAACAAGGAATGTCCCCCAAACCATCATCATCCCATAGATTTTAATGTTCTGAATTTCACGGCTTTGTCTCCAAAGCAGAAAAAAGCACATTAGGAAATATCCATTTCCCATAATCCACTTTTATACAGGATGCCCAGGGGGGGAGGGACCACTCTGTCTGACCAGCTAGATACTGAAATATGAAGCTGCCTGACAAACCCATAAATACAATATAGGATTTTGTGGAGTCAAGGCAAGGGTAGGTACACAAGCGATTTTCCTCTGAACACCATCTTGGAAAAGTGCACCAAAAACACACTTTTCTCCCTTAGAGGAAAATGGGAAAATGATCGTTTTTGTGGTAGTATCTGCCACATTTTTAAAAGTGCAGATTTTCAAATGAATGAAAGTGTCGGAGTTCATAAACATTTCCGGAGAGCGTACAATCTTGCCGCCATATGCAGTTAGGGTTCTGAAGGACAGGGCTGCATTATTTGCACACATAAGCAGAAGGTTTCAAGTCCCTAACTAGAGCCAACTTCATCAGATCCATGATGTTCTTGATGAAATCGTTTTGGCAACTTTGCAACTGCAACAGTTCTTGATGAAATCATTTTGGCAACTTCACAACTCTGCTGGTCATTGGAATGGATGGAGTACCACTCCAGTAGATGCTTCCCAAAGCCTTCTTTGTAGTAAACCACAAATGTTTGTCCACAAAGTCTAAAAATATTCAGCTTCTCCCTCCCACCCCACACCTATTTATACTTGTGAGCCTGCAGAAATGTAGCTGCATTTCTTTCATTTTTTGTCTTCACCAGCTAACATAATATAACATGGCAGAGATTAAGACACAGCTTTCAAGGACTACCCTCTTGGTAATGTCTCACTGGAGATGCATGGATGCCTCACTGCCAATTTTGTGATCTCCCAGTAATTGTATGAAAGGTTTAGAAAGTGCTTGAGGGCTTAATACGAAGGGGTGGGCAGGCTTTGTTTGTTTTGCAGTTTAATTTAGGATGCAGTACTACGGAGACGGCCATAAGCCTGTGTAATCAGAAGACCATGTTTATCCAGTGTGAAATGGGAGAAGTAGCAGAAATTGCTACCTCGCTGCTTCTCTCACTCAAGATTTTCACTCAGCAGCTATTTTCAGAGTTGGAGAAAGAGGCTGGAGCATATCTTTTGTTTTAGCCAGTCCTGTCTCCTTCCCTCACCACCCAATTTCCTCTTTTCAGGGTCACTTTTCTGACCTTGAAGTGCAGCCTGCATGGTTTTTTCCATGAGAATTGAAAGGGGCAGAGCAGAACTGGGCCTGCAGCTTCATTTCACAGCTCTGGAGTTGGACGCCAGCCTCTGTATTTGGAGCCAGAAATCCAAACCATCCGATGTCCTTCAAACAAGGTTGATATTCCATAGGATTCACCCCTTACCAAATGTTCCACTTTCCACAAAGCCAAACTCACCTTCCTTTGAAATTAGGACATCTCTAAAAGGTGCAGTGGAGTTTGCCAATCAAAAGTATGCATGCAAAACTGCACATACAGCAAAAATAGCAGATCTGAATTGTGTTTTGTGAAGAAAAATCCTTGCTTCATAAACTTGCTTTACTAAAGTGTATATATGAGTCAAAACAGCATCTAAAACATGCATTAGGAGCAGCAGGCACAATAATGCATGCAGAAATTTATGCAACCTTTAAACAAAATCTTAAATGTTGGGATGAATGGAACCTAATGCTGAAAAGAGTGAATGGAAGGGAAAGCAGAATGAATAGATTTATTTATTTTTACATGTGATCAAAGAAGAGGGTATGAATAATTATAAGAAAGATCAAAAGGCTCAGGCAATGTCTCTAGGCCATTTCAAGTTTTGAAGAATGAACAAAATAGGCAGTGGAAGTAACCTCATGACCCTGATTTCTATCAGCACAGTGACTAACACTGAGAGAAGGAAGTACTTCCATCACAGGTAGCATGCCTCTGGGCATGCCCAGGTCCTTATGTGCACCAAATCCATCTTTTATAAGCAGAATTTCACTAAGTTTCCATAAATACTCAAGCAGTTAAAAGGTCAGATCCCCGTTTTTATTTTGCAATGGATCCTCCAGAGCAGGAATTGAAACTGGACCTGTTCTTTTGAATGAAAGTTGTCATCCAATTAAATATTGTATTTGATATACCCTTGAATCAAAAATGCTTTGTGTACACTTGTCTGGTACCAGCATGTCATGATAGGAACTCTATTGAGCCATTTGTAAGATGTGCTCTGATATTTCTGTGTCTGAGAAAAACTGTCACGTACATGAATTTCATGGTTTTCGGTGCTGAGCAGTACCTGTGCTATGGGGAAACTGGCTAACAGATAGTGCTTTAACATGGTTGTAATGGAAGGCTAAATTCAGTGGAAATCCAGTGAAAATCAAAACATTGAAATAGCACCTCAAAAGGACAAAGTAATTATGCTTGAGGATGCAAACGTGCTGTAAAATCCATTCCATACATGGCTCGTAGACTTTCAGGCATCTCTGGTTCTCTCATCCACTAATCAATGCCATAAGATAGTGTGCAAATGCCTGTGTACACATGTGAACAAATTCAAATTTCCACTGCTGAAAATGTGTAAGTCACCCCCAAAGAAGGAAATCCCTGATAAATGTGTATTTGTGTGTTTTGAACTATGGGGAGGTGATGTTTTTCCTTTTTTTAAATTATTTTAATTTTTAAAATTATTTAAATTTTTAAAAATTGTTTTAAAATAATTATTTCAAAATTATGTCCAAATGGACGTGAATTCACAAGTTTGTGTGACTCAGGGAAAGCTGGTCTTATATGGAATTTGCAGGTTGGACACTAGAGTCAGTTGTGCATTTGTCTAGCATCACTAGTTGTGGGTAACTGAAATCTCATTACATCCAGTAAACCAGAAGCACAATTTTCTTTCCCTGGATTGGTCTCCAAAGTTACCTTCTCTGCAAGGTTAATGCCAGATTTTATGATTTTTTATTATTTCAAAAAGTAAAGAGCAACTAACTTTTTCAAGTTTGGGATCAAGTATGCATCCCTGTCCAACTTTTCCTGATGAAGGAAAAGTTCCAACTTATATTTGGCACCCCAGTTTTCAACAGAGAATTTGAGTTCTGCTCCTTACCATTTGCACACCAGCATGGCTAGAGTTGTACCCTGTATTTTCTCAGACTCATGCGTGTGCGTGCATGTGTGTCGTTTCAGCCATTGCACACTTGCTATCAACTTTCTTGGATACAATCCATCATGTAACTGCCACTGCCTTTGGTTTCCTTCTTCCTGTTTTATGTCCTGGTTTGATACAGTTCTTTGACTTGTGAATTTAGATGCATGAGGTATAGCAGAGACAACTTATGAAAAGGAGTTGCGACTTTATATTGGGCTCATTTCTCTCCAAGCTCTGTTTTCATTAAAGCAGCATGAGTGCCCAGTAGTGATCTTGTAATGAAAGCACAAATATTTTGCCATTGCTTTCAGTCCAAGAAATGAAGCTTCTGTTTCTCTATAAATGTTTATGTGACACGGAAATATTCATAAGCTTTCAATGGACTTCTGTTATGTATGCACATTGATCAGAGTGCGCTTCTCTTCAGACTTTTAAAAAATTGATGCTTTCCCTGTCTATAAAATCTGGCTTATTCTTCGTCATTGTTTCCTGACAGTCATCCTTCTAATCTCATTTAATGAGAAAAGGTCTTCCTTCTTTCTCTGACCTCTTCTTTAAATCTGACATTAATCACCTGAATATTTTGCTTGCATCACATCTTTGCCATTAATCTTCAAGGTGTAAGACTTGTTAAATGCCTTTCAGAACAGGGAGACCGTGAAGGAGTATGTGAAATGATCGCTTGGACTCTCATCTCTCCCAAAAAAGAGCATGGCAAAGTGGGCCTGGGATGTACTTCACTGACATGGATACGAAGAGACACTAACACAGAGAAGCTCTTGAAAGGAAAGCCACCTGGTCTCTCTCCCAGCCCTCCACCATTTGCACTGAGGAATTTGATATTGCCGAATTCCACTGTAAATTGACTCAATTCACATTTCTCAGACTAATTGAGTAGGACATAATTATCCTTTGGATTTTACATTTTTCTGAATCTTATAATGCAGTTGGTGGGACAGATAGGGAGGGAGTGAGGGAGAACAAAACACACTTGGAAATGCATCTCCTATGATCAACCACAATTAGAAAACTAGAGTTAGGGAAAATAGATTAAGAAATGTGTATTTTGTGAGAAAACACAATATAAAATAGATAATGTAAGGCATATGTATGCAATTTTGTTCCCCTTTTAAAAGAAAAATGCACATTACTGCAGAAACAGACTTATGAATGAATACATAAAAAACTGGCGTGGACCTGAAATGGATTGAACTGCCATTTGGGCTGGCGTCTATGCGGAAGGGCTGGGGAGAGTTTTCCAATCAATGTGGTACAAAAGACAGGAGATACTGGTAGGAAAGCAGAGGCAGTGGAAACTTTCCTTCCAAGAACTTCCTTAAGTTATCTTAAGACACATGCTATTGGCAAAGAAATTTCACCTTTTTTTTCCAGGCAAGTGAGAAATTATCCAGCTCTTTCTCAAAAATAGAGTTCACCATTGGGAAGGCTTGTGGCAGAGTCCGTCAGATCTGTGTGACTTGGAAAAAGCCAGTCCATCACAGAATTCATGGGTCAGATTCTTTAATGATTGAACTTACCTGAGTCCATCTGGGGTGTCTCCAGCACCCCTACAGTTCTTGCAGTACTAGTGAGTTTATGGGTGGATCACGCTTTCTCAGTAAGTCTATGTTGTTGCTTTATTTTGTTGTGGCTGATGGAAGTAAGAGGTGATAACACATGTTCCATACTTTCAAATCACAGTTGAAATGTTCAAAAATTTAAACCTTACAGACCTTCCACAAAGCACTTGACAACAAAGTTAGTTGCTAATATGCATATTAACTTTTAAGTTTCAGAAATGCACTATATAACATCAATTAATTCCTATGTTTCTTCCATATGTAAGATGATAAATAAAATGTCTTTTTAGCATGTGTGCACATGCCATGCCCAAGTACTGACATAGCCTATGTTGCTTGGCTCTATCGCCCCACCCCAAATAGAGAAGATGATCAAAAAATGTCTCATTAGCAATAATAAATTTCACTTCCCTCGTGGCAGTCTCCCATGCCTTTGGATGTATAATGCATTTCTAAGGTCCTGGGATTCCTGTGATTTTGCATTAACATATTAATATGTTGCACACAGCAGTGAGCTGAGGCAGTGGGAATAGAGATTCAGACCAGTCTGCTGAATCTGGTGCTGACAGAAAGCTCACAAAACCAGCCTTACCAAACTTGTGCTTGGCAGATGTGTTGGACTACAAACACAGTCGCCCCCAGCCACACAGCCAAGAGACCAGCCAGATGGGGTTGATGGGAAGCTGTTGTCCCACACATGAAGAGGGCTGGGCTAGGTCCATATCAGGAACAAGATTATGAATGAAAGCTTTCAATAACTTCTTTCTTCATGAATATACTAGATCAACTCCTCTGTAACAGCGTGGCTGTTTTTAAGGACCCAGGCACCTGCTCAACTGAGGTGTTGAACTCTCTGGGAGGTTGTGGGACCAGGGTCAGCATCAAAGATCAGGATGGCCAGACTCTCACTGCATCTGTCCTCTTCCTCATTGTAACTTGCTTGTCCTCCTGCCTTTCACTTTCTACAAGGCAACATGGGTGGTGAGGGGGAAAACAGAGGTAGCCCTGGCCTCCTTGCTCCCTCCTCTCTCTCTGCCTGCCAAGCAAGCGAGGGCAACAGGCACGATGAGAAGTAAGACCAGCTGGCGGCCATGGTGGTGAGAAGGCAGCCTTGCAGAGAGAGTGGTGTCATGGAGGGTGTTTTGCCCAAGGGCCCAAACTTGGAGCAAGCTTGGCATACTGATGTTGATTCTACTCAGCTTCTGTAACAGGTTTGTTAGGATGTTAAAATGGAATAAAATCTGTATGAGAGACAATTGTGCTAACTGATTACCTAAAAATAAATGTCACTCGAGGAAATGCAAGTTGCTATTGCCTCACAGAGAATAGACTTTAAGACGGATTTTTTCAGCTAATATGTCCTGGATCCTGTGAGAATAATTAAATGTGCATATTTCTCTCTCTCATCTGAAGCACTTCCTGTTACAAACCTTTTGGGATGCTTCTAAAACACGTACACATAGAAATGTGTACTGTAACTTTCACTTTAGCTAAGGAGACCCACTGGGAATTCTAGGCATCATTTCTCTAGTGCAGAGCAGGGCGACTTGTGAGACAAAACGGAAAATAAAGCCATTTGATAGAGAGCTGTAGGCAGATGGTGGGTAGGGCGGGGGGTGGCAAAGCAGAGGTGGCAAAGCTTTGAAACACAGCAAAAATCTTGACTGGATCAGCAGAAAGCTTCCGAGACAATACATATTTAAGCAGCAGAATCCAGGTAGAAAAATTGCTCGACAGTTGCTTAGAAGTCTTTTTCTTACAGCAATAAATTGCCAGGTGTTGTCAAAGCTGGAAAGGTTACCTGTGAAAAGCAGAAGTGTTACCCTAAATTTCACTACATGTACACAGTTAAGGAGACCAAACTTCTCAGCATCACCTCTTCATTCAGGATCTGTCACTATCATGCATCATGAAGAGCTACTTGTCTCAGGTGGAGGCTGTGAAGAGGCAGCAGTAACCTCCACCCCATAGTGCATCTGTAGTGTTTGGGTTCTGCTACCAGCAATGGCCCGACTGGGTTATCTATCACCAACCTGCCAGGCCAGAAAACACTGAAAACAAATTTGGGGAGAGGGGCAGCCCCACCACCAGGAGCTGCCTGGTCCTGAAAGGCTGTGCTCAATCACACCCATACTTATTTATTTTTATTTATTGATTTATTTATTTAAAACTTTTCTAGACCATTCCATTACTGAAGTCTCGGAATGGTTTAACTATGCACAATGTAAAAATGAAACACAGCATTCTAAAAATGCAACTAACAATAAAACCCCAATTAAAAGAGTCAGGTCTTAATATATTGGGAAAATTAAAAAGTTTTGAAAATCTGACAAAAATTCCCCAGTTGCAGCACTGAATCCCAATAGGAGGAGAATCCCATTTTCCATCAGAAGTGTGCAAACTTACAATCTTGTATTTGCACAATGCATCCTTTTTTGGGGGGAAAGTGGACTTTAAAGAGTGCTTTTCAAAAAGGGATGCATTTTCATTCTTTAGTCAAGGGACTGGAGGTGGATACTTGGAGCAGTCTGCCTTTTTCCTGCCTGGGAGAAGAAAAAAAGATACTTTTCATATTCAGAAAGAAAAAAAAGCCATGAAGAAATGCATTTGTCCCTTTTTTTTTCTTTTACACAGGGGTGGTGGATTTGTCTTTTTTCCAAAACCTTATTTAGAACAGATGATGGCTCAGTGTGGATGCTTTCTTAATCTGGCATGAGAGCTACTACGCAGCACTGAACAAATGGTTTCACTTGTAACCATCAGCAGAGATATGGATCGGGCCAGGCCTATTCATTTCCTGCATTCACTGTTTAGTCAACCACAATCAACCATCCTTTCGATCTATGCCACCCTTGCCTTGCTCAGGCTCATGCCCTCTATAAGCTTTCACCTTCAATTACCCGCAGCCACATACAGAGAACTTGGGAAGGCTGAGTTAGAATCTTGGCATACGCCATGAACTCACACGGTCCCAGCCATCCTTCTTTATCTCATAAGTTCCTTTGAGCTTCCTGGAGGAAGAATGGGATAACAATGTCATAACACTGTAAATCAATAAGTAGAAGGTTTTACATTGCTCCATGGTGTGGTATGGCTTGGTTAACTAGGACACCAACAAGGTCCAATGCAGTAGGTATTGGTAACACATACCTCAGATCCTTGAAATGACAGAAAACTCTTAAACCTTGATAAAGGCATTATCTAACTCATGAGTTACACCAACAAATGAATCATATAAAGACATAAGCTACAATTAGGAGGGAGAATTAGTAGAATATCCAATAAATCAATTAAAGGTATCTTGTGTTGCCCCACAAAAGAAGGAGCAGGGAAGGTGGGGAGGTACAGAAGAAAGGGAGAAGGAGGGGGGAAATTGCATTTCACCCACATGTCATGAAGTAAAATGACTGAGGGATACAAATGAAATCTATTGAGAGATGAGGGGTGAAGAACTAACAAATATTAATTAAGGACTCTTAAATGCTATACAGTTGCCTCAACATTCATACACTGTATGGACAAGCCCATGTTGAATATTTTCCCCCAGAGTCTCCAAAAAATGCGTATGCCGAAAAATGTGTATGCCTGTTTCTACCTTCTGGACTGAACACAGATGCAAACCAAAGCTTACACTCCATTCTGAATGTTACACTGAATCCATACTCTATTGGTCCAGGCTCACTACAAATGTGAGCTTTATGAATGGAATGGTTTGGATCAATAAGCCAAGTAGTTATGAAATTTAGCAAGCATCACAAATAATGTACTCCCGGGTAGATAATATTTGTCAAGATAATTCAAGCAGGAGTGTATTTCAAATCACTTGATGACTGGCAGCAGAAGGAAAGAGTAAACTCTTAAGGGGAAAGGGGTGCAAGAGGGAGGGGAAATCTTGATAAGGAAGATCCTTGAAGCACAGAATAGCAAATTCTCAAAGCTGAAGAGCAAATACCCTAGAAGACAGAAAGAGGATCCAGGGCAATCTTGATGAACACTGGGCTGAAACCAGCAGAATGAGATTCAATAGGGACAAGTGCCAAGTCCTCCACCTAGGAAAAAGAAACCAAAGGCATCGATACAAGATGGGGAATACATGGCTCAACAGAACTGAACAAGAAAAAGATCTTGAAGTAATTGTGGACAATAGGCTAAACATCAGCCAACAAAGTGATGCAGCCACCTAAAGGGCAAATGCTATTTTGGGATGCATTAACAGAAGTATTACTTCCAAATCATGAGAAATAGTAGTTCCTCTATACTCCTCACTAGTCAGACCTCACCTGGAATACTGTGTCCAGTTCTGAGCACCAGGATTTAAGAAAAATGCTGGTAAATTAGAAAGGGTCAAGTGGAGGGCAAAAAAATGATCCAGGATTTGGAAACTGCCCTGTGAGGAGAGACTGAGGGAACTGGGCATGTTCAGCCTTGAGAAGAGAAAGCTGAGAGGGGACACGAAATCCCTCTAGAAGTACTTCAAAGGCTACCACAAAGAAGAAGGTCAAGATGTCTTCCAACTGATACCAGAGTGAAGGACATAGAATAACCAATTCAAATTGTAACAACCCAGATTCAGGCTGGACATCAGGAAAAGCTTATTCACTGTCAGAATAATACGAGAGTGGAAACAGCTGCCTAGAGAAGTGGTGGGCTCTCCCACACTAGAGACAACCAAGACGAAACTGGACAGCCATCTGAGTGGGATGGTGTAACATGGTGCCCTGCAACAGCAGGAGTTGGACTCGATGGCCTTCATGGCCCCTTCCAACTCTTTTATTCCGTGATTCTATGACTCCCAGAAGTAGCACCCACAGAACGCAGTTTTGTCCATGCAAGATTGGCTGCCCAGCAAGCATGATGCTAACGTGTGGCTTTCAAATAAATAAAATAAATAAATATATAAGGTTGTGCACTGAAATTTGATAATGCCTCTTGCAGGTAAGAGGGCCCATGGGACCTGGTCCAGCCAAGGAACCTCACATTAGAATGGATGATACCTGGTCTTGAGGAGAACATCTAACTGCCATCTCCCTCAAGGCTCCAGGATCCCCTTGATTTGGCCCAAGGCCACTCAACATAAGCTGCTTCTTTGTCATGTGTGGCCAGAAGGTTGTCTTCTGGGAAGACTTGTTTCATCAGATGCATGAGACTTCCCCAGGCCTGCCTTCAGGGCATAAAGTTGCAAGGTGGTTGGATGATGCTGACTTGCTCTATGAACAACGTAGTTCTAAGCAGGTGATGAGGTGGGGTGATTTATCTGTGGGAGCCTGAGCTGAAAAAACTCTTTGATACATACTCATCATGATTTGATCTTGCGGCCATCAAGTAATGGATACAGATATATAAGCAGGTCCATAGATGTGTGTTCATGTCACATGAGTCGCAATACAATGAAATTTTCTTACCCTGCCCTATAGATAATTCTCCAGTGATGCCTTCAGTTCAGATACTTACATTCAAACAGAACATTTTGTACCATTTCTGTGCAGAAACCTGCACAGAACACAGGGTGGGTATCTTTCTATTTTCCACACTATCAGCCATGCCATATCAACCAGTCAAAGTATTTAACTGTCAGAAAATGAGGTCTGTCAAACCATATTGCATTCCACACATCCCCATATGTCTTCATTTTCTCCCTGGCACATACAATTGTTTCAGCATTTTGTAAAGCATTCTCCTCCCCCAAATGCTGAACACCCTTTACAATAATTAGTTTCTGCAGTGGAAAAATTACAGACACCCGGAAGAGTGCTAATTCCCCATGGTTGCCAGAGTAGTCAATCCCACTTTGTGACGTCTACTTCTTTCCAGTTCACCTCCATTTTCTCACAATTTCTAAGAACTTGATTTTCTCTTTTCAAATTGCAAGAACTCAGCAAGGCATGGTGCCCTCATATGCATATATCTTTCTGTCACATTCTTCTGTATTCTAAGCTGAAGCATGATGAGAATGGGATGATGTCAGAAAAGCTGGTTGCTAAACAACAGAGGTACATTTTGGGCTGAGTGGCAGCCAAAGCCTTGGTTGTTCTGGCACAAAAGAAAAAATTCACCAGCCATGTCTGGCATTCCATGTTTAGTTTAGAGTCATGCATGGAGTCATCATACCTGTTTCCCTCCTTTTTATCCTGCAAGGAACCTGACCAGCTTTCTAGACAACTGTTCTATATCCATAGAAAGAAAGCAATGACATTGACATTCCAAAATAATTTGGAATTATTACAGATGCATTGTGTATACCATACAATGTATCTTTATCAGAATGCATTTCTTATTATGCAGGAAAAACATTCACTCTTTCCTCAGCCTCTTCACCCATGAGTAACAAGAGTGAAAGCAACCTGGACCTAAATGAAAACGTGCAAACTGTTCAAAGACCCGAAGATAAAGAAGCTTAATGGATGCAAGTGTCAAAAATCTGCTTCCTTAAATGATTGCCAAAGAGGGAGGAAAACTCTTGATCAGATAAAAACCAATCAAGCTAGTAGAAGAGATTTAGCAATAAAAGCAATCCAGTAAGAAGTGGAGTAATTTCTCTTGGGGACATTTCGAGTTGCTAGATATGGGAGAAGCAGAATAAGATGGAGCTTAGGTTCATGGGAGGATGCTTTTCTGGTTTGCTTTTACTCATACCTGCTTTCTACTGTTATCTACTTTGGACTCCAATCATTTCTAAAGTTCTGTGCTTTCACACAGTCACCCCTGCTGAGATAGGTCACTGCAGGAATGTATAGGATTCATTAGTATGAAACCAAGGTTGATTACATGAAGCCTGGAGCAGCTAAGACCAATTCTATTGCATTCCTTGTTGGCCTTTGGTGTGTAGGTCTAAAATAAAATGTGTAATAAATCTACAAGATCTAAATTAGAACTCCTGCTTCCACTAAGACGAGCTAGGCTTCCTCTGCTGTTTTTCCTCTACCATACTGTGATTTTGCTGTTGCATTTTCACCCGAAACATTCATTATTTTCAACCCAACACAGTTTCAAGCTAGATTCTTTAAAGCAACCTTTAAAAAAGAATTAGTGCAACGTGGCGCTTGCAAGGGATGTAGTCATATATGGGGACATTTTCATTATTGTTATTGTTATTAATGCATTGTATTTGGTGCATCAATGCTGATTCCATCTGATGTGAGTGAAGCCAGCAGGAGGACTTTTGTTTTTAAAGAAGGCTAAATCTGCATTTTAAAAAATGTGCAGAAGCTGGGCCTTCATTCTGCAAATTAGCTATCAGAAAACTCAAGGTGGTCCAGGTAGAATGCATCCATATGCAGTAAGAGCAGAATACTTCCATACTTGTCAAAAGTGCACCCTAAGTGGCCAACTATGTTTTTCTGGCCTTCCGTGACACCCAAAAACAACTGTCTTATTCAATTCTACATTTTTCTGTTATCAAAGCCAAACCAAGGTGGAAAGGGGGACTTTTGTTCGTTTCACAGAGCTTCAGGGCTTTCATATTTGTTGCTGCAGTACAATGCACTTCTTTTTCTGATAAGGAGCTAATGAGCTCTTTCCAGTGTAGCCTTTGAAGATGTTTGAAATGGTTCAGTTACATTATAGGATATCATTTTGGAGATTTACTCCGAGAAGCTCTATGCTGTTCCATGCATAATTAATGTTCATTATAATAGGAGGCTTCCTTTTGTTGGAAATCATACTTCTGTTCCCCACCTGTGAAGTGCAATTTTCAGTCCAATAAAGCAGCACTGGACAAAAATGTTGTGTTGGCTATCTTGAGATCTTCTGCTTTCATGATCCATTACAAAACTGGGCACAGCTGGTGAAGTAGGTAAACATGCTATGGGGAAATTCCCTCCTTTGAAAAACAGCATGCATTTTCCAAAGCTGAAAAGCTTGTGCTGCATAAGGAAAGGCTGCATTTTTGCAGAGTTAAAGCAGGGATGGGCAAAGTATGACCCACACAGCTTCCTTGGAACCAGGAACCAGATGCAAATCTCCCCTCTCAGCCACAAATCTTACTGGGTGATTTTAAGTTAACCCCCATTTGTCACATTTTTCTGTGAAGATATAATGTCAGGGAGAAGAGACTTTATGTGTGGATTGGACCTGTGTTTCTCAAAAGTAGCATTCTAAGCTAGAAAGCTCAAAGTCTGAAAGTGAACTAGAAGTAGAAGAGGAGGGGTTGGAATGCATTACTGAAATGGCAAGGTCAAAGGATGGGAGTAGCCAAGTGGCTGATGAGGACCAGACCAACTCTGGCTCAGGGGAAGACACCGTAGAACAAAGAAGGTCAGAAGGATGGTGGTGAGATCATCATTGTCAAGCCAAGCGAGACCAATTAAGTAATGTCTGGCATTCCTGAGATCTGGCCCACAAGCAAATTGAATCACCCTGAGGGTGGAGCCAATCCCTGTTGCAGGTGAAGGGAGCAGCGAAATACAGTTTAGAATCAGTTCCTAGCATGAAGAAGCGCTAACTCCACCAATCAGAGGAATCATTACTTTGATAGTTGTTACTTCTTTATTATTTTTCACTCTGCATTGTAAAACTGGCCCCAACTGACCAGTCTAGTTCAATGAAGGACAATTCATTCTTTGAAACACAGTCATGTGCATGCAGTTTTTATTGTAGAACTACATGCTGCCCAGATTATTTCCTTTCTCTTCCTGTTCTGAACACCATGTGGAATCCCCATGCTACCCCCCTAGGAAAAAAAGCACTAATGAAAGAAAACTGATTAACACCACCTAGAAGCATATATTATTTCACTGGAATATATGTATGTGTGCACAGACACGCACACACATGCACACAGACACACAGACACACATGCAGCTGGAAACAAAAGAGTCCATTTTCTCAAGTAATTGAAAACCCTTGCTTTTTTATATGCTTTTTTTGGACTCAGATGCAAAGTGAATCTAAATAAACTGATCAAGTTAAATCTATACAATTACCTTTTTTCCTTCCCTAGTTTTTGTTCTTGCAATTTTACATTTAGCATTAATTATATAGGTAGATACCCTTCTGTTGATATGTCCCTCCCTGGTCCTTGCAGTTCTCAGAAAGAGTATATCCAGTGATGCTCCAGGCATGCTTTCCTCTCATAGTACAGTTCAGGGGACAAACATGGAACAGTATCCAAAAGAACACCATGTCAGGAAGCATCAGGAGGCACCTTTCCCTTTCCAGCCCTTCCCTTCAGAGAAGCTTATTTTAGGCCAGGTTCACATGTAGCCCGCTGCTTTCAGGAAACTGTAAGACAGACGTTGGAACAGTCCAAGCTCTGCCTTTTCCTTGGAGCTGGACACAACACCTTTCCCCTTAAAATGAAATTGGAAAACTAATTGGAAAGCCTGTGTCAGGAAATCTCAATTAGCATTCAGATTCACTGGAATATTCTACACCCGGTTTCAGCAGTTTATTGGGAGAATACCCAGGTACACATCTCTGACAGAGAAAAGCAGCAGCATTGCCATGTAGCCAATTTAGGAGCTTCCAGAGCATATGCAGAGTTTTTATATGTTGTGGATCATTCACACAGTTTCAGGGCAGTGCTGAGATTCTGAATGGGTGAGAAGGTGAGGACAATGGGGAAGTGCAAAAACATAATACAGAAATATTGAGAAATATTATAGACATGAGGAAAAACATCATGGCACAACGAAGGCTTGAGTAACATAAAAATTAAACAACCAAGATTTACAGAATTCTAACAGGTTTCAATGTTTTGGTTTTTACAATCAGAGATACAAACTTCCTTAAGACAAAGCATGAGCTGGCTAGGTATTTTTACATTGCAAAGAAAGCACAGCTGCCCAGAGCTTGCAACATTGTTTCCATCCTGTTTCAGCTGGGCAATCAGGAGTTTGGGACTGCTTTTCTTTTCCCAAGGGTGGAACTAGAAAGGAAAAACTCTCAGATGGGAGCTGGGGAGAGATGCTGGTGAGGCTCTCCATATTTTAATGTATAAAATTTACAATTTTTATAGGGGCAACTCCAACACCTGCCTACCAGCATAGTAGAAACTGTTGCCACTTGAAATGGTACCACAAACTTCCCAAAAAACCCCAGAAGGAGGAAGAAAGGGAAAGCAACTCTGGCTATCATGTGCCCTACCTGAGAGAATATATGTTCCCTCTGGAGAAATTGAATGAAATAGCCTCTCAAATTTCTCTCAGGTTGCAAGACAGAGATGATTGAGAAGCCATTTTCATAAAGTTCTGGTCATAGCATTAGGACTGGAATATCCCAGTAAAGATGATGGGCAGTATATTCAAGAGTGAGAAAAAATAAAGCATTCCCTCATAGAACACATAATTCATGGAATTTACTGCCAGAAGATAGGGTAATAGTGACTTTCTCAAAGGGCTTGCAGATATGATTTTTTCCCCTGACTAACCATAGAAACTGCAAGTAATTTGTTTTGCTAATGTCAAAGAAACATTGAGGTAAAATATTAACTAATCAAATGCATTTTTGCTTTTCTTTATTGATATCTTTGATCCATTAATTAATTTTACTTCTGTATGTCAACTGATGCATACATGTTATTGTGCAGTCTGTTGATAAATCAAGAAATAAAGTTGGATTGAATTTCTAAAGGAATTATTCAAATTTTAGTAGGAGATGGGTACAATTTCAGCAGTTATTAGCCATAAGAATTAATCCCCAAGCCCCAATATTCAGAGAGTGTGTAGTAGCTTCAATGGAGCAAAAACTGGAGAAATTGCTACTTTGATGCCCTGCTTGCAGTTATCCAAGGAGCAACTGGATAATCACTGTTGAGAAAAAGATACTTCTTACCTTTCTCCACTGGGATCAGTTTAATTTTTACATATTTTTCACCTTCTTCATTCCCTTGATTTGATCCTGATTTGACTTTAAAATGCATCCCCTTCGCTTCCTGAAAAGAACAGGAAAAAACACAGTGAGAACAACACTTAAAATGCATCAAGTTTCAAATCAAATAGTTTTCCTTTTTTCATGATAACCTTTCCTATACATTAACCCATGAAATCAGATAATTCAGATTATAAAATTTAAATACTGTATCAAAATGGTGCAGGATTTGTAAGAAAAATAATAACCCAGTGTCTACTGGCATTGATCTTGAAGTTTTCGGTGCAGTCACTTTACGAACATCCAAAGCTTAATAAGAAGTGTTGCTTTTCATCTGCGTAGATGACAGTAAAGTTTGTCTTCATCTTTGCCACTATATATTAATTAATTAATTAATTAATTAATTAATAAAAATTCTGGCTTTGTCTGCAATTTTTCTAGCTTGGAATAATGTTTAATTTAACTGTATCTCAGTAGGAGGCAGATAGTGGGAACAAAGCTGATGCTGACCAGCAGGTGGTGGAGATAAAAAATAACTGTATATCAAAGAGGGAGTTACAGTCATTATTCTTCCATTTCTCATCTAATGCTCAAATTAAAGATGGGTTATCTGTTTCATTAGGAAGTCAGACTTATGGCCAATGGCTTTGTAGTAAAAGCTTCACTGATGTAGGCAAACATGGGGAAATTCTCACAATGCATAACATGCAATTTGAGCTGGGCCAAGGAAGGAAGGAAGGAAGGAAGGAAGGAAGGAAGGAAGGAAGGAAGGAAGGAAAAGACTGAGCACAACTGGACATGTGTTTGGAGGGTAGGGTGAACCAGTAGCAAGTGGACAGGCATTATCCTGCAGACGTTTATGACGGCTTCCAAAAAGGATTGACTAAGTGCTTCACCAGTCTTCTGAGAAAGACATCTCTAGATGCAGCAGAGAGGTGAGAGTTTCAGGGCAGATAAAAGACTGAATTTCTTTAGGAAGTACTTCACTAAACTATAACATTCACTTTCACAAGATGCTATAACGGCTTCAATAATGACCACCAGTTGAATGGCTTTAAAAGGCAGTTTGATTCTCTCATTCTCCTTTCCTGTTTTGAAATGCATTCCTCCTTTTCCATGGTGGGCTGGTTCTCAGTCTTTCTGAGTACCTTTATTGGTAACCCTGCGGTGGCAGTGGCATGTCCCAATTAGGTCTCTCTGCCACCTTCTCTGGGTCCGACATCTCTATCCAAGAAGACTGTGACTTGAGAGAGCCGAGGTTCTTCTCTACACCGTTCCCTCAATTTTTGATGGCCTCCCTTTCTCCTGCATCCCCATGCAATCCTTTCAAAATGCCTCCTGATTCCACAAAGAGGCAAGTTTGTCTGTTGGTTTGTTTTTCCAGGAACCTAGGGCTGGGGGATGGATTTCAAGCCAGCCTTGTTGATAATATTGATTGGTATTTTTTCATGCTGAATATTTCACTTACAAGCATTCAGCTTGCCCCTGAAGGAAGCATACACCTAAAGTAAATTTCAAGAAGGAGCAGCTAAAAGCAAAGTGAGCTGTTGAAAGAAGCTTGGGTAACACCGCAGAAATCAATTAAAGGCATTCAACCCCTATGGGCTGCTGCTTGTGAGAATCAGCGAAAAAGGGCCGCAGTCACTGATTCCATTTAGTATATTTAATTTTATTCATGGGGTAAATGTCAACTTTTGGAGATGGAAGAAGGCCTGTCTCTGACCTAACTGAATGCATTAATAAATGTCGTGAAGAAAACAAAAACTCCAGACTGACAAACTGCGTGGCCTAGCTGCCAAGGGTTCACAGAAGCAGCCCACCCATTTTTGTCTGCGCTCAAATGAATGGGGCCCCGTATTCTCAGGAAATTTAAATATTACAGGGCTGCCATTTCATATCAGTACTCTTGGCAAATGAATACTCAATGCAGAATCGCCATGAGAAAGTGCACTCAAGACAGGATGGTTTTGAGAAAGTACATAATGCAATCATCTCCCTTCGGTTGTTAACACACACAAAACTTTCCCTATGTATTAAGAAGATTGGCTAAGTTCACCCTTGTTCAGTGCATAATATTAATTTGTAATTCATTAATCATATGAAGCCTTTCCCAGAATGAACTAGAAGGTCAGCCCCCACTCCAAAAAACGAACACTGCTTTGAAAGACATGTGGGTAAGAGCCAGAACACATTACGTTTACGTTCCATTACAACAGATGAAAAATAAATTAGTCACAACTAACTTAAGCTGAATTGATTTCAGAGGGACTTAAGCATGACTGACTCTGGTTTCAACTCCATGATCGCCTTCCATTATATTCTATAACAAGTGAATAGATCTGCCTTTACATGGGTTGATATAGTCATTAGTTTGGTAGATGCAGTGAGGTCTTAGAGCAAACTTAGACATTGTCAGAGTGTTGGATGCACTGTGACCAGCATATCTGGTTCCACCAGAGCCTGCCTGGGTTTGCCATAGTGCATCTATCATAGAAGATGGCTAGATGGAGTCTCTGGGACAGTGAGTGTGGGCTTTGGTGGACTCCAAAGGATGGTGGAGGTCAGGAGAGCCTGGAGGAATGTTGCGCGTGGGGTCATGGTGCGTGGGGGCACAAGTTTGTGACTAAGCAACAACAAATCTACCATGGTCTTCCATACACACCTAGTGCAGTGAAGTTGATTAAAGTCTAACAATCTTCCCCAGCTAGTGACTGAAGATGGTACTACAGGCCTCAGTACTCAGCCTCACTGAAATTAATTAACATTAACGAAAGTATTTTAAAAACAAAACAAGCCTGACAGAAAGATGTTGTCGATGAGAGTGTCAATGGTGATGATACATGTCAATTTGATACACCTGCTAATATTGCTGTAAAATATTTAGATCATATGATGGAATCTCCAAAGCAACCAACAACACTAAGAAAATAAATCTCAATCAACCAACGTCAAAAACAATGCAGTAACACACATATGAACTGAATCCACATCATTAGAAACAGCAATATCAACAGAACAGAACAGATGTTGGTTTGGAAAGGGCCCTTGGATGTAATTTAATTGCTCAATGAAGAATCTTGCCTCCCTGAAATGTAGTCTTTTTCTATCATGTAAAGCTGGCTTCAAGACACAGCTCTAAATAACAACCCAGAAAAATTGTTGAACCAATGTTCTGTCATGGGGTTTTAGAAAGTGTGGACCTGAATTCATTTCTGCTTAATGCAGAAATCTTAGATCCATTTTATTCCTGACAATTAGTGGTCAGTCTCTAAGTTAAATAGCACTCCGTGGACTTTATTTGCACTAGCAATATGCCTTTGCATGAATATTACAAAACAGTATACTAAGATCATGGATATAATACACACATGTGCACATGTGCCAATATTTAAACAAGTGAGTCTGTAAAAATTACAATTATAAAAACATGATTAACCTGATTTTAATTGCTGCTGCTAAAAATGTAGCTTACCATGCCATCACACCTGTTTTCTCCTGGTCAGCAAGAAGAAAAGATACGTAGAAATCGGACAAATGACCCGGCTTCTTAACTATTGTTTCTGTTCAATTGTGTGGCCAAATATTTGCGCTTCAGCTTCAGTATCTGGCCTTCTAAAGAGCAGTCAGGGTTGATTTTATTTAAGATCAACAGATTTGATCTCTTTGCTGTCCAAGGGTCTATCAGGAATCTTCTCCAATACCACAATTCGCAAGCGTCAGTTCTTCAGTGCTCAGTCTTCCTTATGGTCCAACTCTCACAGCCATACATTGCAACTGAGAAAACCATAGCCTTGACTATACGCACTTTTGTCGGCAGGGTGATGTCTCTGCTTTTTAGTATGCTGTCTAGATTTGCCATAGCTTTCCTCCCCAGGAGCAAGCGTCTTTTAATTTCCTGACTGCAGTCCCCATCTGCGGTGATCTTGGAGCTTCTTAAATAGCACAGAACAAATTAATTCTTTATGGGCACCTCTTGGAAAGAGCAAAACAGTAGTGCATGGGCAAGGGTTTCAACACTATCAACACATGGGTATCCACAATTTTGTAATGGAATTCCTGCGAAACGTCCCTCAAGTAACATTGAAAGCATGACATTAAGCTGTGCACATATAATGACCCTTTTATACTTTGAGACTTTTAGCATTTACAAATACTATGACAATGTTTTTGGATGACTTGTTAAAAAGCAGTCATACCAAGGACATGATTTTTTAGTGGCAGGCAAATTGTTTTGATGTTTGATATCATGGAGGCACTGCTTCAGTAAATTTCTCACCTTGTCATAACCAATGGTCAGAAAAGATCGGGCGACAGTCCAAGAGTATCTATTTTAGACTTAATACCCTTCATCCACTTATTCTCATGAGGGTCCACCATAACAAAGGAAAGCAGACTGGAAGGAGCTAAGTTCGGCATACTTAAGTTAAATAGGAATATCAGAGAATTCACAAAACATCACAGTAGGCATAAAGAAATGTACACTGTCAGATTTGTTCATAAGCATGATTGTGTGCCCATCAAAAATGTTCATAATGTGCTCATGTTTGAGTTCTGCAAAGTTCCTATATTTACACAAATATTCATAATTTGCACTCTTTTCCCCCATAGATATTTGGGGAATTTGCATAAATTGATGAAATTTTACCGATGAATTTGAGCATTGCAGTAAAGGCAGCACTCTAATCAATATTAGAAACACATACATTTACGAAAGACAATGAGCTATATTTTTTCTTCTCTGTCTCTCTCTGTTTCTCATCTTGGACTGAACTGTGAAGGTTTTCTATGCTGTCACTGTGCCAACAGTCTCTGCTGCATCATTAAAATAAAATAAAATAAACCACCCACTCTGCTTGCATCACTAAATGCACTCCTGAGGTGAGTTTGGAGAAAATTAATAATCATGATAAATTGGGCAAGCAAATGCTTAATGTTTCAAAAGTGCACATGGGAGTCATGCATGCAACATCCGTTGATCTCTGATTTATCCAGATAATCTCTCCCTGTGTATATTTTTCTGCATGCTTCAACTTCATTCGCACAAGCATACGTGCGTGCGCATGCGCGCACACACACACACACACACCAAGAGTTAACAAGACCTTTCTGTTGTTGTGGCAGCTACTCTTCTATCATAAGTAGTTTCCAGTTCTAAGCAGGGATGTGGGAACCAGTTGAAGCACAAGCTCACTCGGGTCTCCAAGTTCCACCTTGAAGCACAGTATTCTACTTTCACACATGGGGAATTTTTGCTCAAATAGGGAAAAGGCACATTAAAGTGCACCTTTAAACCTTGCAACTAAATACAGACTCTACCCCCTACCGTTGAAAGTGAGAAAATTCATTTATACACTCAGAATTCACATTTTTTAAGCAACTGAATCTAGCAATTTTGAATGGAAGCTTGGGAATAGGAGAACTTTGCTGGGTTGTGGCAGTGGACAAAATGCCTTCACATTCAGGATGTGAACAGAGCAAGTGCTGATATTTAATGAAATGAACTTCTCATATATCCCTGCTCCTAAACCAGAAGATTAGAACATTGAGACCAATGCTCTTGCGTCTCATTTCCCAAGATCTCATAGAATCACTGAATCATAGAAGAGTAAAGTTGGGAGGGGTAATAAAGGCCATCAAGTCCAACTCCCTGCTGTTGCAGGATACCATGTTATACCATCCCACTCAGATGGCTGTCCAGTTTTCCCTTGAATGTCTCTAGTGTGGGAGAGCCCACCACCTCTCCAGGCAGCTGCTTCCACTGTCCTATTGCTCTGACAGTGAGGAAGCTTCTCCTGATGTCCAGCCTGAATCTGAGTTGTTTCAGTTTGACTTGATTATTCTGTGTCCTATATTCTGGTATCATCAAAAAGAGACCTCATCCCCCCTCTTTGTGACAGCCTTTGTGGTGCTTCTGGGAGGATAACATGCCCCCTCTTCAGTCTTCTCTTCTCAAGGCTGAACCCACACAGTTCTCTCAGTCACTCCTCATAGGGGCAATGTTTCCAAACACTGGATCATTTTTGTTGCCCTCCACTGGACCCTTTCTAATTTACTTGCATCTTTCTTAAATCTCTGGTGTGCCAGAGTTTGGGTTTTCAGGGATTAAATGCATCACTCCCAGCATTCTACATTTTCCTAAATATGTATTGTTTCATGTCTTAAATGTCTGGGAGAATTAAAAGGAAAAGGACAAAGCAGGCAAGAATCTTTCTGGTGAAGGGCTTCCACAGATGGGAAGCCACCACAGAAAAATGCTCTCTTTTCTAGCCACCCATTTTATACTATCCTTCCCTCTTTCTTTTCCCAATTCAACTTTTGTTTCCATTGTTTATGTTTGCTTTTCTACTCATAGCACCATTTCTAACACAAATGGTGATGGTGGTGGTGGTGGTGGTTTGTATCTCATCCAAAGACTTATGTCCTCACAGAAACATGTGTACAGACACCGCAGCATCTGCTTTCACATCCACCCAATAAGCAACGATTTTTCACAGGATGGCTGCTACGCATTTGCAGCTGTAAAAGAATCTACTGTATGCACTGCAGCCTTCAAACTTGGAAGGTGCCTCCCAACTTGTTTGAAGCTGAGCAGTCTAATGAAGGTGTCCATCCAGCTTTGGCACTTTTTGGAATACTTATCAGCTCTCAATGGGAAGAATGCTTTGTTAGGTCTGGAGACACTGTTAAAGCAATCCAAACATAAATTCATTTATTACCTTGGCATTTGATGTGACTAATTTATTTATTTAAACATTTTTATGCCGCCCCATTCGCCGAAGCCTCGGGGCGGCTTACAACAATAAATAAAAGTAATTATAATATAAATTACAATAAAAATAAACATTAAAAATCCAAAATACAATATAAAATAAGCCGCCCTAGCCAGATAAGATCAAATAATACTAACAGTTAAAATGCCACTTAAACAAAAAGGTCTTCGCCTGGCGCCGAAAAACAAATAACGACGGCGCCAGGCGGACCTCTCTGGGGAGCGCATTCCATAACTTAGGCGCCACCACAGAGAAAGCCCTCTTCCGAGTACCCACCCTCCTAATTTCTTTCACGGAGGGTTCCCGGAGGAGGGCCTCTCCCGCTGATCTCAGGGGGCAGCCAGGCATATATGGATGTAAGCGCTCCTTCAGGTAACCAGGACCCAAGCCGTTTAGGGCTTTATAGGTCATCACCAACACCTTGAATTGGGCCCAGACTTCAATGGGAAGCCAGTGAAGCTGACGGAGAACTGGAGTCATGTGACCATAACGCCCAGTCCCCGTCAGCAGCCTGGCAGCAATATTTTGAACCAACTGAAGTATCCGGACCGTCTTCAAGGGCAGCCCCACATAGAGCGCGTTACAGAAGTCAAGGCGGGAAGTCACCAGTGCATGTGTCACTGTCGCCAGGCAGTCGTACTCCAGGTAGGGGCGCAGCTGATGAATCAGCCGAAGCTGGAGGAAAGCGTTCCTCACCACTGCTGTTACCTGAGCTTCCAGTGAAAGCTCCGGGTCGAGGAGCACTCCTAAGTTTGCAACCCTGTCCCTAGGAGGGAGTGCAACCCCGTTCAGGACAAGGTTCAATTCACCCTCTCCGAAGCCTGATCTGCCAACCAACAGGACCTCCGTCTTGTCTGGATTGAGCTTCAGTTTATTGGCCCTCATCCAGCCCATTACCTCGGCCAGGCACCGGTTCAGTACAGCCACTGCCTCACCTGGATTGGTGGAAAATGAGAGGTAGAGCTGGGTATCATCAGTGTACTGATGATTCCGCAGCCCACACCTCCTGATGACCTCTCCCAGCGGTTTCATGTAGATGTTAAACAGCAAAGGGGACAAAATGGACCCCTGCGGTACTCCATGGCATAACTGCCATGGCGCAGAGCCATAGTCCCCCAGCACCACCTTCTGGAACCGGCCGTTGAGATAGGAGCAGAACCACTGCAAAGCAGTGCCTCCGACCCCCAATCCCGCTAGCCTATCCAGAAGGATACCATGGTCGATGGTATCGAAAGCCGCTGAGAGGTCCAGGAGAACCAACAGGGACGCACTCCCCCTGTCCTTCTCCTTGCACAGGTCATCGTACAGGGCGACCAAGGCAGATTCAGTACCGTACCCGGGTCTGAAGCCGGACTGAAATGGGTCCAGATAATCAGTTTCATCCAAGAGTGCTTGGAGTTGTCCGCCACCACCCGCTCTAACACCTTGCCCAGAAACGGGATGTTGGCCACAGGTCTATAGTTAGTGGCCATCTCTGGATCCAGTGACACTTTCTTCAGGACCGGTCGGACTACCACCTCCTTTAAAGGGACAGGCACTTGACCCTCCCTCAGAGAAGCATTAACCACTTCCAAGATCCAGATCCCAATCCCCTGCTTGGAATTATTTATTAACCAAGACGGGCAAGGGTCCAATAGGCAAGTGGTGGGACGTACTTGTCCAAGCACCTTGTCCACATCATCGGGCCGCAATAACTGAAATTCATCCAATAATTCTGGACCAGACGGCAGCATTGGCGTCTCCCCAGAAACCTCTGAATCAATAGTGGAATCCAGCTCGTGACGAATCTGAGTGATTTTCTCCCTGAAATGCCTGGCAAAGTCGTCACAGCGGGCCTTTGAGGGTGTAACTAGGTCTTCTTACGACCTGGATTAACCAGGCCATGCACCACTCGAAAAAGCTCCGCTGGATGGCATTGTGAGGAGGCAATGGAAGAGGAAAAAAATCTCTTTTTCGCCGCCCTCACCGCCACAGCATAGGCCTGATAGTGGGCTCTCAAGTGTGTTCGGTCAGATTCATCTCGTGATTTCTTCCACCTACGCTCTAGCCGTCTCCCAACCTGCTTCATCGCCCTCAATTCAGGAGTGTACCAAGCGGAAGAGTGGGCTCTGCCCGGTGGGAGAGGACGCTTAGGAGCAATCGTGTCAACAGCCCTGGTCATCTCCCCATTCCATAGTTCGACCAGAGCCTGGACAGGAGCACCCGACTTGTCAGCCGGAAACTCCCCCAGGGCCTTCAGGAATCCTTCCGGATCCATCCGGCTCCAGGGGCAGACCCACACAATCGGGTCCACACCCTTACAGAGGGAGAGGTCGCTCTCGAGCACAAACCTCACCAGAAAGTGATCTGACTATGACAGGGGAGTCAAGCATAAATTCCTCACCCTCAGACCACCCTCCTCCTGCCCCGTCGAGAAAACCAGGTCCAGAGTGTGTCCACGTTCATGGGTCGGGCCGGTGACATGTTGAGACAGCCCCACGGCCGCCATGGAGGCCATGAAGTCCTGAGCCGCCCCGGTCAGATCAGTCTCGGCATGGAGATTGAAGTCCCCCAGGACCAACATCCTGGGGGTCCTCAACACCAGGTCCGAGACGGTCTCCGTCAGCTCAGGCAGGGAGACTGTACTTGTACTTGTAGTAATTTGTACTTGTAGCTTTGAATTTTAATGGAGAGTTCCAATCAGTGGCATGTATCCCTACATGAGAAGGCTGGGTATCAAATTCTAACTGAAATCTTCCAGACTTCACTTATCTGGGGCAACGTTAAAATCTGCACAAGAAGAACTATTGTAGATGTGAGCATTCATGGCTCAGAGGTTCAGGGTCCAGCTATGCTTCTGTTTTAGGTTTTGCTTGTTTGTTTGATTTCTATACAGTGCAACAGGCGAAGCACTCCAGACAGTTCACAACAGCACAAAGCCTTGGCACAAAGCCTTGTCCTCCCAACATTAGCTGGGTCCATAGGATGATTCAGAGTCCCAGTCCTAAAATCCTGTGATCTCATTGCTGGGATGCTAAAAGCTGAATCCCTGCCTCACTCACTCACAGCCTTCTTCCTTCTAAAAACCTTCTGTACTACAGAATAATGATTGATAGGAAAGAGCACCACCCTTTTATGGATGGAAAGCAGCATACCGCTGGTTAGTTAGATGGATAGCTGGCTGGTCAGGTACAAGCAATGGCTGTGGGCCAGCTCCATGCAGCCAGCTTCTTGTCTCTATGGATGTTCTACCTAAAGCATAATTAGAATCAAGATGGTGGTTGGCCAACAGCAGGTACTACCATGCCATCTAACTAGCCAGCCAGCCAGCCAGCCAGCCAAGCTTATAATAATACTTCACCTTGCCCCTACCATGAAAATGCAAAAGAATCCATTTTGTCATTACTAATAACCATAAATGGTGTTATTTTAAGTGCCATTTTCCCTACCCTGAAAAAAAGGAGCAACTAAGTCTGCAGTCATATATACACTTAGCTGCGGGTAAGTCTCATTGGGATCCAGAGGACTTTCTCCTGAGTAGACACTCATAGGACTGGGATGAGAATTTGATAAGCACCCTCCCCATTGCTTGGCAATATCTGTCCCCTGTGACTAAGGATACAACCAGAGGAGAGCATTTTGTAATCTCCCTAAAAATGATATGCAAGCATTTAATTTAAATGAAGCCTAAAATTGTTAAAATACAAACAAAACCAACAAATGATGGTGTGAGTGTGCTGTGAGATTGGGGTGGGGACACTACACAACACAAGTGTATTTGATTAGATTTAGTCATAGCCAAAACTGTTGTTTCTCTAAGCCATTTTATTCTCCAGCAAAATCTGAGAAAGATGTTTTGACGTGCACATTTTCCATCCTCTACCCTCCATTTCCTGGCTTGTAGATCGCTTTCAAACATCCTCAGCTGAGTCTCCCGTCACTTTAGCAAACAACCACAAGAGTTATAGATCCAAATTCTTAACTGTGTAAATGTTTGTTTTGGCTTTGAGCCTTTCAGCGCATCCCGTTCCTTCCTTCACCCGCAATAGAAACAAACAAACAGGCTTCACCAGAGTTCATCTGGAGAACTCACAGCCCAACATCAAGGCTTCAATGGACTAGAGAAAGCCGCTGTCAAAAAGTAGCTTCCATGGGCTGAAATGCGATAGGATCAGCATTAGGTCATGGCAATGTTGACTTGTTATCAAGGTCAAAATCTCAGTAGTGGACCCACTTCAGGGTCCTAAGTCCTGCTCTTCTTCCATGTAGACCCTTCATTTGCCCCTCCAAACCTGTACGCCAGGAGTGTATCTTATGGCTCTGAGCTTGGGGGCCAAATTCATTTCAAAGAAACATATCCAGATGTTTCTGAGGCTGAAGCCAAAAGAGACGGGACCAATGTGACTGATTGAGTGAGTGAGTGAGTGAGTGAGTGATTGACTACAGTTCTAATCTGATGTGCTCTGATTACAAACTAAAACACCATTTTAAATTCAATTAAAACATAGCATATAATACAAATAATTTAGAATACAATGTAAAACAAAAATAAACAGCATAGGAATCACTAAAGCAGCTGTAATGACCTAGTTTTGGGTCTCTGAATTGCCTGTGAATGATCTTCTTATGGTGCCAAAAAATATAACAGTGCAGGTGCCCAGCAAACCTCAAGTCATGTAGGACATGGATGTGAACAGCAGTACCTCAGAAACTCCAGCATAGCTTTGCTTCAAGCTCTGATTTCCAGTACAGTCACAGCAGGTGCATTTGTACCTTTTTGGATAGGGGGAAACATACACAACAAAGAGATCTGAAGGAATGAGGTGGGTTTGGTATATAAGCTGGAAGGAACTTGTGTGGCCTGTGGCATGGATTAGACCAGAGAGATCAATGAAAGGGAAGTGGTAGCAGTGATGTGGCCAGCTTAGAGAAGGGAGCTCCTTTGAAAGGTTTGTGCACAGGGATTCTCCAAATCTGGGTGACAGCTGGAGTTGAATGACTCAAAGATAAGTCTTCCCTGAAGGAGGAGGCTGGGAGCTCCAAGGAAAGGAAGGGGTGGGATGGAGTTGAGGTGCAAGTACACCAATGCTAGGAGCATGGGTAATAAGCAGGAAGAGCTTGAAGCTCTCCTGGGAATAGGAGGGTATGATCTGGTGGGAATCACAGAACCTTGGTGGGATGAAAGGCAAGTCTGGAATGTGAACATAGAAGGGTATCACCTTTTTAGAAAGGACAGGAAGGGAAAGAGGGGTGGAGGTGTGGCTTTATACATCAGGGAAGGGATAGAATACAGTGAGATAGAATGCAGCACAGATGGGGATTCGGTAGAGGCAGTCTGGGTGAAACTTAGGGGTTATGACAGGGAAAGAGACCTGACAGTGGGGGTATGTTATCACCCTCCAGGTCAACTTGAGACCCTGGATGATGTCCTGGCAGGCCAGATTCTAAGGATATCTCAGGGGAGAGACCCAGTAATTATGGGAGATTTCAATCTCCCAGATATTAGTTCGGAGACTCATTTGGCGGTGACAGCCAGGTCACGTTGCTTCCTAGAAGCTATAGAGGGAGGGTTTTTCACACAGAGGGTCTGAGAGGCGACGAGGGGGGGAAATATCCTTGACTTGGTCTTGACCAATAGGGAGGAGCTGATAGATGAAGTACAGATTAGGGGAGCTCTGGATGCAAGTGATCACTCCATCCTTTGCTTTGAGATCAGGGGACTGGGGATGTGCAGCAGGTCGAGCACTAGAAGCTGAGACTTCAAGAGGGCCAACTTTGGCCAACTGAAGGCCAGACTGGGGAAAGTCTCCTGGGATAAGTTACTGGAAGGTAAGCAAGTTGAGGAAGGGTGGATGGCACTCAAAAGGGAGGTTTTGGAGGCGCAAGCCTTGACGATACCTCTAGTCAGTAAGGTGGGGAGGCGGAGGAGAGTGCCGCCACGGATGCGAAAGGAGGTGGTTAGAGGGATTAGACGAAAAAAGAACCTCCGTAGGAAATGGGTACTGGGGCAAATAGTCAAAAGGGTATACCAGGAGGAGGAGGCCCGTTGCAGAAGGATTCTTCACAAGGCTAAGGCTGATTACGAGCTGAGATGTGCCAAGAATATCAAGAGCAATAAAAAGGGCTTCTTTCAGCATGTAAATAGGAAGAGGAAGGGGGGACAAGTGGTGGGACCACTAAATAAGGAGGAAGGAGATCCAGTGACTGATATGAGGGAACAGGCACAGATGCTAAATGACTATTTTGCCTCTGTGTTCTCCCCAAAGCAGGATGGGGGATATCCGCGTAGGAGATTAGATGAGGCTGGGGACTTAGGGGCACAGATTAGAGTCACCCCCCCCCTTGAAGTTGAGGGGCTCCTCAGGGCAATGGACATTACAAAGGCACCAGGCCCTGACGGGTTACACCCGAGAGTACTTAGAGAGTTGGCAGAGGTTCTCTCACGCCTGCTGGCCTCCATTTTTGAGGCCTCGTGGAGAACGGGTGAAGTTCCAGAGGACTGGAGGGTGGCATCAGTAGTCCCAATTCTCAAAAAGGGTAGTAGAAGGGACATGGGGAATTATAGACCTGTTAGCCTTATGTCCATTGTAGGAAAAACAATGGAAAGGCTCATAAAAGAGAGAGATCTAGTGATGTTAGATAGGGAAGGGAGGCTGACAGCCACACAACACGGCTTCCACAAAAACAGGTCCTGCCAGACAAACCTTGTGGAATTCTATGACAAATGTGATATACCTGGATTTCAGCAAAGCCTTTGACAAAGTGCCCCATGATATCCTGGTGGAGAAACTGAGGAGTTTTGGGATACACCAAAGCACTGTCCGGTGGATTAGGGCATGGTTGACTGACCGAAAGCAGAAGGTAACCATTAATGGGGAATCATCGGGATGGCAGCCAGTGACAAGCAGGGACCCCCAGGGCTCTGTCCTGGGGCCGATCCTGTTTAATCTTTTCATTAACGACCTGGAAGAAGGGGTGAATAGTCTGCTGATCAAATTCTCAGATGACACTAAAACTAGAGCAGTGGCCACAACTGAGGAGCAGGTACTCCAGATCCAAAAGGATCTGGACAGACTGTGGAAGTGGGCAGGAGACAACAGGATGACATTCAATGTGGATAAGTGCAAGGTCTTGCACTTGGGACATAGGAATAGGTGTCACAAATACAGGTTAGGTGACAAGTGGCTGGAGAGCAGCACTTGTGAAAGGGACCTCGGGGTACTGGTTGACTGCAGGCTAAACATGTGTCAGCAGTGTGAGGCGGTGGTCGAGAGGGCAAACGCCACCCTTGGTTGCATAGCCAGAAGTGTGGCTTCTAGATCAAGAGAGGTATTACTACCACTCTACACGACTCTAGTGCGCCCACAACTGTAGTATTGTGTTCAGTTTTAGGCCCCTCATTAGAGAAAGGATATAGCAGGTTGGAGTCAGTGCAGCGTAGGGCCACAAGGTTGGTGGCCGGTTTGCAGGGGATGGGGTATGAGGCGAGACTGAGGGAACTGGGTCTCTTCAGCCGGGAGAAGAGGAGACTCAGAGGGGATATGTTGGCAACATACAGGTATGTGAGGGGATGTCACATGGAGATGGGTAGAGACCTGTTCTCCCCTGCAGAGGAAGGCAGGATGTGCTCCAATGGAGCAAAGCTCAGGGAGCCAAGGTTCCATTTGGATGCCAGGAAGCACTTCCTGACAGTCAGGACCCCAGGGTGTGTGGAATGGGCTTCCACAAGAGGTCATTGAGGCCCCATCGGTGTGGGTGTTCAAGGAAAGGTTGGACATGCACATGGTGGGTATGTCGTGAGCAGAGCCGGCTGGTGCCGGATGTCAGACTGGATGGCCCGGGATGCCCCTTCTGACTCGCTCTGTTTCTATATTTCTACATTTCTAATTCAAGGGTGGGTCTCACCAATTGCTTCCATACTTGCACCAATTCGCGCCAGTTGGTTCAAAGGCTCAACCACCATAAATCCAATACAGCCTAAATATTGAAGGATTTCTCTGGGCTAAGTACTAAACAGACATGTATATTTAGTGGAAGCTGGAGAAGATGCTCATGCTGTTCAGCCACACAGTTAAATGGCAGAGCACATGGTGGGAACCATTAGCAAAATCCATAGGCTTTCTCCAGTTTAAATTTGCTGGGTTTTATTTTTCTCTGCCTTCTCTCAAGCTTAGCTTATCAATTTGCATGCTAAATGTCTCATTAAAATCACAGCACAGCATACTGTTGAGATGCCACTGAGGACAACGAAGAAAGGGAGGAAAAGAATCAGCAATATAAAAGACACTGAACGTTGCTGAGGCAAGGTGCAAACTGGGACCAAGTGACCAGGTGGCAGTATATAAACAGAAAAAGGGAAGCAAGGGAAATTAAAGTGAACAATAAAAAACCATTTTGGAAAATCAATGTCACTGTTTTCTTTCTATAGATAGAACTGGATTTTCATGGTAGCTATAATTTATTGAGTTATTTAATTTCTATATTGCCCACAAGCCAAAGCTGTCCATGCAATGATCTAAGTGACCTTTGCTTATAAGTCAAGATCATTATTGGAGATATTTCTCTGGGTGGATTCAGAGAAAAGTCTCCAGTGATAAGAGCCATCACCATCATTGCATTATCTATATTTTTCTAGCATGATTATTACTTTCATTTCTATATCACTCAGCAGCCAGTGGCTCACAGCAGTTCATATTAAGAGGACAATATAAATGCAAATACAAATATAAATACAAATAACACATACAAACACAATAAAATACATCATAAAATGCCAATGTACAAATCTTGAAATACTTTCAACAATTTCAATTAAAAAAAAAAACCCTACCCACATACAACACACACAATACTCCTAGAAAGGACATGGGAACTGTCATTTTCCAACTTTAGTCATTGTGACCCAAGTTGCAATTTGTGTTGCGGCAACCTGTAGCTTGTTCCAAAATGAAGTATGTCATATGCTGTAAGCTACATTGCAGTGGGAAGCATTAACCTGCAGCTGTTCTCCAACTTCACCTTCTGGTCTGAGTTTCATCCCATATACCTGAGAGATTCATGGGTGGGGTGGGAGGAAATGGAAGTGGGTGGAGGTCATCTCTTGGAAGAAATTCCAGCCGCTGCTTAGAACGCTGTTATTTAAAAAAAGCAAGTGGGCCCAAGAACGAGTCCACAAATGACACCTGTGGTGACTGCATAGCCTACCTCTAATCTAGGTGAGGCTTAGGCAAAGAGGTATAAAGTGAATCAGCCAGTAGAAGGAAGCCCAGGGCAGAGAGTATTTTGGACCCCAACCAATATTGCAGCAAGCAGCCAAGGACTTCCCATTTCAGGACCATGGACAGCAATCCTGCAACCATAAATCATCACTGCTTTCTCTGCAGTGACGCCCAATCTATGGAATGCGCTCCCCAGAGAGGTCCGCCTGGCGCCATCGTTATATGTTTTTCAGTGCCAGGCCAAGACCTTTTTATTTAAATGGCATTTTAATAGTTAGCTTATTTATTGATTTTATATCTTTGGCCAGGGCATTTCCAATTATATTGTTTTAATATGATTATATGTATTTAATTATTGTTGTAAGCCGCCCCGAGGCTTCGGCAAATGGGGCAGCATAGAAGTTTACTAAATAAATAAATAAAGCGGACAAGTAACTCCCAGCACTGGCTGGCCTGGAGGCAGCCCAAGAATCTTTCTAGAAGCTTCACTAACTGTTGTATCATGGGCAACAAACTTTTCTGTGGTCACCAATTTCTCTTGGAGGCCACGGGTTGGAAGAATGAGAAATGGACTGAGGAGGACTCAAAGGTTCACCTTTTCTGTTCTCTGAAGTTGTCCAAGGGTCACTTTGCAGAGCCAGAAGGTGGGGCACCTACAGTGTTTGTACAGAGCAGGACACATGATCTCAGACAAATATGTTCAGAAGGACTGGAAACTAGACCACCCCAAGCTCTGAACTACTGGGCCACCCAGAATGGAAGAGGGCATGAGGATGTCCTAGACATACAAGTGCCAGAGAGTGCCCATTTTCAGTCGTTGAACACCAGCTGTAGAACTATCCCCATTAAGATCCAGGTGGTGCCTTCCTTGGAATCTTTTAGGTGGCAGGTAATGTTGTTAACCTAAACCTTTGGAATATCTTTACTCTGCTGCTTGTTTATTTGTGTGTGCTATTTTGCTCTTTATTGTGATTGGTAGATTAGCTTGGTATATCTCACACAAAATCTCACACTGAGGCAACAGGCAGCTCCCATGGTCACATCTAAACTGCAGGGTGGAGGGACATTTCACAAGTGAGAGCAGAAGCAAGTGGAATGGAGCTTGGAAGCGCAGTTAGATGAATTGTAGAGAGCTTGAGCATCCCTGGTACTCCTAACCTGACTACCCATAACCCTACCTCCATTTAAGAGGTGGGCACCCTTCTTCCTTTTCTAGGAAAGCCACAATTGTTTCAGGTCAAACTGGACCAAATGCACAAGGTGATCTGATGCCTTCCCCCCTCCACTTCTTTGGGCCTCCTGACCTTCCCCTTCCCATTTAATTATGTCGCATCTGGCAGGTTAAGTTTGGATTGGTAGGGAAGTGAGAGAGCAAGCTGTGAGTGGGCATCAGAGTCATGCAGGAAGCATCATGGCTTACCAGGTAGAAAGGGCCAGCTTAACTTTGGTGGCAAGCTTATCCCTAGGACATGCCAGATTCTGTTGCTTCTGCCTTGGCCTGATGCCTGGAGATCAGTTGTGGAAGCAGCAAGAGATGTGGTTTCCCAAACCTCAGTGGGGTAGCAAGAAGAGCTGTATCCAGGCAGGGTTAGGTGATTTAACTGATCTGGCTTAGTCCTAACCCATAGGCGGGACTTACTGGAGGTCTTGGGTCAAAGGTTGGACAGCTATCTCTCGGGAATGCTCTAGCCCTAATTTTCCTGCAGTGAGTAAGTAGCTGGTTTGGCTGAATAAGCTCCCCTTGCCCAAGTCCATGCTTCCAATTTTGAACTGCATGCTACTGTTCAGGATACTCCAAACATTTATAAAATATCTCTCTTCCAGAGTTCAGGAGCTAAATTTTGAAGCTGTTCATAATGTCAGAGTGATGTCAAAGAATATTTTTTCTCCAGATCTCTGCCTAGTATCGTAGGTGGCAAGGCAGTGAAGCAGCAACTGTACCAGAGTACTTACTGATGGGTTTTGCCATTATCACAACCTTATTCTGTATCTCATACTATATTACCTTATACTATAGGATCAAGGGAGCCATTTCTTCAAAGAACTCATTATTTTCCCTTTTTCCTTGCCAGGAGGCACTTCCAGGTTCTGTTTACAGCAGTTGCCAAAGCTCCTTTAATATTATTCAGCATCATTTACTAAAAAGTTGTGAAAGAGTATTGAGCTTGCTTATTCTCTCACTTTCTCATAATGCAAGAACAAGCGAGCCAAGTTGAATCAGAGCAAAGGCCCACCTTATCCTCTTCAGGTCATGGCCAACCATGTTGCTATGGAAAGCTGCTTATCTGCTTCTAATTGGTATAGGCAGGCATAATGCCACTGACACTGGAAACAGATCAGAGCTGGCAGTTCTAGTAATCATCGACATCCCTCGTGAATGGTCTAACTGCCTTTCAGAGCCGTCTGAATTTATTTCATCCTAAATTTTGTAGTTACAAATTCCATAGTTTAACCATGAATTGTTGAACTCTTGTGTTGTGTGATGAAGTAATTGATTTTCTATTTCCCGAGTATTCCACCAAACAGCTTTACAGTATGACCCAGCTGAGAAGGGAAGAAAAATGCACCCCTATTTTGCACACACATGCATGCACATGCATGCACACATGCTGAGAAAACACCCACCTGGACTGGCTACATAATGGCTTCTCAATGATGTCTTGCCAAAATCATATATTTTTCAAAGAAGTTTAAATAGCTCTGCATCCAAGTATAAAATTTGAAAAATTTTCATATTACAATGTTTTTAACTATGGAGAACGTTAAAAAGTAATTTAAAGGCTTATGTGTAGGCTAACATAATTAGACTTTTAAAGAAGAAAAACAAATTACCGAATTACATTTTAAACTGAAAAAGTGTTTCTTTCTACCGGATCAATGGCATTGGTATGGCATGCAACAGTGTAGACTGTGGATTGCCTCCTCTTCCTCTTTTTATATAGATACAATTGTATTTTCTTTTTATGTAGAAATAATTAGATTGGCAATGCAAGACTGGTTTTTTACCTGGTTTGTTTTAATTATACTCATCTAGCAGGCAGTGGTGTAACATTTGATCACTGACTAAATGAAGCACAAAGCAAGGAAGAATGAGAATATTGTCAAAGGTGGAAGATGAATCAGGGATCAGGAACACAAAATATTATTTCCATGCAGGAGGTCACAGGCTCTGCAAGGTATAGAGACAGTGCAACTTGTTTTTCTCTGTCTCTTATAATACCAGAACCCATGAAGCCAAGTGGAAGGAGACTTAGGAGAACCAAAGGAAGGGCTTAAACACTGAAATTCACTTCCAGGAGATATTTCCAGGAGATATGGAAACCTTTAAAAGGGGATTGGACAAATTTATGAAGCAAAAGGGTCTCAGTTGCTACTATAGCAAGGTTGGAATTGGTGCAGTGAAGGGCCACACTGGTGGAGGCCGTATTTCAGGGAAAGCCGCAAGAGGAGAGACTGAGGGAACTGGGCCTTTTCAGCCTGGAGAAGAGGAGACTCCGAGGGGACCTGTTAGTGGCATATAAGTATGTAAGAGGGGGCCATGCAGAGGTGGGTCATGACATTTTTTCCCCTGCAGAGGAGAGCAGGACGCATTCCAATGGAGCAAAGCTCAGGGAACTAAGATTCAATTTAGATGCCAGGTAGTACTTCCTGATGGTTAGGACCCCTGGGGTATGTAATGGGATTCCACAGGAGGTGATTGAAGCCCCATCAGTGAGGGTGTTCAAGGATAGGCTGGACATCCACATGGTAGGCATGTTGTGAGTGGAGCCAGCTGGAGCTGTTGGTCAACCTAGATGGCCCAGGAGGTCCCTTCTGAGTCGCTCTGTTTCTATGTTTCTATTCTGCCTAGATTATGACTGAGTATTGCTGGGAAACTTGGACAGAAGGGTACTGCAGCCTTCCTTTTCCAGTTATGGGTTTCCACAGTGGTTAGCCACTGTGAGAACAGAATGTTGTAACAGATTGGCCTTGGTCTGATCCAGCACGATTTTCTTGTGTTCTTAACTTTCAGACCAGGATCTTTTCCAGCACTACCTGGGAATGCCTAGGAAGGTACCTTCTGTTTTCAAAGCATGTGCTGTACCACAGAGACACAGTTTCTGCTTTAGGGCAGAAAGTCTTCCTTAGGACGTTCTCCTTTCCCAAGATTCTAAATACCTGCATTGCAATATGTTTAGAAGCTCCAGAAGACCATCTGGAGTGGGGGAAAGGTGGGGTAAAATCTATTAAGGAAACAATTGATCAAATCATCCCAGCAGCTCTTATTCCATATCAGTGTGTCTTGATGTTTCCAGCTCCAGGAAATTTGCTTTTGTTCCCCACAACAATCACTACCAGACACAAACATACAATGAGAAAAGATATGGGGAAATGAAACCTGTATGCCATGCTATGCAACATGCATCTTGTTCTTGCTGTAATTTAAAGCAATTCAATAACAGAAAATATAGATAAGTCCTAGAATGAAAGACAACTCAGTATCCTATTTACTATTGGATAACATTTTAAGAAACTTTGAGGATAAAATTACAAAGTGTTCTATCATGAAGTTAAAATCATCCTTTAACAAATGAAAGCATCCGGTGTTACTGAAGAAACAAAACGAGATGAGGAAAAAGAATATTCCAGGACATAAATGCAACCATGGAAAATGCTTCTGACAGGCAAATTAATCATAATATTCAACAAGCAGTCTTCAAGGGTAAGTTTTTCAAAGTGTCATTAGAAGAAATAGAATTATCTGCTATGTGACTGTTGACAATGTTGTCAAGTTTACCAAGAAATCAAAGAAAATAGAGAAGAATCTGTAGCACAAAATATTGATTTAGTAACACAAATGCTCTTTCTAAAGTCAACAAAATGCCCACCCTGGTTGCAAAAAGAAGATAATTGAGACATAAAATATAAAGCAACTGTAAAAATAGTAATAAATGGCATCTGAGCCCAAGTATATATTTTAATGCTGAGCATATTTTTAAAAAATGTGAGAGGTCAGGGTTGTGGCTGGATTGGTAAGGAAAAGGCTCCTTGGCTAATATTACAGAATCACTTTGATGCTGATCTAATGATGCACATGTGCTTTATGTTAATTACCGAAGGTGTCTGTGGCCAGCAATATACACTTCCTGATGTACTCTTTATTATTTAAAATCTGCGACTCCCATATGCAGTGAGGCATGAGAGTAAGACTGAGCCATTCATTCATTCTTCTTTATTGATTTCAGTATTTTAATTACATTATTGAAGGCCTTCCCTAGGTGTTTTGCGAATCACATTCTGACAAAATCAGCAACGTAAGACCAATACAAATGCTATCACAGCCTAAAGAGGGAGGTCCTACTGTATTGCAGGACTTTGGATAAAAGGTCCCAAAAACACTGAAATGGTTTTGGGGTGCTATAGGCGTGCATGCCAATGCTAACTGTGGGAAGCTGGAAGTCTGTCTAGGCACACAGTGTTGCACTCTAAAAGATTCTGAAGGTCTGCAAGGACAGGGGAATCTTATTCCGGCATCAGAAAGAAGGCCGTATGAGTGCCTGGCAAGCTTCAGTGGGTGACCATGCCAGAGCTTGGGGGACACCACTAAAAAGCCCTCTCTCTTAGAATCACAGAATAGTAGAGTTGGAAGTGTCCATGAAGGCCATCTAGTCCAACCCCTGATGTTGCAGGACACCATGTTACACCATCCCACTCAGATGGCTGTCCAGGTTCTTTCTGAATGCCTCCCTTGTGGGAGAGCCCACCACCTCTCCAGGCAGCTGCTTCCACTGTCATCTTGCTCTGACAGTGAGGAAGCTTTTCCTGATGTCCAGCCTGAATCTGGGTTGTTCCAACTTGAATTGATCATTCCATGCCCTACACTCTGACTTCAGTGAGAAGAGATCTTGACCTTCCTCTTTGTGTCAGCCTTTGAGGTACTTCTATATGGATATCATCAGTCTTCTCTTCTCAAGGCTGAACATGCCCAGTTCTTCTGAAGAGTGATTGAATGGCTTCCATGGATATAGGCAGATATGTAAACATAAAGAAGGGGTTCCATCAGGTATGGAGGTCAAATATGTAGAATTTAATGCATCAAATTCCAGCCTGTCAACCCAGTACTAGTGCTGACTTGCTCTGGCACAAACTAAGCCAGAACATGGCCACCTGCTTTTAAAACAAGTGTAGTTTGCCTCAGTCTCTCTCTCTCTCTCTGAAATTTGCATCAATTCAGAACTACTACAATATCTGGGGCTAGAAGAAGGCAAATAATATCTGGAGAGATATCATATTTCTTCCAGCTCCCTTTTAAGAGACGGAGGGAGGGAGTGAGAGAGAGAGAGAGAAAGAGGGTGTGTGAAAGAGAGGAGTTTAGTTTGCAAGGACAGAACTTAGCCACTGACATTGATGGGCTACATTAAGGTGAGAGACATGCCAAATAGTTTATGGGTATTTGGAGACTTCGTGAAGACAACTGTCCTGCTCACAATGTTCTTCTTTGTCATTTATTACTCAGTCTTTATCTGAACAGATAAGATCATTGTGAGTGGAGAGTAAATGCGATCACTTCACATTTACATGATCGTCCCTGGGATATCCTCCACTTTTATTCTAGTTACTTTAATGTCTGTAGCTGATAATGTGACTTATGAAACAACTGCATTTTAAAGTGCTCTTTATTTCTTACTTGGAAAGATCCCAGGCTTTTTAATATGATGAAACATGATGACATTCTTCTCTCAGTATCCTTGTCTTTCCAACCACCCCAGTATTTCAAATCAAATGCAGTGATATCACAACATTTCAAATTCCAGAGCTGGGAAATAGGAATCATATTTATTTATTTATTTACTTACTTACTTACTTTTACTTAGACAGTTTATACGCCGCCCCCTTCGCATAAGCCTTGGGGCGGCTTATAATCATTAAAATCCCACATATAAATACAGAAAATACATAGAATACATAAAATAGTGGAAACAGCCTGGTCAGTTTAAAATCAATAAATAAACCTTAACAATTAAAATAGCAGTTAAATAAAAAGGTCTTGGCCTGGATCCGAAAAGCAAATAATGACGGCGCCAGGCAGACCTCTCTGGGGAGCGCATTCCATAGGTTGGGCGCCACCGCAGAGAAAGCCCTCCTCAGAGTACTCACCCTCTGAATGTCCTTCACAGAGGACTCTCAGAGGAGGGTCTCTGCCACAGATCTCAGGGGGCGGGGGGGCATATATGGATGCAGGCGCTCCTTTAGGTAACAAGGACCTAAGCCGTTCAGGGCTTTGTAGGTGATAACCAGCACCTTGAATTGGGCCCGGACTTCAATGGGGAGCCAGTGGAGCTACTAGAGGACTGGAGTTATATGAGAACAGTGCCCAATCCCTGTCAGCAACCTGGCAGCTCTGTTTTGCACCCATTGAAGTATCCGGACCGTCTTCAAGGGCAGCCCCACGTAGAGTGCGTTACAGAAGTCTAATCGGGAAGTGAACCAATGCATGTGTCACTGTTGCCAGGCAGTCGTTCTCCAGGTAGGGACCCAGCTGAAGGATCAGCCAAAGCTGAAGGAAAGCGTTCCTTGCCACTGCTGTTACTTGAGCTTCCAATGATAGCTCTGGGTCGAGGAGCACTCCCAACCTGCGGACCCTGTCCTTAAGAGGGAATGCAACCCCATTCAGGACAAGGTAAAGTCCCCGATCCTGAAGCCCGATACACCTACCAACAGGACCTCCGTCTTGTCTGGATTGAGCTTCAGTTTATTGGCCCTCATCCAGCCCATTACCTCGGTCAGGCACTGGTTCAGTACAGCCTCTGCCTCACCTGGATCGGTTGAGAAAGAGAGGCAGAGCTGGGTATCATCAGCGTACTGATGATTCCACGGCCCATACCTCCTGATGTCCTCTCCCAGTGGTTTCATGTAGATGTTGAATAGCAAGGGGGACAAAATGGACCCCTGCGGTACTCCATGGCATAGCTGCCATGGAGCAGAGCCATAGTTCCCCAGCACCACCTTCTGGGATAGGCCATTGAGCTAGGAGTGGAACCACTGCAAAGCAGTGCCCCCAACCCCCAATCCCGCTAGCTTATCAGCTTGGCAATGCTGGCCTTTGATGTTATTGGAAAAGTCCAAATATATCCTCAAATAAAAAGATATGCTTTTGCATTTCCTTTAAAATAAAATCTGGCAGCAGTGTCCTTGTTCCTCTCCACTCAAAGGGACTAGAACTTTTTGTCCACCTCCACACACCTGGGAAAAGCATGCAGCCCCAAGGGCTCCATTGTTCATGCATTTTCTTGCAGAATTAGACAAGCTCCTAGCTGAAACAGCATTGAAACAATGATAACAAGCCATCGGGGAAGCTTCTCTTCCTTTGCAATGTAAAAATACATAGCCAGCTCAAGTTTTGTCTTAAGGCAGCTCATGCTTTGTTTTAAGGAATTCTTTATCTCAGATTGCAAAAACCACAACATTTTAAACCTGTTAAATTTCTGTAATTCCTGATTGTTTTATTTGTTATCGATTACTCAAGTCTTCAATGGGTCATGATGTTTTTCCTGATGCCTATAACGATTTCTCAGTGTTTCTGTATTGTCCTCTCCTTCTCACCTATTCAGAATCTCATCCCAATTTATAAAAAACTTTGTCTGTGCTCTGGAAGTTCATAGCCAGTTCAGTATACTGGCTACCCACCATCACTGTTGTATTTGTCTCTGTCAGAGGAATTCCTGGATGACCTGCCAATGAACTGCTGAGGTTCAAGCATAGTGTCTTCCATGTGGCTCTGAGCATACGTTCTCCTGTTCTGCTAAACCGAGATTTCTTGAGAGTTCTGGCTATGGAAACCCTTTTCCAGCATTGGTTTTAATCTAAACTAGTGATGCAGTCAAGTTTTCTTTCCCACTCACCTGCCCATCTACACCTTCTCATTCTCTTTGTGCTACCTAGCACACTTCTGTGGTTTGATGAAAAAACACTTTGTTTTTTCAAGTTTGGTTCCAACCCTGAGCAACCTTGTCTTTGGGGGTCAATTGCTGCCTATTTTTTAAAATGTAACTCTTCTTTTGGTTGTTTGATAGGTGGTTGGTTGGTTCATTGTGTTTCTATGCCATCTTTCTGAAGCTAACCAAGATGTGTTATTAAAAGAAATAAAAGACCAAATAAACTTTATAGTAACTCTGTCTATACATTAACTCTGTGATCTGACTGATAAGCTGACCTTGGAAAACTGGTGGGTAATCATCATAACCTTCAGGGGTTGCAGGTATGTACACCTTGAGAGCATCATTGGTAAGGAACCGCAACACAGACCTGAACCATGGAGTTGTTCTGTGCTGGCCAACTTTTCTGGATGCCCAGTATAAGAAAGGAGAACTGGACATTAGTGTATTTTATCCAGCATCCTTCTTGCCAGCTTGCAGTTTAGCTCCATTAATAATCTGTTAAATCTTCATCCATTGGTTTCATATTGCTTCTGGATCCAAATAGAAGAACTACTTGCTCCTGGCACAGCAGCATGCAACTGATAATCAGAATCTACTATATCATGGTATTATAAAGTGCATGCTCTGAAGTTCTTCCAAACAAGAGAATTTGAAGCCTTGCTTTTTCAGAAAGGACAAGGAAAGAATACAGATTCTGCAGTGGAGTAACTAGCTTCTTTCTATGCCATCTCATAACTGATGATCCATGTGATAAAACAGGACAACTTTCACGTGCCCTTGTATTCAAGTAAGGAGGACTGTATGAGCATCAAGTCCTTGGGCATACACCATGGGCAACTGCATGATCAAAGCAATGCATACTATTAGGATGCAGACATCCAATTTGTGTTACACTCATGCAAGAGGAAAAAAAATACACAAGGCATTAAAAAAGTGCCAGACAACCCATCCATTGCAGGCTTAGCTGCAGGAGACTTCTTCAGTCACCATAACTACATGGGCAAAGAGCTATTTGTAATGTTCTATTAGTTCTCCGTAACCATCCAGCTATTTGACAGTGTTTCATGAGCCTCATGAAAAAGTCTCTTTTTATTATAAGTTTGCGTTAATTTTCCCTGTCACATGGAAGTGGAACCAGCCACTGTACAAGTTTTTTCTAATGAACTAGCAGTTGCAGTAATCTGAATGTGAGGGTGGCTTACACAATTTGATGCATTTCCTAATAAAAAAACAATCTGCAGAATAATACATCACTAAATTTGAGGTTCCTAGGGCTCAAGGGCACATAAATAGGGGAAGCTACTTGACAAATGAGATTGCCCTTGTAACCAAAACATGGGAATATAAATTAGCACCGTGTCATGCCAAAGAATTGTCTAAGTAAGATCTCCAGCTGTGGAATCCATTTCCCATTGGCAGGCACACAAGAGTCCATTAGAAAATGCCACTTTAAGGATGGGTCATGATTTAAACTCTGCCACCATAAATTCAGATCTTGACTTTGTTTTCCCTATTCTTGTCAGTGTAGGGCTTTATGATAAACTATGGGTGATGTCCTAGCTAGGTGGTTATTTTATTTGATACTTGTTGGGATCCAATTAAAAACAGGCAAAGTGTGGCTTCATAAGTCCAGATGCATGAGATGCTGTCCCCCAGAAATGCAATCAGGTTGCTAAGGGCAGGATTTTAAATCTTGTTCAGTGTTAGAAACAGTGATCTTGGGGAATGCTGGCAATATGACGTTGGGCCGTTCATTCTGTCCCATTGTGGCAACTTAGCAGTTCAATGAGCTGTTCAAATACTCTCTGCTGTGCTGTAATGCCACGATGGGTGATCAGTGGTGGCATTCCAGCTACTAGCTCACTATGGGTCAGGTAAAGCAAAAGCCAGTAGCATTCCTGTTCAGCCTATACAGCTCAAATTCTGCCTCAGTCTGAACAAGTTGTCCCTTAGGTGTGCACTGAGGCATGCTTTGCTTTCTAGAAAATCCTGCACTCCAGATCTCCTCCTTACTTGACACCCTGTTTAAAGGGCCATTTTCTTAGGACAGGAATGCTGAAACTCTTTCAGCCTGAGGGCTGGATTGCATTTCTGCAAGACCAGGTTCCAGGCCAAAGGCAAACGGGACAGGGTCCAAGTATCAAAAGTGCATGTATATGTTAGCTTAAAGCTTTTACTGTCAATCCCTAAGCCTTAAAAGAGGCCTTTCAACATTTTACACTGGATGAATGTCTTTCAGCAATGTTACTGTAGGAAGATATTACATATTGGGACCATATTACAAATGAGGAAGTATTACAAAGAGGTGTTACCCAAAGACTCTCTAAGTTGATAATAGAATGAAGAATGCATTTTGCTGGACATGTGCTCTGCTAAGATCGTCTTTAACAGGATACCGCTAGGTGGTAGGAAGAGGAGAGGAAGAGCAAAAAAGACCTGGCATCACACTTTCCAGAATGACCAAAGAAGTATCAACCTTGAATGGAAGAATAAAGAAACCATTGCTGTGGATTGAACACTATGGAAGACACTTGTACCCTGGTGTGCCCCACACAGGAGGAGGAGGAGGAGAAAGAGAAGGAGAAGGAGAAGAAGTGCCAAAGCCAGGGAACTCCCAAATAAATGTTGGTTGGAGAAAAGTGGGAGGCAGGGTGTGGCCATTGGGGGAGCCCAAAAGGATGGGTTGGAGTATCAGATGAGCCAGATTTGGCCCAGACCTGAGGCTCTTCACTCCACCTTTATGTAGCATAAAGTGATTCCTCTACTGTTCCATTGCATGGTGACTGGTAGGGTTCCATTCCCTGTACATTATAAGTCACATTGCAAGCCTCAAGGAGAGGCATGCCTGGGATGTGCCAGTTTTCCACATGCTGGGTGTTGTGTGGGGGCGTCTGCAAGCATGACTGCACAACACACTCTTCTTCCTGGTACGATGCAGTGATGGGAATGAAGTGCAATTCTGTGGCATGTCAAGAGCAGCTGAAAGCAGACACCACTCCCAAAGGCGACTCGAGGTGGCCCCCATTCTCGCTTCCTTATTAGAAACTACTTATGTGAACTAATGCAGGATCTGTTTATTTTTTAATCTTTTTGTGCATGGTGCATCAAAACATAACTGGGGGAAGGGAGTTGAATCTGAGAAACAGCAAGCATGTCCCTAGTGTAGATACTGGTGGGCAAAGGAAAAAGGCACGAGTTTAATCCGATTATTCAATGGAGCCATCTCTCATCTCGCAGTAACAGGATTTCTAATGAAGTTTGCACTGAAGTGAGCAGCAACTTTCATAATATTGATTTCAGCAAATTACAGAAACCCATTACATATGCTGCATGGAGCCAAATGGTCTGCATTTACATTAAAAAAATACTTGGGGGCAAGCAAACACAAACGCATGTGACAGTCCCCTAACAGATTGCTAATGTCCATTAAAGCTCTGGAACCATTATTTGAATTACAAGCCCATGGCTTGCAACGATCAAACAAAAGAGAGTGTCTGCACCAGCACAAACACAGCATGACAATCCTTCTTGGATTTTCCATCAGTCCCAGCACATAGTCATGGCCAGCAACATCATAGGGTTTCAAGGTCAACAGGGACGGTTACAAGTACATCAGTCCTGCAAAATGGTTGTGAGTCATGGTGTGCTCCTTCATGAATCATAAGAGCTTTGAAGACCAATGAGCTATCCAGCTGGTGATGAAGGGACCTTCGCTCCCAAGTAGCACATACAGGAAATCATCCAGGCAGGCTGCATATTTAACATGCTGGTATCTCCCTTACGAACATTTGTAAAACATGGAAGTCTTTCTACTATGAAGATACCATAATGATCTTTCAACTGTCATCAAGCACATTTAGCTGGTGAATTCCATTATTTTTAATGCCCAGCTAGTTTCCTATGACTTTTAAAAATGGATCTGTTTCTTATACAGGCTCTGTTGCTCTATTATACTCAACCAAATCAAATTGGTTTTATTCCAGGTAAAAGATTCAGGACCAGCCCTACCATTAACCATGTGCAACAAATTCTGTGGGGGAAGTGGTGGGGAACATCAGGTCCCCAGACTTTAATCACACCATTCCAAATCTGAAATCATTTCCTTGGCACTGCATGGCCAGGGCTGTGTGGGAGGCCCAATGGCATACCCATAAAAGGTTTAGCTAGAAAGGAGCAGCATTACAAATAACCACAGGAAGTTTACAGAATGCTAGACTGCCCATTTGGCAACTGTCATGGCTTTTAAAAACTACTTTAAAAACTACCTTGAAAAGTTTTTAGATGCAATATCAGAATGCAGAATATCAAATAAATAGGATCGCAACATGTACAGCTCTCTCCTCTAACTGCACTGTTTATGTCTTGCCTTTTGTAATGGTTTAAAACCAAATACCAGACTGTTATTATGTATTTGTGTGTGTTTGGCTTGGGTTAGCAGGACACAGGACAGATGAGTTCAATAATTTTTTTTCAGACAGACGCGTCTGAAAAATGGTTTATGAAGCTTCCTCTGACTTTTCTTTTTCTTCCCTTTGTTAAACAAAGGCCATATTCCTAAATGCTTGACTCAAAATGTCCTTAAGTATCTTTTATAATGATGTCCAACACAGATGGCTGTACAAATTCTGGTTGCAAATGGATATAGGTAAAATACTGAGACTTCCCTTGACTATGTGTCAACCTCCCAGAGACCAAGTCCTGGAGAATGTTCTAAGGGTCTGCTTCTGTTTATACCTAGGAGTTGCACTGTTGCCTCTTCAACCTGAACGATCCAGCTATAAGAACACTAGCATGCTTGTGCTTGCAACTGGCCAAAAGGCCAGGTGCCTTTAAGAGACAGGCAATATGGTGGCAGGACCAACCCATCCAAATGCAGCCAAGCTCTTACTTGAAACTTGGCAAAGCTCCTTGTGGGAGCGCCATGCAAATAACTCTGTCCAGCCCTTCGCTCCTGTATCACTTAGTGCCTTTTCTGATGGTGATCTGTTCCCATTGGACTTCTATCTGGAGCTTGACCAACCTAGAATCCTGATCAGGATTCCACACAAGGACCCTTCAGCTGAGGCTTGTGAGGACTGGACTCACTTCTCCCAAAATACAGCCTTCACATCCTTATGTTCACAGTATTTCTATGATTTCCTAGAGAAGATTATTATTAATTATAATCCCCAAAGGCCAGAGCTATTAACCATTTGAAAAAGGAAAAAAGGCAGAGATTGTACTTGAAAAACCACACTGGCTCCCAGCGACTTTCTTCCACATCTTACATGTGGCCTTGTTGCTTTTCAGATCATTATTAAGCATTCTGTGTTGTCACACTGGCTTCTACTGTTGACCACATTCTTTTTCCTACACTGGAACTGTTTCTGGTAGAGCCTTTCGTATCTCCATTTTAGGAACTCTCCTCCCTCTTGAATTCCTGTCATTTCAGGGCAGGAAAATCTATCATTGCTCTGAGTCTATGAAAATCATCTTTCTTGAGGTGCAGGGTACACACCTGCCTTCACTCCACTTTAGTTTTCCTTAAAAGCAAGAATACAAACATTATGCAGTCACTTTCACTCAAACATCTTGCTACTCTCACCTCTTTAACATGTTATTCTATATTGATCAGAACCAGGATAAAAATGGTTGACCCCCTTGCCCCTTTTCCGACCCTTTGAAGGAGAAGTGTCCAGTAAGGCAAGACATCAGGGTAATCAAAGTCCTCCGTTACTGTCACTCTGTGCTTCCCTCTCTGGGTGCACGGCCTGGCATCACTCTGAAGCGATGAGGGAAATTAACATGGCAAACCCAAAATGCAGCTGCCTGATTAAACCTGCCAGCACAAAGATATGAGAAGGTGGCCCACTGGAGCTTTTGCAGAGGGTCTTCTCAAGTGGGCCCAGAGCCTCTGAGTGTCTGGAATGAATGGATGGATGAATGGACAGACGGAGGGAGGGAGGGAGGAAGGTCTCTCTGTATGATTAACCATATACGGTTAATCATCCTGCTCTCTGAGCATGCCTCCTCAAGAATAATATTTCTTGATTCCCAGTGCTGTCAAATGGCAGTGCTTCTGTTGTATACTATGCCATTTGTACGTTCATATTAATTAGAAAATTCTAGTCAGATATTACTTTACCAGTGGGAAAAAAATCTAATTTTAGTCTACTCTGCATACTAATGCATTCACCTGTATATAAAAAGTGAGTGATGCTACAAACCAGGTAGAATCAGTCATCACTAGGGCAACCAAATTTGACAACATCCTTCCTAGCAATAGTGCATTTATCAAGGGAGCTTGTAGCATAATTTATCTATAAATACATAGTTATTTATAATTATATGTGCTCACTGCTCAGAAACCTGTGCATTCTACAGAATGAATGCAACATTTTGCAGATGTTACCTTACTCGTTAGAGGGAACAAGTTTCCTCCTGCTGGGTTCTTGCCAGACATAATGTCAATCCATATAAGAATGTGTGGATGTTCTCCTTAAAATTGCTGGGTTTCTAACAAACTTGCTACCTGAGATCCTTTTTCTTGGAGATGGAGGGCAGCGGATAAAGCCAGTCTCATGTATGTGCTCATGCTTCCTGGCCATGTGAGAACCATCCTCCTCTGAAGGAAGACCAGGAGAATGAGGGAGGCAGCTGTAGCAGCGTTTGAATTTCCGGCGCAGAGGGAGGCACCTACTTCTCATCTTCCGAGATGGCCCTTTTAGCTATACTTTCAATTAGGCTCTAAGAGGCATGGATTGGCAGAAATTCTGAATGACTCAAAAGACAGGGCTTTGTGAATGTCATGAGGATTTCTGCGTGTGCGCACTGTTTCAAAGGAGCATGTAATGAACATTGTGAGCAATTAGGAGACTCTCAACAAAAAGCACAAATCTCATAAACTGTACACACACACTGCCTTTGAGCTGTGAGCCAAGGGCACACACAAGAGAGAGGAAGTTAACAAGTCTGATGTATCATTAGGTCCATTATATTCATCTACTGAGAAGCTGTTCAGGGTGTTGTTTTTCTTTTAACATGAAAACTGATGCATACTGTCTTTTCAAAACATGCGTATCAATTGTGTGCATCTTTCAAACATACCATGCTTTCCCCCCTTCTGTTCATAGTCAGTCTTCCTATATTTTTCAAATGTGCCTCAGGCACGTTTTTCAAATTTGGGGATTGTGTCAAACATATTTTGGGGGGTCTGGAACTCCTATCACAAAGTCTGACTGAAAATTGTATTTATGTCCATGTCCAGTATGTGAGGTACAAACTTGGCAAATCCTGATTGAAAATGAGTGGTCATGAATTTCTCCTGAATCCTGCTTCCAAATAAACACACTTGGGGTGGCAATTCTATTATGTTTTCCATGCGCAGACAGCTCAAGGGAGTGAATTGACCCATTTGTGGAAATGGCCATTGGTCAAGGACCTGGAATAGCAGCAACTCGAAAGGTGTGACAAGTATTTTCCTTACTGAGGAAGGAAGTGACTGAGAGGAAGTAACAACGGAGCCAGGAGGAGTTCCAAGTAGCACTTGGCAAAAAGTGTGCTTCCTGATTGGCTAGGCTCAATGGCATCAGCAACCTGCTCCCAGCCAGTCAGCAAGGCATCCTTGAAAGCTACTGCCTCCCCGTGTTTTTTTCAGGTAAGGGAAGGCTTTCTTCTTTCATCACTTGTGAAGTAGGGACAAGAAATTATCGCTAGAGCACCGCTTCTTTAAAATCTGTTATGAAAAATTATCCACATACCAAAACTAAAAAATAAACCCACTTTTTGGTCTTACCTGATATTCCCATTGCTTTATTTCCACTACAAAATGTTATTGTTGTTTATTATTTAAACTAGCACAGTCAGTGCAAATGATACCTTGCAGAATTTCATGGGTGAAAAAAGAGGCAAGCCACTAAACCAATAACAACCATCCCTCAGGGAATGTGCAAGGCTTTTTTTCCATGAAGCTCGAATGAATTCAATCCTTGTAATGGATAACTGGTTGGGTTCTTGCAGCAAATCAATGAGAAATGACTTCTCCAGGCCAAAGAAGTGCCTGATAATGATGTAAAGGTGTATTCTCCAAGGTAATTGAACTGTCAGCTCTAAGTAGGTCAGCTACTAAGTTGGGTGACTTGCCTTGGAAGCATAAATAGCAGTGCACATAGCTGTGCTCAAAGCTCTTTTGCAGGGTTTCGTTTTTAGCACAGCACTGATTGGCCGGTTCTTTGTCTGTCATGAAGGTACAGCATCACCACCTTCTTTGGTAACAAGGAGGTTCACAACCCTGATTAGCTGGTCCTTGTGCCAGTCATGGATTCATTGGGAGTAGATTTTAGAGTGTAAACAATAAGAAGAAAAGGCAACATTCTTAATACTCTTTGAACTGTTGGGTGACTAAAGGTCGGGAGGAAAGACGCTTGATCCAATCCAAAGCCAGACAGATGTCTCCTTTTGGAGGGAGGGTGGGAGGGATGGAGCAGAGTCCACTTCTCAGCAGATGTGCTTGTCTATACAGCCTTAAAGTAAAGGTATAATCTCCACATCTGCCATCTCCTTCTTGCTTAGTAAGACAGTTGTTAACTTGCGCTGATCTCATCACATCTGAAAATCACTTAATTATCTTCAAATTCATTCAATACATCCCACCTCCATTTCTCACTCTCTCTGCGGCTTAATGGCATTTGCATTTTGAATGCCTTATTATTGCCATTGGTTGTTCGTCCTTTTTTCTCATGTTTCCCTTCCTAACTAAGCTCATTTTTTCTTAGGCAGGCTGTAACTTATTGTAATTGTTTCTTTTTTTGTTCTTTCTAATGCAGTCCAAAGGAAGACTTTGTAGGCTGTTTTGGGTTCTTTGCAGGGAGATATATAAATTCAATTGAAGATATACAAAATATATAAATACTCAAGAATTATGGAAGTCACATATGCCAAGCAAGATGGCAGAAGGAGACCCTGGGCTATTGCTTTCGGTTCATACTTCTGTATTGTTTATCTCAGCCATTGCTGAGCCGCAAGACCTCAAAGACTAAAATCCAGGCAATTAACAAGACCCGAGCAAGTCACAACTTGAGGAGCAGCATAAAGCCAGCATTGCCCAGCCTGTATATGAACCTTTCCAAGATCATCAAGTCAGTGTTGGTTATCTACAGTTCCCTGTAGGAACAGAGAAGGAGCTCTGTTCATGTGCACAATTTATCCATGCAACCATTTACCAAATTTATATTCTGTGCTCTAAAACCAAGATTCTCCAACAAAAAGACAAAAGTAAATTACAGCATTAAAATATTCACAAAGGGACTGTAACAATAAAACTACAGCTGGTCAATCCAAGACAGCTTGTTTAAATGAAAATGCTTTCAGGTGGCACTGAAAAAAACCGCATCATCACTGCTTGCCTGACATAAACAGGCAGAAAGTTCCACAAAGAGGGAGCTGGTACCTTGAAGGCTCAACCCTGAGTGGATTCCAAAAGGACCTCAGGTCCATGCAGGAACAACTCACTGAATGACCTTATGATATTTTCAGAGGCACCTGCCTTTATTATTAATTGCACATTTCCCAAGCCGCAAACAGGTTGCAAGGATAAGCTGTGGTCAGTCCAAATTATATGCTCCTGCTGCTGCTGCTGCTGCTGCTGCTGCTGCTGATTCAAGTGTCGATGCCATCGGATAGAATGATACCAGCTGGATTTCCCAGGCTTCACAGCCAGAATTAATTTTTCACTGTAGCACATGTTGGCATGAAGGAGGCATCAAAGTCATTTGATATGAACCAGGATTTAACTATTGTGTAAACTGTAGTCAGTAAACTGCATATTAATTTCACATGAATTAACATCTGTGTTCTTAATTACATAGACCAATGATCTATCCGAATGTGTACAAGGTACTCTAGATGAGCACATAAATGATAAGTTGTTTTGGAACAATGTAGTCAGTATGTTGTCTTGATTGCTATTACAATAAAAAGAGCAGTACCATTCCCATTCTACCTCCAGAAATATCCTAGACTAGGTGCTTCCCCAGCACAACTATTGTTGTCATGGAGTCTCTGTACCTGGGATGTTTCTGAAATTCTCCTCATGAGAATTTTGCATGTTCAGTCCCTGACACCTCAAGTTAGGAGTGGGGAACACAGTGGTTCTTATTTAAAGTGTCATGGTATTTCAACATGGAACATTCTTTTTTTAGAAACCATGGTAAGAAATAATGTTGTACAGTTTCCATGCTTAGTCATGGTTTTGCCAGTTGTCTAAACCCAGCATTGTGGTTTCCATGGTCCTGGTATGCAGCTACCACAGAGTCCCCTGGAAAGAGCAGTGCCTGATGCAAGGAGCTACTTTACCCATCCATTCATGGTACATGAGGGGGTGTCGCACGGAGGTGGGTAGAGACCTGCTCTCCCCTGCAGAGGAAAGCAGGATGTGCTCCAATGGAGCAAAGCTCAGGGAGCCAAGATTCCATTTAGATGCCAGGAAGCACTTCCTGACAGTTAGGACCCCGAGGGTGTGGAATGGGCTTCCACGGGAGGTGGTTGAGGCCTCATTGGTGAGGGTGTTCAAGGATAGGCTGGACATGCACATGGTGGGCATGTTGTGAGCAGAGCCGGCTGGAGCTGGGGGTCAGACTGGATGGCCCGGGAGTTCCCTTCAGACTTGCTCTGTTTCCATGTTTCTATCATGGGATAAAATTGCAACAGCTGATAGGACATGTGCCAACAGTGGTAGGACTGAGCAAGGAGGGTGGAAACCATGCTAGTGTAGAAACCATGTCATCATCTATCAGAGACATCCAGATAAGAAACCATCACAATGGAAGCCATGCAGCGTTGCCTATCTTGGCGGTTGAACCCAGCCAATGCGTATTGGGGTTGTTACTGAGAAAGTAGTGCTAAAGTGGATAGATCAATGTAGGTAACCCTGAGTGAAGACAAAGATAATTTAGACTAACCACTGAGCTACTTCTGCATAAGGCTGCTTCCTAAAGTACATAGTTCAATGGCAAAGCACATATATTGTGTTTCCAAGAGATCTGATACTACTTCATATTAATGCTAAACTTGCATCCTTTTCCTTTGAGGTTTCATGTCCCAAGCATGTGAGGGTAAACAAGAAGTTCTTTACACCTTCCCAATTTGCTTCTGGACTTTCATCTACAACCATCTAAATCTTTCCAAACACGAACAGATTCCAGGTGCTTTTAAAGTTAAGCACTTGCTTCCTCAAGAATTAGTGTTGTCCCTGCTAGATATACCTGTAATTAGCACTTATATTGGGAGTCCAACTGACAATGCAATTGTAGGCTTTTCTATCTGTGAAAGAGATGTCACTGAATTGAATGGCAATCACACACACTTATGTGAATATAGAGTCACACTCTTAATCACACATGTTCTTTTCATCAGCTGTCATGGTTTTTGTTGCTTGTTTTTGATATCTCTCATTGACACTGAAAATGAGAGCTAGCAAAGAAGTTAAGGGTCATCTTTCTTTGTTGTCTAAGCCTTAGGAAAAGTGCAAACAAGAAGCAGTCACTGAAAACCTAATGAGCATTCCACTGAATTAATAACTCTCGCCTCTTGCCCTCTAGAATTAATTCATAGCTGATGCTAACATTACCTCTCCCTTGAAAATCCTATTTGCGTTATATCAAGCCCTGGCCTTATCCTGCTGTCAACAGATGGTCTGCTCTCAGGGGAAAGAAGGAGAAGAAGATGGGAGTTTTTCAATGTGATTTTTTAGACATAAGTCTAAAATAGACATAAGTCAATCTGAATATTAATGTGCTACTTTTGAAGCAATCAATGTGTCATCTCCTTTTGGAAATATGATGGGAGTGCTTCCTTGGGACACAGGTCAACAAAACATTTAAGCAACAATAAATCCTGATAAAATCTAAATGTAAGTTTCAAGTTTCTCATACATGGTTCAGTATGATGCAATTTTCTTGCTACAAAGCCTATCCCGGAGTCTTTGGGAACTTTACCAAAAGTGAGCCTGGTACCCAGGATCAGGTTTTCAGACCACAGGAAGTGTCAACAGGTACCCCGTAGAACACCAAGCCAAGCTTTGGCCCTTGCACCGCACCATTAGTGTCCCAGGTATTATGCCTGCTTGGGGGAAATCATCCCCAGAGAAAGATCTTGAACAGTTGAAGCTCCCAAGAACAGGCCAACTCAGGACTCCTCAAGATGGCCCTGTTCTCTCCAGATCCACCTCCTTGTGAGGAAGAGAGGTACTATTGGGCCTTTCTGGGCTATCCTCAATATCTGTCTAGTCAAAAATGTCTCCAAATTCCAGCCTCTTGCCTATTATAGGTTGTTTTCCTATAACATATTTGCCCTCCCGCCCCTTGAGATCAGCAGCAGAGGCCCTCCTCTGGGAACCCTCCATGAATGATATTAGGAGGGTGAGTACCCGGAGGAGGGCCTTCTCTGCAGTGGCATCCCACTTATGGAATGTGCTCCCCAGAGAGGTCCGCCTGGCACCGTCATTATTTGTTTTTCGGTGCCAGGCCAAGACCTTTTTATTTAAACAATATTTTAATAATCATTGATTTTATTTATTGGTTTTATAATTTTGTGCCAGGAGGTTTCCGGATTTTATATATGTATGTAATTATATAAATATATTTATTTATAATGTTGGAAGCCATCCCGAGGCTTATGCGAATGGGACAGCATACAAAAATTCCAAATAAACAAATAAATAATAAAACATAATATACCTCCAAAATATGCTTGGGGGTAACATAATATCCCCAAAATAATGTTCGGGATACTTTTATACTCCACTTTTATACTTTTATGGCTTTAATTTTTAAAGCCATAAAAATTAAACTGCAGCCCATCTTAGTCTCTTTGGCAAGTCAAGAATCTGAGCAAGCAGGATTAAACCCAGTGGGGGAAGGCTTGCATGTGCTTGGCTAAACTATAGGCCACACTATACAGAGTGAAGGTTATGCAGAGTTTATTCTTATGCTGCACCTCAGAAAAGATTGAGTCCTAAATTACTTGTACTTGCTGAAAGCTGGAAGCTCTTCTTTTGCTGACTGAAATAGCTATAGTTTTTTTCTCCTGAGAAAAACCTGCAGCCAGAGCAATGGCCTTTCACAGAACCACAGAATGCTAGAGTGGAGCGGGCTAGAGAACTATTGGATTAATGCAGGACTCAGAGTAAACCATCCGTCTCAGATGGCTGTCCAGTTGCATCTTGACTCTCCCTAGTGTGGGAGAGCCCACAACATCCCTAAGGCATGGGTTCCGTTGTTAAACTGCTCTAACAGGAAATTTTACTTGTTCTCTAGCCAGAACCTGAGTTTCTGTAGCTTAAACCTGTTATTCTGTGTTCTGCACTCTGGGATGACTGAGAAAAGATCCTGGCCTTCCTCTTTGGGACAGCCTTTCTAGTGAAACTAGGATTCATGGAAGTAGGATTCATGCTAGTCTCTGCTCAGGTGAAGGAGTGTCCAGTCATTGAGGAATTCATTCTAATTGGGCACAGTATTAGGTGCAACCAAAGCACAAGAGCCACAGACAATTACCTGGAACAAAGTAAATGTAAGTGGGGCATCCTTTAAACTGGAGACTAAATCCATTTGTCCCAATGATAATGTCAGTCATCAAAAATCTATGTTAGGAGAGATAATGTTGGGAATTGGCAATAGACATAAATATATATTAGGGATGCTTGTGAAATTTGATCTTTGCAGGTTACTATTCAAAATTACTTAATCCATACTTCCTGGGGTAATGTGCAGATCAGAATTCTTCTACTTATTGGATGTTATAGTTGAAATATTTCAGCAATCTTAAATGTATCAAAATCCATTTTAATGCATACTTTAAGAGAAAATGTGAACTTAAATGCATATTGAAATAAGGTTAAATCCATATTTTTAGAAGATTAAAAAGGAAAAAAAAAAGGAAACCGCATATGTGAAAATGGCAAGGAGCTGAAATGAATTCACCCGTCTCTGACTGGCATTTATGGAACTCCCTGTGCTGCTGCATTTCCTGCTTTCCTCAGCCTGGTGCTCTCCATCTGTTTCACTGCAACTCCAGTATCCCCAGCCAACATTGCTATGCTGATTGGAAGGCATATGCTTGGGCACTGCCAGCATAACCTGTTTGGGCTCATTGGAGCAGGTGAGGCATGTGCTTGGGAAATGGTGAAAGAAGCACAGCTCTGGGATCAGAATTCTCTTTGTCACAGGGAACGATCTGCTCCCAAACCTCCTTATGCCAGCCCATTGCCCGGCATTTTTCTTTCTACTCCCCACCTCTAACTCATTCCCCTGTGCCACTTAGCATTGGTTCATTATTATATTTTCTGTAATTTAATACTGGCTTTAATATCAGTACTTTATGGATGGAGGAATTTCCCCCACCCTGATAATATCAGTCTGAACAATAGAGTGTTCCCAAGACACCAAGAATAAAAAAGTGCTTGGATGCAATGATGATTGAGCAAAAGCATGCAAAAGCACCAGACAATGGCTAGTCCCAGGGGTTTTAAAGAGCTGCAGAGATGGGAGGGGGTAGGAGGTAGATGTTATGAAAGCCATGGGGATGGAGAAATCTCTCTGCTGAGCTTTCTCCCGTCTCTGACATTTTAACTCCTCAAGTTCCTTCTCCAGCAAATATGAACAAATTCATGATGCTTGGGAAATTCCCGTGAAAACCAAGCTGAAGCCAAGTCCTTGCCCGTCTGTACCACCCAAATGAAGTACGAGCAGGTCTTCCTAAGAGGAAAGGAAAGGCATTGTGTCTGCCAGTCCAAGCCTAACACTGTGCAGCAGGGGAGAGGTGGCAGCCCTCCTTCAGCACCAGGGTGGCTAAGTGCAAAGGAGCACAAAGACAGACTTTGAAAAGCAAGGTTGCCAAGTCCCTGGGCCTGGATGGACAGATGGCTCAGTTTCAACTTTTCCAACATCCATTAAAAACAAGCAAACAAACTCAAGGGTGTTTTTGTCCTGAGTATGAATTACAAATTTTTGTAAATTCTTATCAGAACTAATTGCAGCACAATTCTCGTGCACAAAGTTATTCAAGTCAATGGAAGCACAATTATTGTGCAAAATTTGAGCATATGCACAATGCACTCTGAAATAGCAGCTCCGCATCTCCTCTTCCTGTCACTGTAAGCAACTTCAGCAGCAGTCCTAGAATCAAGTCTGTGGAATTCAAGGAGGGATATTTCTGAGTAGATATTCTAGCCCCATTGAACTGAGTGAGTCATACTTCTAAGTAGGCACTTGGAGGATTGTACTGTTAAGGACCTGAAGGACCTGAAGGCCACATGATAAGGTGATGACAATTAGTTTAACACAACATACTAAACCTGTCTATTCAAAAGTACCATTTAATTCAATGGGGATTAGTCCCAGGTTAGTGGATATAAAATTACAGCTTTAAAAGAAAACTGTTTTTGCATTCTTTGTCTATTTAAAGCGTGGACTTTACAGCTTTGATTATTGGGTGATATATAAATAAAATACAGTACATTTAGGTTTAAAATAAGATATTTTCCCTGATCCTCAGCAGGAAAAAAGATGTGCAAAGCTGCCCAATATCAGCTGAATTCTTCATCCAAGTCTTTTGATCCAAACCAAGGAGTCCAATGCAATTCACTCTTCATTATTTTGGATTAAAACCTTATCATGTATACTTGTAGGAAACCCCATCCAGCCTTCAAGAAGAAGAGTTCTCAGTGGGTACATGGATAATTATATCCAGCTGAAAAATGTTGGCTAAATATTAATTTTATGTTGTGCTTATGTACATGTATGTAGCATTGCACACAAAACACCTGTCTGGATGTGTAACTCCTCTAGCATAATTTAAACAAAAGGATTTTTTTTTTTAATTCAGAAAATCCTGGCAATCATCCTCCCTTGCAAAAGAAATCTCAGGATTTAGACATTTCTCCTTTCCTTGTACAAATAAGACACAAAATTTCAAAGCCAATAGAAGCATCTTAAGGCAAAGGTAAACAACAAACCTTTGCACGCATCTTAATGCCCTTGCATTGCCTACTTGCAAAGAGTTAGGAATAAGTTCCTAGCAAGACCTGAGCATATTTTTCCTTGCACGTTTTTGAATGGAATGAGCTGAGCACACTCTTGGACTAAAGTGTGACTCACAGTTTGTGCAGGCTTCCCTGTGCAACTTCCTCCTCATCAGAACCAGCGGGAAGTCACTGGCATGGCAGTAGCCATGGCTCAGGGCACTGTGGGTAGGGAGTGCACTCCTGTTGTAAGCACATGGACTCATATAATTCTGTATAATTCCACTTCTCACATCAGCATGCTGATAAACATCTGGAGGATTTTTCCTCTTTCACCATGTTCTCTTGCTTATTTATTTATTTATTTATTTATTTATTTAGCACTTTTATATGCCGTCTTGTAGCCACACGGTTTTCTAGACAGTTTACATAATAAAAGCCAACAACATAAAACTTAATAAATAAAACAATTAAAACCACAGTGTCAATAAACAACAAAAATAAGATAACATCCCCCTCATAGCAAGAACACCAAGCAATAATTTCATGACGGATTGGAAAAAATCTTAAAACAATTAAGAATACTAACATTTACTTTTAAATGCCAAATAAAATCACATTCCGGTTAAAATAATTAACAATTAAAATGCTCCTTGAATGAAAACGTCTTGGTCTGGCACCAGAATATGTATCCAGATGATGCTTGGCGATTATCTCTGTGAAGTTGATTCCATATCTAGTTTTTGTTTCAAGTAGGAGTCGTCAATAGACAAAAGAGATGCAGAAAATAATGAATCCAGTAGCATGTATGGTTCTTTGATTATATCTCAGCCTCTCATACTTTTACCTACCCACAAGTTTGTCTCTCCAGTCTCCACCCACCCATCCCAGCTAAGTGCTTTTTTTTTTTTGATCTGTTACTTGAGACCATTAATCAAAACTAGCAGGGATGAGTTGCTTTGGACAAGAGATCAACACAGAAGGAAAACTATGTTCAATTCTGTTGAGCTTCTCTGGATGGAACAGTTCAGTTTTAGTACTTTGTACTAAACTCTCATAGAAGGTTAGTACAGTAAATACATCACTATATATTAAAGCAATACAAGCTAATTATAATAGCAATATAATTCAAGACAGATTTAGTAGGCAGCATAAATGTGCATTGCTTATAGCCCTGTTATAATGAGAATGCGTTCATTAGAATTAAAAATAATTCCTTAGTTTCTCAAAGCCTTACTGGAAAAGGACATTGTGCAGCAAGTCTTGGATAAAAGTGGTAGATTTTCATAATTACTATTGTTTCAGATAAAACTTTAATTTGCATTTTTAAGAGGTTTAAAGCCTGTGATTAGGGCCATTGGGCACAATTATTTGTGTAGCGTAATCTGTGTGGGTGTGTACACACGCATACACATTTTGTCACATCAAATAGTTTCATGTAAGCCAAAAATCAGATCAAAATCTCCAGGATTAGAATGTTAACATTTTAATGCTGATGCTTCCATTAAAACAAAACAAAAATATTGCAGGCTAGAATTAAATTTATATTTAAGACTTTTAGCATTTTAATGGTTTTACCAAAAGCTAGAAAAATCCTTTATGAAATAATATTATTTGTTATTATTAATGTGTCTCCTTCAGAGAATAGTATTGCACCAATATCAATTTTGTGTGGGATTTATTAAGATGCACGCTTAGCTAGGAACACGAAGAAATCACCAGACATAAAGGCTGAGATAAACTCATGATCAGATATATCAACATCACATCTTGCTGTGTTTTTCGGTTTTTGCCAGAGTGCAGAGTCCCTCACCTATCACAACCATGGCCTTTTACGGCTCATGTGTGCGCAGATTGTTTAGCGTTCAGCTGGGCATTGCAGTTGGTGAATTCACCACCTGTGAGGCTGCCTCCAGGACTTGCTCTTCAACACAAGGCTGTTCCTTGATTGTATATACTTCTGATATTGCAGCAGGCCTGAACACTGCACAAGTGTTTCCTTTCTGCTACATAATCTCTAGGCAGTATGGGAAAGAATAGCACAAAGACACCAGTTGAAAACACATTTGCTTTCCCTTTCACAAGTAATATACCTTAATTAATTAATTAATTATACGTGTATAACTGCCAAGGCTTTCCTAGGTGGCTTACAATACATAAAACTTATTAACAAAGTAAAACACATTAAAACCAATTAAAACACAACCAATTAAAACATCTATGAAGGGCCACAGCACTCAGGCTAAGTGTTAAAAGTTTTCCTAAAAAGGTATCTCTTCACCTGACTCCAAAAGGAAAATAAAGATGGTGCCAGGTGAATTTACCTAGGGAGGGAGTTCTAAAGATGGGGAGTAGCAACGGAAAAGACCCTTCACTTAGTTGCCACCCCCTCAACTCCCTGAGGAGTGGTTCTCGCAGGAGGGCCTCCTAAGCTGATTCAAGGGGGCGGGTAGGTATATATGGCTGCAGACAATTCCTTAGATATCCGGGCCCGAAGCCATTTAGGGCTTTCTATGTCTATACCATTGGGCCCAGGCCACAACTGGTAGCCAGTGAAGTTCTTTCAGAACTGGTGCTATATGGGCAATTCTAGAAGTGCCAATCACCAACCAAGCAGCCCAATCCTGCACCAGTTGCAACTGGTGGACCATCTTCAAGGGCAGCCTCACATAGAGCACATTACCATAATCTATTTTGGAAGTTGCCTTCCCTACACCAAAGAAAAAAATGTTTCAGAAAGGGTTGTTTCAAGGGTCACAAGGCGGGCGGTTGCAACATCATCTAAAGATCCTGAATTGTGAAGGACAAGTATGCGGTTAACGTCTTGTGTAGCAAAGTTCTCCAGCCTGAATTTCCCAAGGAGCTGTCCATGGTGCCAATCTGCTTGCTTGGTTTGACATTGGTGGAGCCTGAACTTGGCCTTGGTTGACTGAGTCTTCCTTCCCTGGTCCATAACTCTATTGAATATCTAACACACATGGAACCACTTTAGACGCCCATCCAGATGAGGCTGCTGCATGGAACAGGCCAAAAACACAACTCTTTTCACATTATCCTATCATCTATATTCAGTGATATGTCCAACTTAGCAGACAAACAAAATCACTGGACCTTCTTGAAAGTGTAACAGGCTTCCTAGGATGTTACACAAATGGTAGGTTAAACTCCACAATGACTTTCACAACAAGGTTACAGCTGGAGATGGCAAGGCTGGAGGAGAAGAGGAACCATTTCTCAAGTTTGGGAAAATGCGATTTGTGTCATGCACCCCCGAATCCTAATGGAACTATAGCAACAAATAAGGGTCATCTTGGTGCCTTCCAAATAAGAATTGATAGAGAATGTACCTGGCTTGGCCTCAGGGAAACATACAGTAACATCTATCTAGTCTGAAATAGATTCCCACACAGAAAGCTTTGCAGCTTGAGGGTATAAGAAGTAAATTTGTCTGTAGATAAATGCTAAATAATAAATGAGCTCCAAGGAAGTGTGGCATCTTTGGAGAATCCTTCTGTCTGAAAAAACAAGCTGTTTGGTACCTGCTTATAAACTTGGTAAATAGGTGCTCAGATAGCTTATTTCAAGGTCCATTACATTTCCATCCATATGAAGAAAACAAAGCATGAGTACATAAGAGTATTGATTCGATGGCCCACATTTTGCCCCAGTCTCTCCGTCTCATAGAGTTATTGAGCCACAGCATTGCTGGAGCAACTCACTTGTATATTAGCTCAGAGGCAGGTCTCGCTCTCTCTAGGAGGGTTTACTCCCAAGACAATGGTTGGATCCAAAGACAGTCACATCGAGTTCCAGTGAAATCAAGGGTACTCACAATCAACTTGAGTTAGTGAATATCAAATAGTGGATATGAGAGTAAAGCAAGGGTAGAGAACTGCTTTAGTTCAATGGCCAATGGCCATTTCAGGACAAAGCAAAGGAGAAAGGACCAGAAACCAAAAAAACAGCATATTAAGGTTTAAAGCTCTTACTACAAGTAACTAATCCCTTAGGAAAGGCATTTCTGCCTTGTAGAATGGGAAAATACTGCACAAAACTGGAAACCAACAACCGATTACTGGCTAGGGAAAAAGGGGGTTGGGATGTGGCCTTCTGAGGAACACTGGAGAGCCAGATGAGGTCTGCAGGTGAGCTGGATTGGATCCTAGGGTTCTTTTTCTCCATTCCCAGGCTACTGTGCAACTGCTTCAGCCTGGATCCAAAACAAATATGATTCTTTTATCCAACAGCTCTGCTCATGAGGCTGCTCTCCTGACTACAAGGCAATGCATCATCTCATTGGTAAGTATACTATATGGAGTGTTGGGGTATAGTCCTATCTGTTAAATGGGGGGAAAAAATCTACAGTTCCCAACACAGTGTGTGGGGGATGCTGGGAACTGCAGGACACACACATAGACTGAGTCCTAAATGCCAATCTCATGGGTTGTCAGAAACAATTAGATATCTGGAACTCAGATCAGGGCCAACATTTACTCTTCTTCTCCAGGTATACCAACAAAGAATACCTGATTTGCCAAACTGCTTCCCACATTATCCATGTTATTGTTATGCACCATCAAGTCATCTCTGACTTATGGCAACCTGATGAATGGAAGCTCTCCAAAATGTCCTGTCCTGGACAGCCTTGCTTTGCTCTTGTAAACATAAGGCTCTGGCTTCCTCTATGGCTTCAGTCCATCGCACACTTGGCCTTCCTCCTCTTTTTCTGCCTTCAACTTTTCTTAGCATGATCCTCTTCTCCAGTGAATCTTGCCGTCTCATGATGTGCCTGAAGGCTGACAGCTGTAGTTGCATCATTCTTGCTTACAGGGCAAGTTCTGGCTTAATTTGATCTAGGACCCACTTGTTCATCTTTCTGTCAGTCCAGGTTATTCACAAAGCTTTTCTGCAGCACCATGTTTTGAAGGCATCAATTTTCTTCCTGTCAGCTTTCTTCAATGTCCAGCTTTCACATCCATACGTTGTGCTCACTCTCCTAACATAAATAAGCAGAAATCCTTCCCTGTTTTGCTGATGCCATTTTGCTGGAGAATCAGACATTTCTATGATCTTGCTCTGCTACTCTGGTGCAAAGGTGTCTTCTTCTCTGCCTGGGAGTAGTAAAAGATGGTGTCCCCCAACATATCTCTATATTAGTCATAATTAGGAATGGATGGCTCTTGTAAAATCTGTCCCACCATTAATTTCATTGTCTGCTCATAGATGGAACTGGATTTTGTGTAATTCCATTTGTTGCTCTGTAAATTCAGATTCACAAAAATGTGTGCTCCCAAAAATGCAGAAATTTCCCCAAAACATGTGGGCAGGGTCCACAGTCTGGGTGTGCTCCTGGATCCTAGTTTGTCTCTGGAATATCAAGTGGACTCCGTGCCTAGGAGTGCCTTTTTCCAGCTGCGGCAGATTTTCCAGCTCCTCCGCCACCTAGACAGAGGGAGCCTGAAGATAGCTACCCTTGCTCAGGTAACTTCCAAAATAGATTATTGTAACATGCTCTATGTGGGGCTGCCTTTGAAGATGGTCCAGCAATTGCAACTGGTGCAGAATTGGGCTGCTCGGTTGGTGACTGGTACTGCCAGAGTGGCCCATATAACACCAGTGCTGAAAGAACTTCACTGGCTACCAGTTGTGGCCTGGGTCCAATTCAAGGTGCTTGTACTGTCATATAAAGCCCTAAACAGCTTGGGGCCTGGCTATCTGAAGAACTGGCTGTACCCATATATATCTACCCACCCCCTCAGATCAGCTCAGGAGGCCCATGAGAACCACCCCTCAGGGAGATGAGAGGGTGGCAACCAGGCGAAGGGCCTTTTCTGCTGCTGCTCTCCATCTCTGGAACTCCCTCCCTAGGGAAATTCGTCTGGTGCCATCTCTATTTTCCTTTTTGTGCCAGGCAAAAGCATATCTTAAAAAAAAAAAAACAACATGTAGCCGGTATGCTGTGGCCCTTTTTAAATTGTTTTATAGTTGTTTAATTAATTGGTTTTTAATGTGTTTTTACTTCGTTAGTATCTTTTATGCATTGTAAGCCACCTAGGATGGCCTCAGCAATTATAGGTGGTCTATAAATCATGTAAATAAATAAATAAATAAATCCCAGGGGAAAACCCTTAATCTTCATGCTTCAGCCTATGGAAGAGCGCATATATTTTTTATAATTTTACATATTGTCTATGACTACATTTGCATAATGTTACATAAAGTTTAACAAGTCTGAACATCTGAAGAATCAACATCACTTGGAAAAAAACATCATCCTCTCTGGGTTGGATTCTCAGAAATCAGAAGTAATGTGCAGATTTCTCTGACCTTTCCATCCATACCTTCCAACATTTCATAGATGAAAAGAGGGATATTTTTATATCACCCTTATTCTGATAATAACTGTTTGAGCACCACTATTACACATTGCTGAAGGCTACACTTCTCTTTCTGCATGATGCATTCATTTACTCTGCAATAGCTATTCCTCCATTTGTGTAAAAGTCAAGATGGCATGCACTTCTTCAGTTAAAGATATAGCAGGACACTGTAACTGTCCCATCGTATGTCATCAGCAGCTCAAAATATGCATTGGGAGCAATGGTGTTTTGCATGGTAGATTGCACTCAGCATTGTGTCCTCGGCTCGTAGGCATGTGCTGATCTTTATGCCGCTACAGAAGAAGACACATCCATAGCCCACTTGGAGACTCAACTTCTCAAGATCCTTGAGAAGGCTGACAGCTTGAGCATCTAATCACATATGCTAGACATCCCCAAGATGGGAACATAAGTAAACTAACATTTAATATTTCTAATCTGCCTTTCAAGGCTGCCATCTTCTCAAGATAGATTTTGATAATTAAGCAGACAATTCTAGACATGGCACAATAAAGCTAATGTTCATATAACCCACCCACGGTAGTATCCATTAATAGCATAAATCAGTATTTCTGGTTCATGTCAATTTTGCACATATTCACTCAAAATTCTGTCACCTTCTTTCTACGTTCATCTGTGATTTCTTTTTTCAAAAGAAATCTGCATGAAAAATTCTGTTCAATTCATTATTTAGATGCATATTTTTGAATCAATTTTCTCTCAGAATAAGCAATTGAAGATTATTTTGATCTCAAAAGAAGCATCTTTGAACTTATTTTGTATCACTCAAAAATGGAAACATGAAATATATGAAACTTTAACATTTACACACATGTGAAAACTGATGCCTAGCTATGCTTCAATCCATACATTAGTCCAGGAATTCCTAGTAAAAAATATAGACTGTCCTTGTAGGGTCATTGAATCATAGGGTCTCCCTTGCCACATTTCATAGATGTCCATGCTTGGAGTTACGAAGTGTCCAGGAGAGTGTTTGATTTTTGATGCGGGTGAGCTCAGCATGGTGATGCTCAAAGCTGCACCCCCACGAGGATTCCAAGAAAGCAGGTTTCTGGGTTGGTCCAGTAGCCAAGAATTCTTCACCAAGCATCACCCAAGTTGTACACATTAGTAGGGTTCGTGGCACTGACACAAGACACTTAGGATGAAGATCACAACAGATCAAACCAGTGTTGTACGTTACCTGCACTGGCCTCTAAGAAAACCCTTCTTTTAGGAGCACAATTACTAACAAGGCACACTGCTTAGACAATTGTGGCACGCACTTCCACTAATGTGATTTATTTGATTGAATATAAAAAAGAGAAAAAGATGTTGCATGCAATACATAGAAAAAATGGTAATGGATCTAAGAACAAAATTCCATAACTACAAATAGATCAGTCGTAGAAAATTACTGCTACCATCCTTAGTAATTAATATAATATACAAGTAATTTAGCGTGATAACATAATTATAATATAATGTATATATTTCATGTATTTAAAGTTATACATTATATTAACTATATATACTTTACATTATACCAGTCTATTATAATAAATTGTTCAATATTATATCTTATTGTGTTGCATATACAATGACTAAGAAGAAGAATAATTCCTAGTAAAGGAAAAAATAGATCTCCCTGTTGAAAGATGCTTTAACTCAGTGTCTCTCAGAATTTAAAATCTGAACTTAGACGAACAACAGAGCAAAACTGCATTTTTCCCTTTCTATCAAGCATCCACATATTCTCTGTTCATTTAGTTAAAGCATCTGTAAATCTATCTTGTCATTTTTGTCCACAGAATGACTCAGTCCATAGTGGATCAAGGGTTTCTTTCCTTCCTTCCTTCCTTCCTTCCTTCCTTCCTTCCTTCCTTCCTTCCTTCCTCTCTCCTTGCTGTCCTGCCGCATTTCATGTACCCCCCTCTCTTGCCCCCAAAGCTGCAATATGTAGCATAATTTTCCCAGCAGTAGACTAATGATGCAGTAGAAAATCATTTGGTTTGCATTTTAATGCCAGCTCATGTAATTTCGCCTTTTTGCAAAAACAGGGAAAGGAAATGCAGTTATCCTCTGAAGACTGTACTTCTGTGAATTTGCAATGATGTCTTCAGTAAAACCCAACATGCATAAAATGTATTTCTGATAAGGTGTATATCTGTGAAAATAAAGTTAACATGCCTTATATTGGGGAAACTACTTGTGGCGTAGTGGTTAAGAGCATGGGACTGGGACTCAGAGGATCTGGGTTCGAGTCCCCGCTCGGCCATGGAGCCAACTGGGTGACTTTGGGCCAGTCACAGTATCTCAGCCCAACCTACCTCACAGGGTTGTTGTTGTGGAGATAAGATGGAGGAGGAGAGATAATGTAAGCTGCCTTGAGCCCTTTGTAGGAAAAAGGCAGGATATAAATCGAAAAAGAAAAAAAAACCAACTACAAAAATGCATGCATTGGCACAAATGAGAGCACAGAGTGGGTAATACAGTGAATTTTGCTGAAAATATCAAAGTTTGGGACAAACAAAATATAAAATTGGAAAGAGAGAGAGAAACCTGTAGAAGTGCCATTCAGACAGAATGAGCTCCGTCCTGGCACACTCTTGCTTCATTAAAGTGGAGGAATGGAATCAAGCATTCCTGAAATAGCTATCTATTGGTCAAATCCCCCACTATAAACATGTTGCGCACCACATTAAACATGTCACTGCATTGATGTAAAACTATCCCTTACTTAATAAAACTGGAAGTGTTCTCCGGGAACTCTCCATGAAAGAAATTAGGAGAGTAAGTACTCGGAGGAGGGCTTTCTCTGCGGTGGTGCCCAACCTATGGAATTCACTCCCCAAAGAGGTCCGCCTGGCACCGTCGTTACTGGTTTTTCGGTGCCAGGTAAAGACCTTTTTATTTAAACATCATTTTAATTGTTAAAACATATGATCTAGCCAGGGCAACTTCTTCTTCCTTCTCTTTTCTCCTCCTATATTATTTATTTACTTATTTTATACTGATAATTTTAATTTTATATTATTATGTTTGTAACTCAGTGTATTTTTGTATTTAATGGTAATTTATTATGTTCTATTGTATTTCAATGTATTTTATTGTGTTGTAAGCCTCCTCGAGGCTTCGGCAAGGGGCGGCATAGAAATGTTATAATAATGATGATGATGATGATGATGATGATGATGATGATGATGTATGTGAATCTCTCCGACAATGTGGTGTATTTTTGGCTTTTTAAAACTATCTAATACCCATTGGTAGGAGTGAATGCAGAGATGCGTACATGTGCATGCACGCACCCATTAGTTGTGCCTACATATGTCACCTTAAGAGACACGTTCTCTGTGCATTTCTTTCTCTGGTAAATCATTTAAAATAATGCAGAATATTTCAAGGTTGCCTTCTCAATGTTGAAGAAGCTGCAAGGTGACAAAGCAGTGAGAGGTGATACAATTGTTTTGTATCCTTGAATTCTATTGGGAAGCAAATGCTATGTATACATGAAGAAAAATAATCTCACCTTTCCAAGTTGGGGAGGGGGTTAAAGCACTGAAGGAACAGGGAGACTTTTGTTGCCAAAATGCTGAAAGAAATGGGAAAATGCAATCTGAATAAACCATTAATAATACAGTGAAATACTACAGTGGGTATTTTCTTTCAGGTAAAGAAAGGATATTTTTGATCCAGTTGGTGTGAAGTTCTTTTAATCTTTTGTAAATACACTTATACTCCTTCTCCTTCATGGATCACTGCCTTGTCGTGGCGAAGGGGCTTGCGTAGCTCAATGAAGCTATGAGCTATGCCATGCAGGGTCACCCAAGATGGACAGGTCATAGCAGAGAGCTCTGACAAAATGTGATCTACTGGAGAAGGAAATGGCAACCCACTCCAGTATCTTTGCCATGAAAACCCCATGGACAGTACCAAAAGGCAAAAAGATATGATGCCGGAAGATGAGCCCCTCAGGTCAGAAGGTGTCCAATGTGCTACTGGGGAAGAGCCGAGAGCTAGTACTAGTAGCGCCGGAAAGAATGAAGTGACTGGGCCAAAGCTGAAAGGACACTCAGTTGCTGATGTATCTGGTGGTGAAAGGAAAGTCCGATGCTGCAAAGATCTATACTCCATAGGAACCTGGAATGTAAGATCCATGAATCCAGGCAAGCTGGATGTGGTCAAATAAGAGATGAAAAGACTGAACATCGACTTCTTAGGAATCAGTGAACTAAAATGGACAGGAATGGGTGAATTTAATTCAGATGACCATCAGGTGTACTACTGTGGGCAAGAATCCCTCAGAAGAAATGGAGTAGCCTTCATAGTCAATAAAAGAGTAGGAAAAGCAGTACTGGGATACAATCTCCAAAATGACAGAAAGATCTCAGTTCGAATCCAAGGCAAACCATTCAACCTCACAATAGTCCAAGTCTATGCCCCAACCACTGGTGCTGAAGAGGCTGAAGTTGATCAGTTCTATGAAGGCCTACAGCACCTTCTAGAATTAACTCCAAAAAATGATGTCCTTATCATCATGGGGGATTGGAATGCTAAAGTAGGAAGCCAAAAGATCACCGGAATAACAGGCAAGTTTGGCCTTGGAGTACAAAATGAAGCAGGGCACAAGCTGGTAGAATTTTGTCAAGAGAATACGATGGTCATCGCAAACACTCTTTTCCAACAACCCAAGAGACGACTCTACACATGGACATCACCAGAGGGTCAACACAGAAATCAGATTGACTATGTGGCTCTGCAGCCAAAGATGGAGAAGCTCTATACAATCTGTAAAAACTAGACCAGGAACTGACTGTGGCTCCGATCATGAGCTTCTCATTGCAAAATTTAGGCTGAAGTTGAAGAAAGTAGGGAAAAGCACTAGGCCACTCAGGTATGACCTAAATCATATCCCTGATGAATATACAGTAGAGGTGACAAATAGATTTAAGGAATTAGATCTGATAGACAGAGCGCCTGAAGAAGTATGGATGGAGGTTCACAACATTGTACAAGAGGCAGCAACTAAAACCATCCGAAAGAAAAAGATATGCAAGAAAGCAAAATGGCTGTCTGAGGAAACTTTACAAATAGCTGAGGAAAGAAGGGAAGTGAAAGGCAAGGGAAAAAGAGAAATATACAAACAATTGAATGCAGAATTCCAGAGAACAGCTAGAAGAGATAAGAATGCCTTCTTAAATGAACAGTGCAAAGAAATAGAAGAAAACAATAGAATAGGGAGGACCAGAGATCTCTTCAAGAAAATTGGAGATATGAAGGGAACATTTCATGCAAAGATGGGCATGATAAAGGACCAACATGGCAGGGACCTAACAGAGGCAGAAGAGATTAAGAAGAGGTGGCAAGATTACACAGAAGAACTATACAAGAAAGAGCTTAACGTCCCTGATAACCACGATGGGGTGGTCACTGACGTCGAGCCAGACATCCTGGAATGTGAAGTCAAATGGGCCTTAGGAAGTCTGAGCAACAACAAAGCTAGTGGAGGAGACAGTATGCCAATTGAGCTATTCAAAATCCTAAAAGAAGATGCAGTAAAAGTGCTACACTCAATATGCCAGCAAATTTGGAAAACTTAACAGTGGCCACAGGATTGGAAAAGGTCAGTTTACATTCCAATCCCAAAGAAGGGCAATGCCAAAGAATGTTCAAACTACCGCACCATTGCACTCATTTCACATGCTAGCAAAGTTATGCTCAAAATCCTACAAGCTTAGGCTCCAGTAGTATGTGGACCGAGAACTACCAGAAGTACAGACAAGATTTCGAAGAGGGAGAGGAACTACAGATCAAATTGCCAACATATGCTGGATCATGGAGAAAGCTAGGGAGTTCCAGAAAAACATCTACTTCTGCTTCATCGACTATGCTAAAGCCTTTGATTGTGTGGATCACAACCAATTGTGGCAAGTTCTTAAAGAGATGGGAGTACCAGACCATCTTATTTGTCTCTTGAGAAACGTATATGCGGGTCAAGAAGCAACAGTGAGAACTGGACACGGAACCACTGATTGGTTCAAAATTGAGAAAAGAGTTTGGCAAGGCTGTATATTGTCTCCCTACCTATTTAACTTATATGCAGAGCACATCATGAGAAAGGCGGGCCTGGATGAATCACCAGTTGGAATTAAGATTGCTGGGATAAATATCAACAGCCTCAGATATGCAGATGATACCACTCTCATGGCAGAAAGTGAAGAGGAACTAAAGAGCCTCTTGATGCGGGTGAAGGAGGAGAGTGCAAAAGTTGGCTTGAAACTCAACATTAAGAAAACTAAGATCATGGCATCCATTCCTCTCACTTCCTGGCAAATAGATGGGGAAGAA